>NC_091470.1:200041930-200341930 GCF_036971445.1 Narcine bancroftii | reverse complement strand
TGTGATGCTCCAGTTTAATTATTTTCCATTGAACATTGCAATACCTACTACATTTGAGGGAGGGTTAACTTGCCTAAATAGCATGGAAAACGAAGCTTTTCATTGTATCTCAGATTGTGTCAATAAACAATTCAATTAATCCCATTTGCCCACATTAGAACCATATCTTCGACATCTTGCCTCTCTGTTTCTATTTAAACCTGATTGTATCCAATTTCATCAAAGTCTTCTGACAACAATCTACTCATGCACAAACAAGTTGTGTTTCCCGTGTTACAGCACTGACCACAGTTCAACTAGCACTCTTCATCACCGGCACATTCTGACACAGTGGGCAGGTGCAAGTCTTTTGTTCAGCTGCAGGCTAAAGGAGGCATTGCGATGCAGAAAACATCTTCACCACCATGAATTAGAACTCGGTTAGATTGTGGGCTGACAGCAGATGTAAATGAGTAATGCAACTGAAATGTGTTCTCGGTATGAGTTTCTAGGCCTTCCTTGCACCTACCCAATGGCTGTGTGCAACACAACTGCCTTTAAAGGCTCTGCTGTGTTGCAAATTTACATCAAAGCTTGCTCATTCAATTGTTCAGCAAGTTATCATTCCTTGCAATAAAAACACACAGTAATACTGGAGGAACTCAGCCGGTCCCACAACGTCCACAGGAGGTAAAGATATTGTGGTGTAGATAAAAGCTCCCATGGAGGGAGAACTAACGCTTTTATTAGCTTACAACACAGGTAGGGTTCATGATCAGGCTTCAGAGGGGTTCTGGGTTTAGGCGGGAAACCAGGGTTATATACGGGCCCCCGGGGGAGGAGCTGGGAGGCGGGACCAGTCATCAGTTCAGCACACCTCCAGTGAATCCCAGTTCACCACATTCACCCCTTCCTTCAGAATTAGAATGCATGAAGAGAACAAAGATCAGAAGTTGATAATAGATGCAGAAGAGAAATATTTACAATACTATTTACAGATTCAGGCGGTCCGGGGGTCTGGAGATCCGGGTGGAGCGCCTTAGCAGCAGGGGGCCTTGGGCTCCTTGGGTCTCCTGGTCCACCTGTGATAGATGGGTAGTGGGCTGGGGCCCACTACAGATTTATTACTGACATTTGGCCCTGAGTTCTTCTTCAAGATGTAAACAAAAAGCAGACGGGCCCCCTTAATTAAAGACAAAAGATTAAGGGGGAAGGATGGGGGTGGGGTTGGGGTGGAGTTCAGAAAAACAGGGAAAAAGGAAAGGTGATAATTCAATTTTGGCTGTGAAAGGAGATGGAGGGGAGAAAGAGAGAGAAAAACTACAGGGAGGGAGGGAGAATAAGAAGGGAGGGGAGTTCTTAATGGAAACCAGAGAAGTTGATGTTAATGGCATCCGGTTGGAGGACGCTCAGAGGGAAGATGAGGAGTTGTTCCTTTAATTTGCAGGTGGCCTCAGTCTGGCAGTGCCTGAAACCATGCATAGAAGGGGAGGGAATGGGTTGGGGAATTGAAATGGACAGCCACTGGGAGGTCCACGCTATGAGAGGGGACAGACCTGAGGTTCTCAATGAAGCAATCTCCCAGTCTCTCCGATTTAGAGGAGACCACAGCGGGAGCACTGGATATGGTAGACGACCCCCACAGATACACAAGTGAAGTGTTGGAAGGACCGTTTCGGGCCCTGATGGTACTGAGGGAGGAGGTGTGGGCGCAAGTGGAGCATCTCCTGCAGTCACAGGGGTAGGTTCCAAGGGGCCGATTGGTGGGGAGGGAGTCACGGAAGGAGTGGTCCCTGCAGAAGGCAGAGAGAAGTGGAAAGAGGAAGATCTGCCTGGTGGTGGGATCAAGTAGTAGGTGGTGGAAATGGTTGAGGAGGGTATTTTGGACACGGAGGCTGGTGGGATGGTAGATGAGGACAAGGGGAATCCTGTCCTTGTTTCTTTCTTCCTCCATGTCTGCAGACTCTTGTGTTTCACATCACTCCGAGCAAACCCAACACCTGTGGCCACGGTTGCATCCGGCAACCTCTCCATCTGCTAGTGTGCCTACAAATTTTCACTATGGTCGTCTAATTAAACTACACTCACTCAAGCCCAAGAGTCCAACTCTCTCCACATTCAACTTGCCCACTGCCACATCCAACAGTTTCGAGTCATTCATCAAGCACGTTAGACACACAGGCTGAACTGTCAGGCTTGGCAATGGGGGCCAGGTTCTGATTCACCAAGTTGCGCCTGGCTCATCCTGCAGAACCAAGATCCCTCCAGCCTCAACCAAGCTCCTGCAGGGGAGAATGGGTCTCCCATGAACTCTCCTTGAGACCAAAATCCTTCTCCCCTTACCCTAACACAACCTTGCCCCAAACCCTGGCCTGGGCACAGAAGAACAGAGGGCACAGGAGCAGGGGTAGGGTGGATTGCGGAGGGCTGCACAAACTCCTCCATCTGGAATCTTGCCGTGAATCAAGGTCAAGCCCTGTCCACAGGTCAGCACACACCTGGTCATTGGCCCCTTTAATTGCCTTATCGATACCTGGGCTGGACCCCTCCAGCCGATGGCTCTATAAAGCCAATCACGTGTGGACCATCTGCCTTTTTCTGTTCTGGAATGAAGCCTAGTTTCACTCCATGGTGGGAACCATGGGCAATGCTGGCCAGTTATTGGCAAGGTGTGTGCCAAGGGCTGTCGCACTGTGTCTAGTGTCCCTAGTTTAGATAAGAACCATGCCTGCTAGAGATATAGAGGGGTGGGTATTTGATGTTGTAACTTGTTTGTCAAGTCTTCTACCCACGAGTGGTTGCGAATGTGTCATTTAATCCAGCAAATGTGTGTCTTTTACCTACTATGACTCCCCTGGCAAGGCAAGGAATCTGAATACAGGCTGGTTGAACAGTAGGGGTAGCGTTTCGTCAGCCCCTCCACTAACCATTTAGAATATGGCTGATCCCCGGGGCTTCAAATCTTCTTTCCCAACCATTCACTGTCATCTGAAGATCCATGGATCTCAATGAGCTGAATGTGGACCGAGCTCTGGAACTTTAAACGTTCACGACAGCTCTCCCATGATAAGATGGGGGATCGGAGCCTTATATATAAACGTTAAGTTTAGAGATACAGCACGGTAACAGACCCTTCCGGCCCACGAACCCATGCTGCCCAAATGCCCCAATTAACCTGTAACCCTGTATGTTTTAAATGGCGGGAGGAAACTGGAGCACCTAGAGAAAATCCACACAGACGCAGGGAGAACGTACACACTCCTTACAGAAAGCACAGAATTCAAACTCGGGTCGCTGGCTAACTGTTCTGCCCCCGAAGGGGAAGAATCTGATGAAGTTTGCAGGCAGTTCCACAATTCTTGCCCACCACCGAAACATCCACTGTGGTGATAACTAAGCAGGCAGGGTCAAATTAAATGATATGACACAGATGGCAGTGGTGGTGAGCCCAGTGCTGTCTGTTACAGCGCCAACGATCAGGACTGGGGTTCAAATCCCGCGTTCTCCCCGGGTGCTGCGGTTTCATCTTATCCTTCAAAACGTACCGGGTACTGTGGGTCAACTGGGTGTAACTAGACAGCATGGGCAGAAAGGGCCTGTTAAGGTGATTTCTCCCATCATCTTCAGCTGGTCCCTTCTTCTGAGATCATGCTTATCTCTTGCTGTCAAGGCCCACAAAGTCCTTTTGAGGAGAGATCTGCGAATCCTACCCTTTCTCTGCTGACTTTGGCACAAACACGAGTCAGTTGACAAAACAGAAATGCTTAGCAAGGGGAAACGTGACTTGAAAGAATGATTTTGTTGATGGGAAGTGGCTTCTGTGTCGGTGATGAGAAGTAGGGCAGCGGTGTGTGAGCAGACAGCATATTTTGTGATTGTGCCCAGGGTTTCCTGCATCATTCTGTGTCGTCCTCCGTTCCTCCCTCAGTTTGCAAACCAGCCCATGACCTCAAACCCCAAGAAGGACAAAGAACCAAATGCAAATCCCTGTCCCTGACAAGCACCATCTGGTAAACCCATTATAGTCTGCACTGTGCTTAAGATATAGAAGTAAGAGTAGGCCTTTCAGCCCATTGAGTCTGCTCCGCTAGGAGAGAGGTAGATAGGTTTTTTCCCCACTAGTAGATGAGACGAGAACTAGGGAACGTCACCTCAAGATTCAGGGTAGTAGGTTTAGGATGGAGATGAGGAGGAGCCGCTTTTCCCGAGGGGAGGGGTTAATCTATGGAATTCTCTGCCCATTGAAGCAGTTGGGGGGGGCTACCTCATTAAACATATTTGAGACAAGACTGCTAGATTTTTACATAGTAGAGGAATTAAGGGAGGTGGGGAAAAGGCAGGTAGGTGGAGATTATCTCATTGAATGGCGGAGCAGGCTTGATGGGCTGGATGGCCAATTCCAGCTCCCATTTCTTGTGTTATCCTGAGCTGATCCATTCTCCCATTCAGCCCCACTCCCCGGCCTTATCTCAAGATACCCTGACTATTCAGATACCTATCAATCTTGGGCTTAAATACACCCAATGACCTGGCCTCCACAGCTGCCCGTGGTAACAGATTTCAAAGGTTCAGCACTCTCTGACTGAAGAACTTCCTCCACATCTCTGTTCTCAGTCCTGAAGTTGTGCCCTCTTGTCCTAGACTCCCCTGCCTTGGGCAACAACTTTGCCATATCTACTTTCAACATTCAAAATGCTTCTTTGGGGTGCCCCCCCCATTCTTCTAAACTGCAAGGAGTCCAGTCCAAGAGCTGTCAAATGGACCTCATATGCTAGTCCCTTCATTCCAGTAATCATTCTTGTGAATCTTCTCTGAGCTCTCTCCAATGCCAGCATATCATCTCTTAAAGGGCAGCAAGGTTAGTGCAACGCCTTTACAGCACCAGTGATCGGGACCGGGGTTCAAATCCTGTGATAACTGTAAAGGAGTTTTTATGTTTTCCACATGTTTCATCCCACCATTTGAAACGTACTGGGGGCTTGTAGGTTAATTGGGTGTAATCAGGTGGCATGGGCTTGTGGGCCGAAATGGCCTGTTACCGTACTGTACATCTAAATTTAAATAAGGAGCCCAAAACCGTACCCTGTACTCCAAGTGAAGTCTCATCAGTGCCTTATCAAGTCAATCCGATGAAACAGCATTCTCCATTCCTTGGTGCGAAACATGCAGACACACAACTGGACATAACACACATACAGACCAACAGTACATATGCTGGACAAGAATTCATCTATACAAATATATAAATAAATATTGTTTTGTACATATGAGAGTCTCGGGTGGTCAGTACGAGCAGTTCCTTTGGTCATTCAACATTCTCACTGCCTGTGGGAAGAAGCTGTTCCTCAGCCTGGTGGTGCTGCATCTGATCCTCCCGGATCTTTTCCCTGATGGGAGCAGCTGTGAACTATGCTGTATGCAGGGTGGAAGGGGTCCTCAATGATTTTGCATGCCCTCTTCAGACAATGATCACAGTAGATCATGCCAGTGGGGGAGGAGGGAGACTCCAGTGATCCTCTCTACTGCTCTGATGCTCCAGTGGATTGACCTCTAATCCATTTCTCAACATTCATCCCTGTTTTTATGACCTATTTCTCTAGATATGAATGCTAACACCTTCTTCAACACTGACTCCCCCTGGAACCCTCTGCCCAATACCTATGGCAAGACTTTACCCATAAGGACCACAGCCCATTCTCATCTTCTCAAGAGCAATTACTGTGGGCAATACAAGATCCCCTGCCTTGCAGGAATAAATTACGTGTTACGAGCCCAGCAGCAATAGATATTCACCAAGACAAATGGTTACTTAAACAAAAGTTGCTTTTAATTATCTTTAAACATGAAAATAGAATCAAACTTTAACTTAACTAACCTAACTTAACTCTCTTCTAATTCTAAGCGCGCGTGTATGTAATGTGTGTGTAAGTTCAGAAAAGTTTTTGGTTTATGGTCCAATCTCATTTCTCATTCCTCCAAGTTCACTGGTTGCAGAAAATTCTTATACTGTGCACAGAATTTAACATTTATAAAGTTCACCAGGCTTTGGCGTTTGCAAGGTAAATGGTTACCACTCAGGAAGGTTCTTATCAGTTTTCAGAGAGAGATTTGTTGTTCCAGGACATCCACAACTGATTTACTTCCATCAGCCACTCCAGTGTCTTGCTGATGAAACTTACCCCCTCAGGGTTCTCCAGTTGATAGCCTCTTTCTTTCAGGTTATGACAGAATTCCTTTTTGTTTTTCTTATTCCAAGTGAAATATTAGACAGCCAGTCCTCTCCTCTTGCATTAACCACAAGGGCTTTGGCAAGGCCGTCTTCCAAAATGTGGTTTCAACAAGCTTACCAGCTTGTCCTGTTCCAGTGCCAGCTGCTTCTGCTGGCTGCAACACTGTACAAATGATCTGTGAGTGTGTATGTGTGTGTGTGTGTGTGTGTGTGTGTGTGTGTGTGTGTGTGTGTGTGTGTGTGTGTGTGTGTGTGTGTGTGTGTGTCTCTCTCTTTTTTTTTAAATTTTTTTATTTTTCACACCATAAATCACATTAGCCATGATACACACTTTTTCCTTTTCACACATATACAGTGACATTTTCTCCCCCCCCCCTCCCTCCTCCCAACCCACCCCCCTCCCATCCATTTAAGGTATACAATCTAGGATACATTAAACCAGTCAGACAATGTTGTCATGTCTCTCTCTCTCTGAGACAAAAGCCTGTTTGACTCTCTCTGCTTGCAAAACCACATGACCCTCTTAGAACATCTCCAGACAGGAGGCGGCTCTGACAAGATCTTTCATCTGTTGCCTTTTGTAAACAACAATCCATTAGTGAAGTTTCTTGGGCACTCTCCAAAGCTCTTGCAAAAGCTGTGGAGCCAACATGTCTAGCATGGGGCAGAGCTCCAGTATTTTAAATAAGATCTGTTTGAAAGTGTTTGTATGTGACCTACTCCAACAAACCTTTCCCAATTTATCTCCCAAAAACATCTCCATATACTCCTACTCCTGCTCCTATCTTCTATGTTTCTATGTCACACAAGGCATCAGTCCCTATCATGACTGCTCACAAAGTCTGGGACAAACATCTTTGTTAATCCTTCTTGCACAAGATCACTGCTTCACCAAAAAAACAAGGCAGTGCGTCTTTAAGAATGGAGGTAAATGGAAAATTGCGAGCAGCATGAGTTATATAACCCTGCAACATTATCGCAAGGCTGAACTGATTGGTAAGCAAACCATGGAAATATATTTATTCGACAAGAAATGAAATTGAAACTATTTTCCATTGCTGTGTCTAAATGTCATAATTAACTATTGAGGGGTGAGAAACTTCTGGTAATGGGTGCTGCAATGAGCTCAGTAATTGCACAGACACAAGGTTTATGGGGCTTGGTGAGCTGTGGGGTCAGAGTAAGAAATCACTCATACACTCTCCTCGAATTCCAGCAAGATGATTACCAGTAAACTTTCATTTAAATTCGCAAAACTTTGCCAAATTCCCCTTTTCACAACCTTCAGCAATCACAGAATAATGTAAGTAAAAACACATTAGAATAAGCTTTCTGCCTATTCCCCGAAGAAGGGCTCAGGCCTGAAATATCAGCTTTTTACGGATGCTGGAAAGACCAGCTGAGTTCCTCCAGCATTTTGGTGTGTTTTTAACTGCAATTACAGTGTTTGCAGACTTTTGTATTTCACTCAAAGTAATGTAAGATTTCAGATTTATTGTCAGAGTACATACACGAGATTCCTTTTCCCAGCGGGCATGGCAGAATTTATCACAAATTGGTAGTGCAAAAAATAAACCATACACAGCGTAAACATGTAAACAAAGAACCGCAAACAGATAACGAATGTAAAATAAAACTGCGATACAGAGAGAACAAAAAGAAAATAAGTCCGGGGTAAAAGTAAAAGTCCTTAAATGAGCCCTCTGATTGAGTTTGTCGTCGAGGAGTCTGACGGTGGAGGGGCAGCCGCTGTTCCTGAGCCTGGTGGTGCGAGTCTTGTGGCCCCTTTCCTGATGGCAGCAGTGAGAACTGAGCGTGTGCTGGGCGGTGTGGGTCTTTGATGATCGCTGCTGCTCTCTGATGGCAGCATTCCCCATAGATGTACTCAATAATGGGGAAGGTTTTGCCTGTGATGTCCCGGGCTGTGTCCACTAACTTTTGTCACAAGGCCACCGTGGTAATGAGGGAATAGTAAGCCCCCAGCACTGCTGGATGAGGGATGACCATTGGGTACAAGATGATAGGGAGAACATCCGCTCCCATCCCCTGATCTGTTGTGGGGGTGGACTATGGATTCACTGTCTCCGTGCAGAGGTAGCAACTCTTGACAGCCCTGAACTTTCTCAGGACTACACTACTGCACCTTCAACACTTAGTCACTCTGTTGAAGGCTGCAGCATGCAAGATCGTCCTTTGCTTCTGGAACTTCCCTTCCACAGGATGTGTGAGACTTTGGCAACACAGCAGATCATTTTGGGGGATTTCTGTGAAACTTCCTTCAACAATGAAACCAAAAGAATCCTTTCAGGAGTTTTGGGTTCTGAAACTCCCGAGTAATATCAGAATCACCGGGTCTCCACTCAGATCTGGATTACAGCTCCTCTTCATCGACTGCAGCTCAGCCTTCCCCACCGTTATTCCCTCAATGTTGCTCAACAAACTTCAAACCCTGGGCCTCTGCAACACCTCCTGCTCCCCCACCCACCTCGCAATTGGATCCTCGACCCTCATCAGAAGACCATAGTCAATACGAATTGGAAACGTCTCCTCCTCACTGACATTCAACACAGGCACCCCTCAAGGATGCGTACTTAGCCCGTTGCTCTACACCCTCTACACCCATGACCGTGGGGCCAGGCACAATTCACAATTCCAATGCTATTTACAAATTTGCCGAAAAACCCACGTCTGTTGGCAGAATCACAAACGGCAATGAGGAAACGTACAAGAGGGAGGTAGATGAGCTCGTTGAGTGGTGTCGCACCAACAACTTTGTACTCAGTTAGCAAAACCAAGGAGATGATTGTGGACTTCAGGAGGAAGTCAGGAGAACACAACCCAGTCCTCATCAAGGGGTCAGTAGTGGAGAGGGTCAAGATCTTCAAATTCCTGGGTGTCAACATTTCCAAGGTTCAGTCCTGGAGCCTCCATGTCAATGCAATCACAAAGAAGGCTCAGCAGCGGCTAGACTTGGTGAAGTGTTTGAGGAGATTTGGTATGTCACTGAGGACTCTCAAGAACTTCTGCAGGTGAGCATTCTGGCTGATTGCATCACTACCTGGTACGGTGGTGCCAATGCTCAGGACAAGAAAGAATTCCAGAGGGTTGTTAACTCAGCCTGCGACATTACGAGCACCAGACTTCACTCCATCGAGGACATCTACAAGAGGCAGGGTCATAAGAAAGCAGCCTCTATCCTCAAGGACCCCCCACCACCACCACCCAGGCCATGTCCTCATCACTCTGCTACCATCAGGAAAAAGGTACAGGAGTCCAAAGACGAGCACTCAACGTCACAAGGACGGCTTCTACCCCTCCGCTATCAGATTCCCGAATGATCAATGAACCAAAGACATGGCCTTACTTTTCTTACACTATTTGTATTTATTTTTGTAAGGTGGAATATTTGCACTTTGATGCTGCCACAAAACAAATTTTGTGACATGTTCATGACAATAAATTCTGATTTTAATGCTGTAGGTTGGGAAGAACTTTGCAGTGAATGTCAGTCAAATATCTAATCAAACTCGAAATAGATTAGTGTGGCAGCGTAATGCACGGTGGGCCGGACAGTACTGAGAGTGCACCCTACTGTCTGAGATAGCCAGGGGGCACCACACAATGGGAGAGGCAGTACTGAGGCCTGGCCAAGACGGCCATCCATGGGTCCAGTCGAGGATTCAGCTCAGGCTGACTTGCCTGCCCCCTTTCTGAGGACATCTGTATCCCCATGGAGAAGGTGCACTCCATGCTCACAGGCAGCATGGAGGGTCTCTGGGGAAAGGTTGGCTCCCTAAGGGTTTCATGGTACCATCAGAGATAATTATTTTTTAAATTGGTGTGAATAGCCTGAACTGTAAACTAATGTAGTATTGGGCAGCACAACGCCTTTATAGCACCAGCTATCGGGACCGGGATTCGAATCCTCCCTTGCCTGTAAGGAGTTTGTACATTCTCCCCATGTCTGTGTGGGTTTCCTCCCACCATTCAAAACACACAGGGGGTGTATGTTAATGGGGTGCAAACTGGGCAGCAAAGAATTGAGGGCTGAAAAGGCCTGTTACTGTGCTGTACGTCTAAAAAAATTTTAAATTGTAACTTTTGGATAAAGAATAAAGGAAAGGTACTGATTTATTTTTTTATTTTTCACACTATAAACCACATTGATCAAGATACATACATTTTCCCTCCTGAACATATACAGTGTCATTTTCTCCCCCACCTCCCTCCTCCCCTCCCTCCCTCCCTACCTCCCCTCCCTCCCTCCCTACCTCCCCTCCCTCCCTCCCTACCTCCCCTCCCATTCATTTAAAGTTCAGAAAATAGGATACATTAAACCCGTCAAACAATGTTGTCACTCAATAAAAACAAAAAAGAAATTCCACTGAGTCAGTTCCTTTCATTCTCTTCTCCTGTCATTTTAGGTGGTAGATGTCCCCGGTAGGTTTTCTCTATTATGTTTCATGTATGGCTCCCATATTTGTTCAAATATTGTAATATTATTTCTTAAATTATATGTTATTTTTTCTAATGGAATACATTTATTCATTTCTATATACCATTGTTGTATTATCAAGTTATCTTCTAATTTTCAGGCTGACATAATACATTTTTTTGCTACAGCTAGGGCTATCCTAACAAATCTTTTATGTGCACCATCCAAATCAAGTCCAAATTCTTTGTTTTTTATGTTACTTAGGAGGAAGATCTCTGGGTTTTTTGGTATATTGCTTTTTGTGATTTTATTTAATATCTGGTTTAGATCTTCCCAAAATTTTTTCACTTTCTCACATGTCCAGATTGCATGAATTGTTGTTCCCATTTCCTTTTTACAGCGAAAACATCTGTCAGATACTGTTCGGTCCCATTTATTTAACTTTTGAGGTGTAATGTATAGCCTGTGTATCCAGTTATATTGTATCATACTTAACCTCGTATTTATTGTATTTCTCATAGTTCTTGAGCATAACTTCTCCCATGTTTCCTTCTTTATCTTTATGTTTAGATCTTGTTCCCATTTTTGTTTAGTTTTACCATTTGTTTCCTCATTCTCCTTTTCTTGTAGTTTAATATACATGTTTGGTACAAATTTTTTGATTATCATTGTGTCTGTAATCACATATTCAAAATTACTTCCCTCTGGTAACCTCAGACTGCTTCCCAATTTGTCCTTCAAGTAGGATTTCAGTTGGTAGTACGCCAACACTGTATCTTGAGTTATATTATATTTATCCTCTAGATTTACTATTTTTGGTACATAGTCGGCTAATCTGTTTGCTAATAGTTCAGCTATTATCTTATAATCTGTGTTAAGTAAAGATATTGGTCTATATGACGCTGGTGCGAGTGGATCTTTCCCTCTCTTTGGTATTACTGTAATTATTGCTGTTTTACATGAATCTGGTAAGCTTTGTGTTTTATCAATCTGGTTGATTACTTCCAGGAGGGGAGGAATTAATAAATCTTTAAATGTTTTATAGAATTCTATTGGGAATCCATCCTCTCCTGGTGTTTTATTATTAGGTAGTTTTTTTATTATCTCTTGTATTTCTACTATTTCAAATGGTTCTGTTAATTTATTTTGTTCCTCTGTTTGTAATTTCAGTAGATCAATTTTAGTTAAAAATTCATCTATTTTGTCTTCTTCCCTTCGTTTTCAGTTTGGTATAATTGTTTGTAGAATTCTCTGAAGTTTTCATTAATCTCCGTTGGATTATATGTGATTTGTTGATCTTTTTTCCTTGATGCCAATACCATTTTCTTAGTTTGTTCTGACTTAAGCTGCCACGCTAGAATTTTGTGCGTATTTTCTCCTAGTTCATAATATTTCTGTTTTGTCTTCATTATGTTCTTCTCCACCTTATATGTTTGTAGTGTTTCATATTTTATTTTTTTATCTGCCAATTCTCTTCTTTTAGTTGTGTCTTCCTTCATTGCAAATTATTTTTCTATATTTGCTATTTCCCTTTCCAACTGCTCTGTTTCCTGATTGTAGTCCTTCTTCATCTTGGTTACATAACTTATTATTTGCCCTCTAATGAACGCTTTCATTGCATCCCATAGTATAAACTTATCTTTCACTGATTCCGTATTTATTTCAAAGTACATTTTAATTTGTCGTTCAATGAATTCTCTAAAATCCTGCCTTTTGAGTAGCATGGAGTTTAGTCTCCATCTATACATTCTTGGAGGGATGTCCTCTAACTCTATTGTCAATATCAGGGGTGAGTGGTCCGATAATATTCTAGCTTTATATTCTGTTTTCCTAACTCTGTCTTGCATGTGAGCTGATAACAGGAATAGGTCTATTCTTGAGTATGTTTTATGTCTACCCAAATAATATGAATATTCCTTTTCATTTGGGTGTTGTTTCCTCCATATATCCAAAAGTTGCATTTCTTGCATCGATTTAATTATAAATTTGGTTACTTTGTTCTTTCTGTTAATTTTTTTCCCCATTTTATCCATGTTTGAATCCAAATTAAGGTTGAAATCCCCTCCTATTAATATGTTCCCTTGCGTGTCTGCTTTGTTCAAAACAAAATCTTGCATAAATTTTTGATCTTCTTCGTTAGGTGAATATACATTGAGTAAATTCCAAAACTCCGAATATATCTGACATTTTATCATTACATATCTCCCTGAAGGATCTATTATTTCCTCTTCTATTTTAATTGGTATATTTTTACTGATTAATATAGGTACTCCTCTAGCTTTTGAATTATATGACGCTGCTGTTACATGTCCTATCCAATCTATCTATAATTTCTTGTGCTCCACTTCAGTTAAGTGTGTTTCTGGCACGAATGCTATATCAATTTTTTCTTTTTTCAGTAAATTTAGCAGTTTCTTCCTTTTGATTTGGTTATGTATTCCATTAATATTTAAAGTCATATAGTTCAACATAGCCATTTCATACTTTGTTTATCTTTCCTTTCCGTTTCCTCATCATCACCTTTCCTTCTTATCCATTTCTGCTTTCTTGTTTTGAACACTTCATAAGACAACATTTCTAAAACATAAAACATTTCTCTTATTCTCCTATCTAAAATTTCTTTAACCCCACTATCTCCTCCCCTTCCTGAGTTGCCCTTTATCCCTTGTCGGGCAACCACATCTCCCCTCTCCATTTGGATTTGCGAATTCACTCGCAAGCGTCAACTGATTTCGCAGTGACTGTAACTGTTCCCCACCCAGCCCCCCCCAGAAAAGATTTTAATTTTCATATACAACAAAGGTCACTCTCTTAATTCCCCACATACTTCCTTTCTTCCCTTTCTTTCCCTTCTTAGTTCTTACTTATATTCTATTTTTTTATATATATATACATATACATACACATACATATAGTTTGTGGTCATTTTTGTTCTCGTTACATATCTTCATCTCTCTGTCTGTTTTGTAGTTGTTCTGCAAATTTTCTTGCTTCCTCCGGATCCAAGAATAGTCTGTTTTGCTGCCCTGGAATAACTATTTTAAGTACCGCTGGATACTTTAGAATAAATTTATATCCTTTTTTCCATAGGATCGTTTTTGCTGCATTAAACTCCTTCCTCTTCTTCAGGAGTTCAAAACTTATATCTGGATAGAAAAAAAATTTTTGACCTTTGTATTCCAGTGGTTTTTTGTCTTCTCTTATTTTCCTCATTGCTTTCTCCAATATATTTTCTCTTGTTGTATATCCTTAAGAATTTTACTAGAATGGATCTTGGTTTTTGTTGTGGTTGTGGTTTAGGGGCTAATGTTCTGTGTGCCCTTTCTATTTCCATTTCTTTCTGTAGTTCTGGTCTTCCTAGGACCCTGGGGATCCATTCTTTTATAAATTCTCTCATATTCTTGCCTTCTTCATCTTCCTTAAGGCCCACTATCTTTATATTGTTTCTTCTATTATAATTTTCCATTATATCTATCTTCTGAGCTAACAGCTCTTGTGTCTCTTTAACTTTTTAATTAGATTCTTCTAATTTCTTTTTTAAGTCTTCTACTTCCATTTCTACGGCTGTTTCTCGTTCTTCCACCTTGTCCACTCTTTTTCCTATATCTGACATGACCATCTCTAATCTATTCATTTTTTCTTCTGTACTTTTTACTCTTCTTTTTAGTTCACTGAATTCT
The DNA here is from genome assembly GCF_036971445.1 of Narcine bancroftii. NCBI lineage: Eukaryota > Metazoa > Chordata > Chondrichthyes > Torpediniformes > Narcinidae > Narcine > Narcine bancroftii. The sequence goes on along the minus strand of NC_091470.1, from coordinate 200,327,607 downwards.
TGTGATTGCCATTCTTTTACTGATTCCATATATTCTTTAAAAAAATATATATCTATGTACTTGCCCTTCCCTTCATCTTCCATTTCTCTGTGTTCTTCCTCTTCTTCTTCTGAGTCCATTCCAGGTTCTGTGTCCTTTACCTCTGTCTCTTCTGGTTTTCTTGTTGGTTTGTTTCTTTTATTTTGTTGGGTATTTTTGGTCTTCTTATTTTTATTTGAAGTGTCTTGCTGCTGGTTTCTTCCTCTGGGTTGGTCATCTGTTGTTTCTTTGATTTCTTTTTATTCTCTTCTTTCTTGCTCTCGTTATTTTCTGTGTCTTCCTCTTGCTGTTTTGTTGTGGCTGTCATTCTCAGCTGTGGAGATCGACTCCTCAGCTGGTCCCCCTTCCTGTCAGTGTTATTTTTGTCTTGCGCATCACGCATGGTTGCGCACTTTTGCTTGGCTCCGTTAGCCATTTTTGTAGTCCTGAGTTCGGGACTTCAACTGACCTTAGGTAGCGGGCTTCTCTCTCCACGGCGGACCTCCTCGAACAGGTAAGGCCTTGGAGGAGTCACGGGATGGAGTAGTGGCCGGACGGTGAACTCCAGCCCTCTCCAGAAAAGTCGGGAAAAACAAGAGAAAATACAAAGGCACAGAAATAAAAGTTAAAGAAAAGTGAGTATAAAGGTGGAAAGAAGATGGCGACAAAAAAAGAAAAAACAAAATCAACGGTAAGAAGAGAAGAAGAGAAGACAAAGGAGGAAGAAGGAGAAGGCCTTACCTGTCCGAAGAGGCCCGCTGTGGAGAGAGAAGCCCGCTTCCTCAGGTCGGTAGAAATAGGACTACAAAAATGGCTCGCTGAGCCGAGTAAAAGTGCGCAACCGCGCATGAAAAAAAACACACCGACGGGAGGGGGGACCAGCTGGGGAGTCGATCTCCACAGCCGGCAACGACAGCTGCAGAACACCTGCAGCAAGAAGAGACCACAGAAGACAATGGAAACAAGAAAGAAGAGAAGAAGAGGGCAACAAAGAAACAACAGATGGCCAACCCAGAGGAAGAAGAAGAGGAAGAGTACAGTGAAATAGAAGAAGAAGGGAAAGGCAAGATAAAGGATATACTTTCTCTTGTTAGAGGATACATGGAGTCATTTAAAGAATGGCAAACACAGGAATTTAATGATTTAAGAAGAAGAATAAACAACACAGAAGAGAAAATGAATAAAATAGATATGACCTTAACAGAAATGGGAAAGAAAATGGACAAGATGGAAGAGCGGGCAGTAGCAGCAGAAATGGAGGTAGAAGACTTAAAAAAGAAATTGGAGGAATCTAATAAAAAAACTAAAGAGGCACAAGAATTACTAGCTCAAAAAATAGATATAATGGAAAATTATAACAGAAGAAATAACATAAAGATAGTGGGCCTTAAGGAAGATGAAGAAGGCAAGAATATGAGGGAGTTTATAAAAGATTGGATCCCTAAGACCCTAGGATGTCCAGAACTACAGCAAGAAATGGAAATAGAAAGGGCACATAGAGCATTGGCCTCTAAACCACAACCACAACAAAAACCAAGATCTATTTTAGTAAAATTCCTAAGATATACTACAAGAGAAAATGTACTGGAGAAGACAATGGAAAAAGTAAGAGAGGGCAACAAACCACTGGAGTAAAAGGGCAAAAAATCTTCATTTATCCAGATATAAGTTTTGAACTCCTAAAGAAGAGAAAAGAGTTCAATACAGCAAAGGCGATTTTATGGAAGAAAGGATATAAATTTATACTAAAGCATCCAGCGGTATTGAAAATATTTATTCCAGGACAACAAAACAGACTATTCTCGGATCCAGAAGAAGCACGAAAATTTGCAGAACAATTACAAAAATAGACTGAAGGATGAAGACGGGTAATGAGAGTAAAAATGATCACGATTGATATGTATGTGGGTAAAGACAAAAATAGACTGAGGGATGAAGACGGGTAATGAGAGTAAAAATGATCACGATTGATATGTATGCGGGTAAAGGGGTATAAGAGTGAATAGAGACAATGTGCATACGTGAATGCATCTGTACTTAGAGGAAAATATAGATAGTATAGACAAGAATTAATAAGGGAAGGTAATGGAATAGAGAGAATAAGGAGGGAATTAAAAGAGTGACCTTTGTGACATATGAAAAGTGAAATCTTTTCTGGGGGGGGCTGGGTGGGGGGAAATAGCGGTCACTGCAAAATCAGTTGACGCTTGCGAGTGGATTCGCAAACCCAAATGGAGAGGGGAGATGTGGTTGTCCGACAAGGGATAAAGGACAACTCAGGAGGGGAAGGGGAGATTGGGGATAAAGAAGATATAAATAGGAGAATAAGGAAAATGTTGGATGTTGTAGGAATGTTGTCTTATAAAGAGTTGAAAATAAGAAAACAGAAATGGAAAAGGAGGAAAGGTAATGATGGAAAAACGGAAAGAGAAGATAAACAAAATATAAAATGGCTAGGCTGAACTATATGACTTTAAATATTAATGGAATATATAACCAAATTAAAAGGAAGAAACTACTAAATTTACTGAAAAAGGAAAAAATTGATATAGCATTCGTCCAAGAAACACACTAAACTGAATTTGAGCACAAGAAATTAAAGAGAGATTGGGTAGGACATGTAACAGCAGCATCGTATAATTCAAAAGCAAGAGGAGTGGCTATATTAATTAGTAAAAATGTGCCATTTAAAATAGAAGAGGAAATAATAGATCCAGCAGGGAGATATGTTATGATAAAATGTCAGATATATTCAGAGTTTTGGAATCTTCTTAATGTATATTCACCTAACGAAGAAGATCAAAAGTTTATGCAAGATATCTTTTTGAAGGTAGCTAATACACAAGGGAACATACTAATAGGAGGGGATTTCAACCTGAATTTGGATCCAAATATGGATAAAACGGGGAACAAAATTAACAGGAAGAACAAAGTAACCAAATTTATAATTAAATCAATGCAAGAAATGATACTTTTGGATATATGGAGGAAACAAAACCCAAAAGAAAAGGAATACTCATACTACTCGGCTAGACATAAAACATACTCAAGAATAGACCTATTTTTGTTATCAGCTAGTATGCAGGATAGAGTAAGAAAAACAGAATATAAAGCGAGAATGCTATTGGACCATTCACCCTTAATATTGACAGTAAAGCTAGAGGACATCCCTCTAAGAATGTATAGATGGAGATTAAACCCCATGCTACTTAAAAGGCAGGATTTTAGAGAATTTATTGAAAAACAATTAAAAATGTATTTTGAAGTAAATACGGAATCAGTGGAAGATAAGTTTATACTATGGGACGCAATGAAAGCATTCATTAGAGGGCAAATAATAAGTTATGTAACCAAGATGAAGTAGGACTATAATCAGGAAACAGAGCAGTTGGAAAGGGAAATAGTAAACATAGAAAAAAAATTAGCAATGAAGGAAGATACAACTAAAAGAAGAGAATTGGCGGATAAAAAAATAAAATATGAAACATTACAAACATATAAGGTAGAGAAGAATATAATGAAGACAAAACAGAAATATTATGAACTAGGTGAAAAAACGCACAAAATCCTAGCATGGCAGCTTAAAACAGAACAAGCTAAGAAAATGGTATTGGCATCAAGGAAAAAAGACAAACAAATTACATATAATCCAAAAGAAATTAAGGAAAACTTCAGAGAATTCTATGAACAATTATACCGAACTGAAAACGAAGGGAAAGAAGGGAAAATAGATGAATTTTTGACTAAAATTGAACTACCAAAACTACAAATAGAGGAACAAAATAAATTAACAGAACCATTTGGAACAGTAGAAATACAAGAGATAATAAAAAAATTACCAAATAATAAGACACCAGGAGAGGATGGATTTCCAATAGAATTCTACAAAACATTTAAAGACTTATTAATACCGCCCCTCCTGGATGTAATCAACCAGATTGATGAAACACAAAGCTTACCAGATTCATGCAAAACAGCAATAATTACAGTAATACTAAAACAAGGGAAAGATCCACTCTCACCAGCGTCATATAGACCAATATCTTTGCTAAACACAGATTATAAGATAATAGCTAAACTATTAGCAAACAGATTAGCAGAACAGGTACCGAAAATGGTAAATTTAGACCAAACTGGATTTATCAAAAAAATACGCACAACAGACAATATTTGTAAATTTATTAACATAATTCATGCAGTAGAAGGAAATAAAGCACCTACAGTAGCAGTTGCTTTAGACGCAGAGAAGGCCTTCGACAGAGTAGAATGGAATTATTTGTTCAAAGTATTGCAAAAATTCAGTCTACCGGAGAAGTATATTAATTGGATTAAAGCATTATATAAGGGACCGTTAGCGAAAGTGACAGTAAATGGACATGTATCAAAGCAATTTAACTTAAGCAGGTCAACACGGCAGGGATGCCCACTATCACCTTTATAGTTTGCGCTAGCTATAGAACCACTAGCAGAATTGATAAGAATAGATAATAATATAAAAGGAATAAAAATAAAAGACAGGGAATATAAAATCAGTCTATTTGCGGATTATGTTATAGTGTACTTAACAGAACCAGAACTATCAATAAAAGAATTATATAAGAAATTGAAGGAATATGGAGAAGTGTCAGGTTACAAGATAAACGTAAATAAAAGTGAAGCAATGCCTATGAATAATGTGGATTTCTCAAAATTTAAGAAGGAATCTCCATTCAGATGGCAAATGCAGGCAATAAGATACCTAGGTGTACAAATAAACAAAAATCTAGGCCAATTATATAAACTCAATTACAATCCACTAATGAAAAAATTACAGGACGATTTAGAGCATTGGAAAGATCTACCACTAACACTGATAGGAAGGATAAACTGTATTAAAATGAACATTTTTCCAAGGATATTATACTTATTTCAGGCATTGCCAATACAACTGACAGAAAAATTCTTCAAAGAGTTAAAGAAAATAATAAGGAAATTTTTATGGAGGGGGGGAAACCGAGGATAGCACTAGATAAATTAACAGAATGGTATAAACAAGGAGGCTTACAATTGCCAAAGTTCAAAAATTATTATAGAGCCGCACAATTAAGATACCTATTAGATTTTTATCAAACAAGGGAAAAACCAGACTGGACGAGATTAGAATTAGATAAAGTAGGGGAAAAGATACCTGAACACATATTATATAAATGGGACGAAAAATTGGTACAACACAGAACTTCTCCAGTACTACATCATCTCCTCAATATTTGGAAGAAGATTCATGTAGAAAGAAATAAAACAAATTATCAATTACCAAAACTAATATTGATGCAAAATAAGCTACTCCCTTTTACAATAGATAACCTTTCCTTTAGAGAATGGGAAAAAAAAGGGATTAAAAGAATAGAAAATTGTTTTTCAGGAAGTAGATCCTTATCCTTTGAACAAATGAGAGATAAGTACAATATAACTGGAGATACAGCGCTGGCATATTACCAACTGAGATCCTACTTGAAGGATAAATTAGGAAGCAATTTGAGTTTACCAGAGGGAAGTAACCTTGAATATGTGATTACAGATACAATGTTAATCAAAAGGTTTATAACAAATATGTATATTAAACTGCAAGAAAAGGAGAATGAGGAAACAAATGGTAAAACTAAACAAAAATGGGAACAAGATTTAAATATAAAGATAAAAAAGGAAACATGGGAGAAGTTATGTTCTGGAACGATGAGAAATACAATAAATACGAGGCTACGTATGATACAATATAATTGGTTACACAGACTATACATTACACCGCAAAAGTTAAATAAATGGGACCCAACAGTATCTGATAGATGTTTTCGATGTAAAAAAGAAATGGGAACAACAATTCATGCAATCTGGACATGTGAGAGAGTAGAAAAATTTTGGGATGATCTCAATCAGATATTAAATAAAATAACAGAAAACAATATACCAAAGAATCCAGAGATCTTTCTCCTAAGTAACATAAAAAATAAAGAATTTGGAATTGATTTGGAGGATGCACAAAAAAGATTTGTTAAGATAGCCCTTGCCATAGCAAAAAAATGTATTATGTCAACCTGGAAATTGGAAGATAATTTGAAAATACAACAATGGTATATAGAAATGAATAAATGTATTCCATTAGAAAAAATAACATATAGTTTAAGAAATAATATTGAAATATTCGAACAAATATGGGAGCCTTACATTAAATACAATAGCGAATACCTACCGGGGACAAACATTACCTAAGTTGATGGAAGGAGAAGGAAAGAAAAGAATGGACTCAGTAGAATTTCTGGTGTAATTTTGTTGAATGACAACACTGTCTGACTGGTTTAATGCAACCTAGATTGTATACCTAAAATGGATGAGGGGGGGCGGGGTGGGGGGGTGGCCTGGGAGGAGGGAGCCGGGGGGGGGGGGGGGAGAAAAAGTGACTGTATATGTGTGAAAAAGAAAAAGTGTATATCGTGGCTAATGTGATTTATGGTGTGAAAAATAAAAAATAAAAAAAAAAGAACAGGTAAGGCCTTCACCTTCTTCTTCCGACGTCCTTTCTTCTTCTCTTCTTCCCATTGCTTTTGACTTTTCTTTTTTCACTGCCATCTTCTCCACACCATTATTTTCACTTTATTTTGGTTTTTGTGTTTGTGCCTTCGTTTTTTCACTGTCTTTATTTTACTTTTCTGGAGAGGGCTGGAGTTCCCCGACCGGCCACTACTCCATCACGTGACTCCTCCCGAAAGGTACTGATTTAAAGGCAAAAAAATGGTGTTGCTGAGGGAGCCCTGCACTGTGGGAGGGGCAGTACTAAGGGAGCCCCGCACTGTGGGACGGGCAGTACTGAGGGAGCCCTGCACTGTGGGAGGGACAGTGCTATGAATTCTACACCGTAATTGGGGCATTACCTCTGGAATGCTGTCAGTATGGAGAGAGTACATAGGCAGTAGTACTGCCTTTGCACAATGCATTAAATATAGGCCTTGTTAGCTCTCAGGCAGAAGAAGTGGATCTCAGGACCATTATTTGCAAGAGTGGATGGTCCAACCTTTGTTCTGGTGCCAATATCTGTCTTTAATTGATCTCACTGAAATAGGTGATGTATCCACACAGAGATGGGGGCAATGATTAAGATGGACACAAACCAGTCCTCATCATGGGGTCAGCAGTGGAGAGGGCCAAGAACTTCAAATTCCTGGGTGTCAACATCTCTAAGGTTCGGTCCTAGAGCCTCCATGTTGATGCAATCACAAAGAAGGCTCACCAGCAGCTATACTTCGCGAAGAGTTTGAAGAGATTCGGTATATCACCAAAGACTCTTGCAAATTTTTACAGGTGTATCATGGAGAGTATTCTGTCTAGTTGTCCCTAAATGATTTAAATTAGCCAACTGCAATGTGTGCACTATCCCAGGTCTGATCCCAATTGCTTTGGGAAAGGCATTGTGCTAACTGCTATGCCAACCATGCCACCCTTTCCCCCTTGTCTAATTAAGACACCCTGCCTGCTTCTTGCTTATACCTTGAAGAAAGGGTCAGGCCAAAAACATCAATATATTCTTGCCTCCTATGGACCGGCTGAGTTCCTCCAACATTTTTGTGATTTTACTGTACCCTCTCTCTCTATACTCTGGAGTGTAATGCCCAGACCACTTTTGTCCCTAAATCTTTGGTGGGAATCTGTCCTCCCCCAGAGATTTGCCAGCTTGTAGTGCGCTCAATGTTTTCCCCAGCTCTTCCTCTGTAAAAAGGTCTAGTCAATCCCGTTTCTTTGGGCTTAAATTTGGGAGATATAATCTGGCCAGAAACTCATCCATTCGATAAGAATCCCCAGTCAATTCAGATTTATATACAGTCCTTCATAGAATTCTCTGAAGATCTCATTAATTTTGGTTTATACGAGATCTGTTTGTATTGCATTGATTGTTCTAGAGGCTTGTTCTGCCATTAACTGCCTTTAAGTTGTGAGCTCTTTCCCCCAACTCATAATACGTTTGCCTTGACCTCATAAGGGCCTTCTCCATACTATACACCTGAAGCATATTATATTCCAATTTCTTGTTTTTGAGAGCTCTATAGTGGTCCTCGGAGTCTAATTTCCGAAAATCCTTCTCTAATTGGGTAATGTCTTTTTTTCCAATTCCTCCATCTCCCTCATATAATTTTTCTTGACCGTCTTTGTGTACCCAATTATCTTGCTCCTTGTATCCTTTAAGGGTGTCCGACAGAAGGAATTTTTCTGGAGTAGAGGGGCAGTTGGCCTCACAAAACAGGGCTATTTTGGCTCTTATGAAACTACAAAATTCTGTTTTTTTCAACAACAGTGTTAAGATGCCACCTGCATGCTGTGTCCTGCTTGTCTGGCATTTCTATAGTCAAAACCAGGGGTGGGGGTGGGGATTTTGTCTGAGAGATGCTTTGCCCCATACTCAGCTTCCATGATCCTACCTTCTATATGGTCTGAAGCCAGAAAAATTTATTCTTGAGTAGGAATCATGTTGTTTTGATTAAAATGAGTAATCCCTCTCTCGGATGCTTTTTCCACCAGGCATCTATCAAATTCAGCTTTCTCATGCAGTCAATGGTGACTTTCGCTGCTCTAGTCCTAGTTATTCATTTTGTGGATTTATCCAGCACCGGATCTAGACATAAAGTCACCCCTCCATTAAAATATTTTCATTTGCCTCTGCCAATCGTAGAGAAATATCCTGTATAAATTTTTCAGCATCATAATTGGGGACGTAGACATTCACTAGGGTCCAGGATTCTGAATGTATCTGACCGTGCACCATAACGAATCTTCCTGTTTTGTCTGTAATCACCCTCTGCACCTGCACTGGAATGCTCTTCCACACTAGAATTGCTACCCCCTTGCCTTTAAGCTGAATAAAGAGGATATGATCTGACCCACCCAGCCCCTTTTTAGCTCCTGAAGCTCTCACTCTGTGAAATGCGTCTCTTGGAGGAAGGCTAGATCTATTCCCATTTTTTTAATGTGTGCTAAGACCCTTTTTTCATTTCACCAGTCCGTTTAAGCCATTAACATCGAAAGTAGCATACTTTATACTTTTAGCCATTATACCAGGGCTCCCTCCCTAAATGTTTTCCCTCCATCTCCACCGCCACCCCCCCCCCCTTGCATACCCAGTCTCTTACCATCTGCCCTTGGCTCCAATCCATTCAAGCCATAACAGGCCCTGGGGGGAAAAAAAGGACACCACACATCCATTTTCCAACATCACAACGTACATCCCCACTCACAACCATTCCCCTCCAAATAATAAAAGGGAACACATACCCCACACACATCATACATGGGTCACAGCCGCCCTCCGCTCACACCTCTGGCAGTCACTCTCCTCCTCTCACCGCCATTACCACTTACCATGCGGTCACCATGTCTCTCCATTCTCACCCTCAGCACCCTCCACCCATCCAGTCACAGAACCCCCCCCAGACCCTTAATCTTTTTTGTAAACAGAAAACAGCCAAAAGCCCATTCTTTATTTAACACAAAAACCCAAGTCGTCCCAATCTATTAGTTTTAATAATTTTTAAGTCTTATTGCCCCTTTTATTCTTTTCCACTTGGTTCCTCATTTAGGGCCGGCAAGATATTTATAAACTTAAGCATTCTCTTTTTCTGTAAAAAATTTCATCCCTCCCCCCCCCCCCCACCTCCCCCCCCGACCCCGGCAACGTAATTTTCAAGGTAGTGGGAACGTAGAATACAATAATAGTCCTTTTGCTTTGCCAATCACTTAACCAGTTTAAAGCCTTTCATCTTTTGGAGCAGAGCTGCACTAATATCTGGATAAAAGAACCCTTTCCACCCCCTGTACTCAAAGGGTGCTCCCCTCTGAATTGCCCTTCTTGCTGCCCCCCCTAATATTTTTTTCACCATCTTGAAAATATTTCAACTTTATGAGGATCGATCGGGGTTTTTGTCCCAGTCCCGTTTTAGGGATTGGGCCTCTAAAGGTTATTTCTATTTTATTGGGGATTCCCAGTGCCTCCTTTCCTAGTACTTCGGTGATCCATTTAGTTATGAACTCTGTAAGATCCCCTCCCCCTCAGAGACTTCTTTTAATCCCACTATTTTAATGTTGGAGCATTTTGTGAAGTTCTCCAGGAAGTCCAGCTTCCCCCATACCTCATCTTTTTCTTTGAGATCTTTTAATTTCTTGCTTCATTGTGGGAATTCTATCCTCCCCTGTCCCCAATCTTTCCTCTACCTCTGTCACCCTGCCTGATATATTCACCAGGGCCCCCTCCATCCTGTCTAATTTTTCTGACCTGTCTCTGGCCCTTCTGTCCACTACTTTCTCCAACCTATTTTCCATTTGGGACAGAGTTTGTAAAATGTCTCTTAAGGAGGGCTCCAGGCCCTCCTCCTCCCTTTTCTGTAGCAGCCCGGCCTTCCAGCTTCTCTTGGCCTCAAGGCTGGGTCCTTCGCACACTCGACCACTGCCATCGCTCCCGCCCTTCGCCTCTGACTCGACAGCCCTCGCGATTGCCGCAATCACTGTCCCGGTTGACCATATCCTCGTTGGAACTCGTTAGTCCCGAGCTCGCGCTTGAGACCGCTGCTCCCTGACCCGATGCACTACTGGTGGACCCCGACTGTCGGGGAGACCGCTGCTTGGCGTGTGAACTCGTGAGCTGCAAGGGAGAGGCAGCTGTCCTCCCTCGCTCCTGTTCCAAGGGTCTTACTGCCTCCTCTGTTGCTCCACTCCAGGCACAGCCTGTTTGTGGAACTCCTGTTGGTGTTGAGGTCAGGGGTGGGGGGGGAGGGGGAGATTGCGTCCTCCTCGATGGCTCTCAGGTCAGTACCACCATTACTCCCGACATGAGCCACTTGCTTTAGATCCTTTTCTCCTCGCTGTATTATTTTGCCGATTGAAGCTTCCTCATCCTCTTCTTGTATTCAGATAAGATTTTTTTCTCATTTTTGTCCTGGATTTTGGATTTTTAACGCTGTTTTCTGGTCTAGGTCTGGAAGCTCTTAGGATCTGCAACCTCCTAGCACACGTTCTCATTAACTTTTCTTTGAATACATTATTATTCATTTTTATCGTTTTAATTAGTTTATATTTGTTTGGAGTATTGTTATCATTTACAATATGCTTTCTTTTACTCCATTATGAAGTGCAAAATGTTTATTCATTTTTATCAACAAAAAATTAAAGGCTACGTACAGCTCCAATTACGAAGTTTGATTTACCTGGATGAAAATTCAGAATATCGAGGCTGACGTTTTCTTGGAAGATGACGTGTTTTGAAATTGGGAAATATTAGAAGCTGGGAAGTGTCTAATCATCTAGAGGTTGATCTGATGATAGGCTCATCTCCACCTACTTGTCTTTTCCCCATTCCAGCAAGTAGTCCCAGATGACTCAATCACACCTCATGGGCCCTGGAATGAACCTGGTGAACCTCCTCTGCACCCCCTCCAAAGCCAGTCCATCCTTCCTCAAGACCAGAACTGCACACAATACTCCAGATGAGGCCTCACCGGTACCTTGAGTTGGCAGCACAACCATCCTGCTCTTAAAATTTAATCCCTCTAACAATGACCAACATTCTATTGGACTTCCTGATAACCTGCTGCACCTGCAAACCATCCTCCATTGGTGGCTATTCCTTCAGCTGCCTACATCTCAAGTTCCAGAAATGCCTGCCTTTTTCTATTTTTTTCAAAAACCCTCTGCTTGTCCAGTTATCCTTCTATTGGGCAAGCATGGCATGTAGTCTGTGATACCAAGCAGATGAAGGGAGTAACTGGAACTTGGGCAGTGCCCTCACTTCAGTGCAGTCCTGTTGCATCCCAAGTTGGAATCGTTTGATGTTGCCCCGTACCATCCCCGGATGGAACTGTTCCTTGCCATCCTCTACCATTCTTGGGTTGGGACTGTTCTGCGCTGTCCAGTCTGATCCATTGGCAGAATCATTTAAGGAGGCACTGTGGAGTCCATCCAGGAGAGAGTCACCCACAGGTGCAAGGCAGCAGATTTCCTTGATGGAAAGATTTTAGTGAACCAAATGGGGTTTTAACAAAACCCCAATAGAATCTCTGCCACTTTTTCAATTTAGGAATTATTTAATTCACTGGTTAAAAATTCCTCTCAGTCCACTCACATTCATGTTGTTGCTTTACTTCTGCTGGGTCAGAGGAGTATTTTTACATCTACTCTTCTAAACAGGGCCTATTTCTGGGTTTATGTGCCCCTCCCACAATGCAGCACTCCCTCAGCATAGCCCTACACGCTACCTTCTGGGATAGTTTTAAGTCTCTGAGAAACTAGCTCAAACCACAGCTTGTGACTCAGAAGTTTGGTTGTTACGTGTACTTAGAAAGCCTGTGGAGAAAGTATGTTTTATGATTCTGAGAATGCCCAGATGGAAGGGATGTGGCAGGCATTTATTTCAACCAGGATATTTCAAACTCTATTCTCAAAAGCTGTAAATGACATGTTAAACTGCTAGCTACAACAAATAGAAATAGCTGAGAATCCATTTTTTTTACAACTTGTGCCAAACCAACCACACTTTAGAAAAATAAGTGAGGGAGAAATCAGAGCGCACGCTAACATAAAGGGTCCATCGCTGCGATGTCAGCTCTGAAGGTGATCTCTCATCAGTCCTGCTCTCATACATCTGATCAGGTCAAATGTTCCTGCTGGAACTGCGCGCCACAAAGGGAAGAAAGGGCAGGGTGAGAACAGGTCCACAGGGAAAAGGCTACATATAGACGTGTATGTTTTTTTTACTCAGCTGCTGTGTTCCAGGAAATTATTCCCAGTTTCCCAGAACGCAGTCTGTGTAAAAAGATCGTAATGGGGAATAAAGTCTCATTCCCATTTCGACATTTTACCTCCTCAACCCCTTGATATTTTCACAAATCACCTGCAGTCTAAATTGAACTGCAGGCGATCCGTGAACAACGGGCTAATGTTTAGGACGTCCAGCCTCTTTAAATACCGCACTTCTGTCTAAACTCGTGGTGTGATACATATATTTGGAGCTTTGGTTGTTCCTGTGTGAACGGCCATTCCCGGAAGGTAGACTTCAGAATGGGAAAAATCACACAAGTTCTATGTAAAAGATAGGAGGACAGAAGAGGAAAGGTGAGAATTGATCAGGGGAGAGGGGTGGCTCTGTGAATGCAGGGCTGGAGGAAGGGGTACAGAGGGAAAGGGAGAAAGAGAGAGAGAGAGAGAGGAAAGGAGACATATGGATAGGGAAAGGGGACTGAACAACAACTTCGCTAGTATAATCTTGCTGCCGACACCCATGCCCCTGAACACTTTCTCTGACCTTCAACACCCTGACCCCCACCCCCCCCCCCCCCAAGGCATGGTGACTGGAATTTGTCATAGCACTTAGTAGGGTCCAATGCAGACATTCTCAACCTGTTTATGGCTATGCCCCCCCCCACCCCACCCCAGGACCCTGCTCAAAGTTGTGAAGGACACATTTTAGATTCTTCCGCACTTCCCTCCTACCCACGACATTAGAAAATGTAAAGAATATCTGTTAGGTGCAAGGCTTTTACTTATATGTAGAAGCACACAGAAATGCTAGAGGAACTCGCAGCATCCAGAGGAGATAAAGATACATTACTAGTGTTTCAGTCTGAGTCCTTCTTCAAGATATAAGCAAAAAACAGGAAGTTAAAAGAATAAAGACTGAAGACTGGCTGGGGAAAGAATCCAGACCAACAAAAGGTGTTAATTGGATAACAGAAGATAATTTTGGCTCTGTGAAAGGTAACAGAGGGATAAGGGTGGGGGGAGGACAGAGAGAGAGAATGAGAGAGAGAGAGAGAGAGAGAGAGAGGTGGGTGAAAGATGACAGGAGAAAGAAGGTAGGGTTTAACGTAAACCAGAGAAATCGATGCTAACGCCAACTGGTTGGAGGGAGCCCAGACAGAAGATGAAGCGTTGTTCCTCCAATTTGCGGGTGGTCTAGCAGGGCACGAGACCACGGACAGATACGCCAGCCAGGGACAGGGAATCAAAATGGGCAGCCAATGGTAGATCCACGCTATTGCAGCAGAGCCACACACCTCGTGTTCTGTGTGAGATGTCGACAACCCTTGAATTCGGCACTTCAAATAACCCACACTCCTCATCCATGTGTCCTCTCATGCCCACCCTTCTTTACACTCCCCCTCCCCCACCCTGATACCTAGTGTAGCATTTAGCGCAACACCATACAGCGCCAGTGACCTGGGTTCGAATCTGGCGCTGTCTTTAAGGTGTTTGTACATTCTCCCCATGTCTGCATGTGTTTTCTTTGGGTGCTCTGGTTTCCTCCCAGCCTTCCAATGTACAGGGGTTGTAGGTCAATTAGGGTATTAGGGTGGAAGGGCTTGTTGCTGTGCTGTATGTCGAAATTTTTCCCCTGCCCCACTTCCTCACCCCATTCTCATTGTCCCACCCCTCAGTTCCTTCAGCAGCTCCCTCCACCCCCTACTTTGTCTGCTTCCATGTACCACTGTCTCCCAACTCCACCCCAACTGGCTCCATCTGTCTGTCATCTCTTGTCTCTCCTCTCCTCCATCCTCCTTCTCAGTCCCGAGAGTCCTCAGTAGTTGGACTTTCAATAAGGTGCCACATATAAGACTGCTAAACAAGATGAGACCCCACGGAATTACAGGAAGGAGACCAGCATGCGTAGAGCATTAGTTGATTGCCAGGAAACAGAGAAGGAATAAAGGGATCCTATTCTGGTTGGCTACTGGTTACCAGTGGTGTTCCGCAGGATTTGGTGTTGGGGGCCACTGCTTTTTGCGTTGTATATAAATGATTTGGATTATCGAATAGATGGCTTTGTGGCTATATTTGCAGATGATACCAAAATATGTGGTAGGGTGAGGGGTGCTGAGGATGTGGAAAGGTTGTGGAGAGACTTGGAAAAATTTGGGAAATGGGCAAAGAGGTGGCAGATGCAATACAAAGCTGGAAAGTGTTCAGTTGTAAAAGAAATAGACTAATAGACTATTATTTAGATGGGAATAAAATTCAGAGGAGCAAAGGGATTTGGGAGTCCTCGTGCAGATGGTGAACAAGGCATTCATTTCTAGAGGAATAGAATACAAGAGCAGGGATGTAATGTTGAGACTATAAAGTACTGGTGAGACCTCTATAGTTTTGGATGAGAAAAGATGTGCTGGTGTTGGAGAGTATTCAGAGATTTAATAGAATGACACTAAGAATGAAAGGGTTAGCATTAGAATATAGAAGGATGAGAGGGGACCCCATGGAGACATTTCAAATGCTGAAAGGCCTGGACAGAGTAGATGCAGCAAAGTTGTTTCTCATGGTCGGACAATTTCAGGTTAAGCGCGTCAATTTAAAACAGAGACGTGCAAAAAATTCTTAAGCCAGAGGGTTGCCAGTCTGTGGAACGTTGCCACAGGTGGCTGTGAAAGTGAAGCCAAGGGTGTATTTAAGGCAGAGATTGACAGGTATTTGATTAGTCAGGCCATCAAAGATGGAGAAGGCCGGGGAGTGAGAGGATGGATCAGCTCATGATAGAACACCAGAGCAGACACTTGATGGGCTGATTGGACTATTTCCGCTCCTATATCTTGCAAAGCGATGTTTCAACCTGAAACCCCAACTGTTCACTTTGCTCCACGTATGTTGCGTGACCCGCTGGTTGTTACAGCAGTTTACTCTTTAATGACGGCAGCAACACTACCTCCTACACCACAGTGGAACCCAGGAGCTCTTTGCAATCTCCTCCAGCCTCATGATATCTCTGCACCTTATTCGTCCACCTCATTTTCCTGTGCCCTGAGCTCCCATGTTAACTCAGAACCACAGTCACCGAGGCCCCCTGCTGGCAGCACTCTGGCAGTGCAGCAACAGAATCTTTCAGCTACTCCCATCGGGAAAAGAGATACAGGAGTATCAGAGTCAGAACCCCCAGGCTATAGGTTGACATGAACTATCTGAACTAGTGATGGGGGCTGCAGATAGACAGGATTGTTGTGAGTAGGTAAATATTGAACGTAGAACATTACAACACGGTACAGTCCCTTCCTACTAAACTAAACCCTCCCTACCTCAATCTTCTGTTTTTATTTCATCCATGTGCCTAAGTTTCTTAAATGGCCCTACTGTTCCAGCCTCCACCACCATCCTTTGCATGGCATTCCAGGCACCCACAACTCTGCATAAAAAAAATTTACCCCTGATGTCTCTCCTAAACCTTCCACCTTTCACTTTGTACAGATGTCCTTTGGTGTTTGCTACTCCCGTCCTGGAAAAATGATTCTGACTATCTATTTTATCAATGCCTCTCAGAATCTTATTGACTCTATTAAGTCTCCTCTCTTCCTTCTTTACTCCAAAGACTAAAGTCCCAGCCCTGTTAACCTTGCCTTAAAAGTCTTATTTTCCAATCCAGGCAACCTGGAAAATCTCCTCTGCCCCCTCTCCATAGCATCCACATCCTTCCAGTAATGGGGTGACCAGAACTGAACACAATATTCTAAGTAGAAAGACGAAAAGTCTGCAGATGCTGTGAATGTTGCAAAAACACCCTGAAATGCTGGAGGAGTTCAGCCAGTATTTTCAGCGTCTATAGGAGACAAAGTTATATTGCCAACATTTCGGGCCTGAGCTTTCTCCTTGAAGTGTGTTCTGAATTTCGGATTTTTCCGGATTTCAGAACAAAAGCCAGTTGCCCCAGATTTAAGCCTAACCGAATTGTGCTGCTGTATCCACCCCCTTCCAGTCACGATGGCGTCTCTCCCCCCTGCCCGCCTGAGTCGCACTGCCGTCTCTCGCTCCTCCCCCGCCCACCTGATTCGCGCTGCTGTCTCTCTACCCCCCGCCCGCCCGAGTTGCCCTGCTGTCTCTCCCCCCTCGTCCACCGGAGTCGCACTGCTGTCTCTCCCCCCCCCCGCCCACCCGATTCACGCTGCTGTCTCCCCCTCCCGTCCAACCTAGTCACACTGCCATCTCTCTCTCTCTCTCCCCCCCTCCACTCTACCAGCACCAGGAAAAAAAAATGCCAGTTTTTGGAGCTTTCCAGTTTTAGATGTCCGAATAAAGGATTGTGTATCTGTAGTTTGTTGCTTCAGGACGGAGCATCTGTGTGCTGCTTCTGTCCCTGGCTGGACTGCCACACAACTCAAATGTTGGGAATTAAGCAAACGTTTTCTTGTTTAATGAAAATAATCTTTATTCCTTTTAAAGTTCCCATTTACATTCAGGGCAAGGAGACCAAAAACTGAGCAAAAATCAATTAATTGCTCTTGAACTGTGCTTAATGACCACCTGGCCCTCTGAATCCTGTGTAAACAGTGGAGAGGATATGATATCATCCTCCAGTTCCAATGGAGGTGGTGAATTACACAGAGCAAGATCCAAATAAGGCAGTCGAGCATGTGGAGGACCAATGTTCCCGATGACAGCACTGTGGACGTTGGAAGGAGCCGCCCTGCTCCTGGGCTCTGTACTCCGGTGGGAGATAACCCTTTTTCCCTGTGAATCTTGGCTGAACAATAGAGACAGCTCACACTGTTCACTGGGTGACCCTTGTCGCCTTATAAAAGCCATGGGCTTGTCATGGCAAACACTCGGACAATGCAGGACAGAGGTGGTTCCCAATGGCAACCGGTGCTTTTTCCCAGATGACTGATTCCAATGCTTTCTCTTTCCCATGAAAGGCTTGAAAATATTTTCCTTATCGTCCAGAAATGGAGCCGAGTTTCGTTTCTTGGGTGAAAGCAGAGTTTTCCTTTCCCATAACCCTTGTGCTCTGCTTGTAGTGTGCTGTGTGGCGGAGTCCAGTAACTCTGTTCTGAAGCTCTCTGTGCCCATGGTTTCAGAGTCAGCACAAGGCCGGGCTCCCTGGTTTGGCAGGGAATTCTCATCAGTGGGCTCTGCTGACTCACTGTGTGAAATAACTCTGTTCCCTTGTGAATCGTAAGTAAAATCAAGTTTGGTACTATCATCAGGAAACAGAATTGGACCTTTGGTGGATGCACCAGTTTCCCCCGTAGTGCCTGACTGCAACTCACCTGTTACCCTGCTTGTGGCAGCTTTGTGACAGGATTGCTGTGTGTGGTGCAATGCCCATGAAGTCCGCTCGACTGATCCTGATGCTTTGTTGATCTGCTGGTTATTCTCCACCATGCCAAGGCAGGCCTCTCTCAGGGCTGTGGGGCACACCTCGCTGCCACCCAGCAGAGTGCTGCAGTCAAGGCGGTCTCCACAGGGATTGGCAACCACACTCAGCTCAGGCTGACTTGCATATATTTCTTCCTCAGTGGTGCTTCTGAATGGCGAGGCTGTGCCCACTGCCTGAAGTCTAGATTCATGTGGGGGATTTCCAGGGTTCCCTATGGAGCACAAATCAAAGGTAACCAACAATGAATAGCTTCGGTCTCACCTGGGTCACATTCCTGCATGGGTGTGATAGCACCAGACAAGGTGCAGGATGTTGTTAAAAAAATTGCTGGAGAAACTCTGAAGGTCCAAAAGCATACAGGTACTCCCCAATGTACAACCATAACTGGGACTGCAGGTTGTATCTCGAAATGGACACAAGTCAAAATTTTGCCCGTGCACATGGAGCACCAAAGTCTTAAAGCAAACTTGTTAATCAAATATTGTATTTGACAAACTATAACAGGGATACAGGGCAGGTAAGAGCCAAAATATGCGTACTTACTTTGTTAGTCGTCGTCCCAGGGTCCATAGGCTGAGCACGGCCATCTTGATTCCTGTGTGAATGCATGAGTCTTCAGTTGGTACATGTGCAGTAGGTTTGCGTATTGGAGTTCATTTGGCACATACGCAAGAGTTAAGTGCCCTGACGTTATTGAATTTGTGCCCTTAACTCTCGCGCATGCGCCAACCAAACTCCAATACGTGAACCCATCGTGCATGCGCCAACTGAAGACTCGCGCATGCGCACAGGAATCAAGATGACCGCACCCAGCCCATGGACCCCGGGACAACGACTAACCAAGTACGCATGCACATTTTGGCTCTTTCATGCCCTGTATCCCTGTTAAAGTTTGTCAAATACAACATAAACCATGTAAATTTTATATTTTTTCTATTACATATTTTTTTAAAAATTCAGTCAAATGCGCACAAGTCGCATAGGTCGCAAGCCGGGGAGTACCTGCACTTAGAAGAGATAAAAGGCACATAACCAATATTTCAGGATTGAACCCTTCATTAAGGTAAGAGTGCAGGATATTAACAGGACTATGGATTTCATGGGCCGAAGAAGCTGTTTCAGTATTGAGATACTTGGTGGGGGGCATAGTTTTTTTCCCGCACCCCGAGTCTGGGAATCCAGACCTCATTGCCTAAAAGGGCGCTGAGGCAGATATTCTCTCCAAACTGCAGGGAGGTGGGAGGGCCAAGGGAACTCCGCACCACGGTAGGGGTAGTGCTGAGAGAGCTGTACAGTTAGAGGGCCAACACAATGTGAGGACTACGCTGCCAAATGTATCAAGGGAGGACACCCATGTCCGAGGCAGAGTGGTTCAGCAGTGTTGGAGGGTCAGCATCCAGGAAGTGCTACCTGTTCAATGAGGAGACTAAACTAGTGCCATCTCAGAGGGATACTGATGAATGAATCTCGTACTGTTGGGACAGGCTGTAATAATTAGAGCCCTGGATTATCAGAGACGATGAGTCATTCAGAAATTTGACAAAATTCCATGGTTACCACTATACAGTTAAGACTGACCTCTTTCCCTCAACTAGCTAAAAAGCTCACATTACATTGCTATTGCTGGATTTTTTTTATTGGAAACTGCTGGAGTGATGGTGCTTCAGAAGAATTGCCATTTTCGGCAGTTAAAACTTCCCCTTAAGCCTTAGTCGATGAGATTTGTGGGCATTGGTGTTCACTTCATGAAGCTTACAAACGACCTATCCTGGGAAGGGGGCCTAACTAGATCATTAAAGAACTGGTTCAAACACATAGTGGGTCGTGAAATGTTGGCAATGATCTAATAAACACCTTATCCCTTTAATTGGGGGGGGGTGGGGGAGGGGAGAGGGTTTAAACATGAAAGTCTGTTGAATTTGTGGGTGTAGTAAAACACAAAAATGCTGGAGAAACTCAGCAGGTTTCGCTTAGGTGGTAAAGTGAGATAACCAACGTTTTGGTCACGAGCCCTTCCACAGGCAAAAAGCAGGAAAAAGGCTGGGGGAGAAGGGAAGGGGCCTTTAATCGTTCTTTATTGCCCAGCAGGGAGCACACTGTAATGTTGGAGAAGGATGGGTTAAAGATCTCTTTCACTTGAGCGTTTTGAACCCATTGCAAATGCCATAGCTCCACGGCACAGAGAAGGAAAGCCAGTTACCTTTGGACTTTGGCAAAAAGAAGGAAGAGACCGTTGTCTGCTTGACACGCTTTTGTGGAGCTTTCGTCTGCGTGAGATTTAAAGCCACTGCAATGTTGTATTTGCTTCTGGACAGAGGGTTCAAAAGCTCTGAAATGGAATGGGCCTGAAAAAGGAATGTTTATAAGGTTAGGAGAAACGGTGTGATTTGCACACTACACACAACAGATGAAAACACTCGTAGGACCCAACTCACCCTCAGAAAGTAAATCATGTTCATCTTCTTAATGTCCAAAAGGCTATTTAGAAACTATATGTTAATCAACTCTCAAATGGACCAAAATGACAAATGGCCCACCACTGACTGGTGCAATGGAGGAAGGAGGTGGTTAGATCTTGATTCGGGATTTGAGGTGCAGGAACAATTTGATGCACTAACTGGGATGGCTGTAATTACACAGGTACACAATCCTTTATCCGGACATCTAAAATCCGGAAAGCTCCAAAAATCGGCATTATTTTTCCTGTAGCTGGTACAGCGGAGAGAGAAGGTGGGGGGTGGGGGTGGGAAAGAAAGACAGCAATGCGACTCGGGTGGGCGAGGGGGATGGAGAGAGAGAGACAGCAGTGCGACTTGGGTGGGTAAGGGGGAAGTGAGACGGCAGCGCGCCTCAGGTGGGCTGGGTAGGAGAGAGGCGGCAGCGCGACTCGGGTGGGCAAGGGGGAGAGAGACACCAGCGCGACTGGAAGGGGGTAGATAAGGCAGCACAATTCGGGTGGGCTTAAATCTGGGGCAGCTGGCATTTGTTCTGAAATCCGTAAAAATCCAAAATTCAAAACACACCATCCCCAAGGGTTCTGGATAAAGGATTGTTTACCTGTACCACAGTAATGAATGAATGCTGGGAATGACCCATCAATTAAACCACAAAATGTTTGACCATTGAAATCATGCCAACTTGCATCTAGATAGTGCATTTGATGTAAATGAAGCATCCCAATGCACTTCAGTGTGAAGATTTCCTTTGGTGCTCCAGTAAGTTAATGAGATACTGTAAATTACAATGGCTGAGTGGAAAAAGGAATCAAAAGGGGAAGTTCGTAGGCATGTAAGAAAGAACAAGTGATGGGGTTATGGGGTAAAAAGATGAGGAGGATTAGAACCATAGAATATTACAGCACTGAAACAGGCCCTTCAAGTCTGTGCTTTACTGCCCACTGACTTGCACTCAGTCCATAGCCCTCCACACCTCTCCCATCCACGCATCGGTCCAAATTCTTCTTAAATGTTAAAATTGAGCCCGCGTTCACAACTTCAGCTAGCAGCTTGTTCCACACTCCCACCCCTTTCATCGATGCAGACAGAGCAAAGGTGCTCAGCTAAGCGATTTCCCAGTCTCTCCGATGTAGGGAAGGCCAAATGGGAGCACAAGATATAGTAAATAACTCCAGCAGATTCACTTGGAAGGAGTGTTTGGAGCCCCGAATGGTGGTGAGGGAGGGAGGTGTGGACGCAAGTAGTCAGAGGGGAAGGTGCTGAAGGGGAAATTAGTGGGGAAGGGATGATTGAACAAGGGAGTCACGGAGAGAACAGTCCCTTTGGAATGTGGGGAAGGGAAGATGTGTCTGGTGGTGGGATCATGTTGCAGGTTACGGAAATTGCATAGGATAATATGTTGGATGTGAAAGCTGCTGGGGCGGTAGGCGGGGACAATGGGAATCAGAAAGGGCAAAGGCAGATGAGCGGGAAATGGAGGAGATGCAGTTAAGGGCCGAGTTGATGATGTTAGAGGGGAAACAACATGTTTTGCAAGAAGAAGTGAGAACTATGCAAAGGGAAAAAGTTTTAAATCTGGTTTGTTAATGGATTGAAGCCAGTGAGTGGAGGTGATGATAGACACAAGTGTGGCCGGTCCATATCTCAGCAAGTCAGAACAAGGGAACAAAATTAGAAAGATCCAGCCACTTTCAGGTGCTCGGATGCAGATGATGCGCTGGCAGACGTGGCTGGGGCAGTGCAGCTGGGATATTCAGGTGGCCGCGGAGAAGACGCCTCTCTGTCACCTGAACGTGCCGGCTGAAGGAAAGCTGCGTCCTAGCGAATGCCGGCTCCTGTGGACTGTGGTCGTAGTCTCACTGCTGTGTTCCCTTTCCCTCTCCAAGCCCTGCATCTCTTTTGAGATATCTTCAGACCTTTAATTTTGACCTCTTATTTATGTCAGCATTTAATTGTACCTTCAGCTGTCAAGGTTCTGAGTTTTGGAACCAATGCATTATTTTTTTACCGAGATTTTGGTTATGTAATCTAATGCCCCAAAGTAGTTTTTTTTAAACCAAATAAACGCTTTGTAACGTTAAAATCACTAACGAAACATAAGCCATTGTTGTTAAATTGTTACCTACCTGATGGCAAGAGAAACAATATTTAATAGGATATTAAATCTTATATTAAATATCTGAGAAGGATTGTCTTGGGCTGCATTCATGATGCTGCGTTTATGTGAAACGGGGAATGCTCCGAGCCGGAGAATATACCTACCCGAGGAGGGTTTGGTAAGTGCTCCTCAGGGCCGGTTTCTCCATTTTCAGGTGGCCACCCAACAGCCGCATTGGGGTAGAATACAGTCAGGTATTCTGGCCACCTGAGCAGCTAATGCAAATTTAAGTGTAGTGACATTCCCACCCTGCCCCATTCCCAAGTTTACTGACCTGTGTTCTTTTTCTCTTTAGCTCCTTTGTGTCTATCCAAATCCCACACTCCTCCACCTTTTGGTTTTCATACTTCCTCCGGCGTTTCATTGTAACGATTGTGTCAGACGATGCTGGTATGAGCGACTGTGGAAAGGATCACAAGCAAGGTTGTGTCAGACAACACTATGCTTGGCCTTGCCCTTCCATGAGATTCTGATGCCGCATAGGCTCCCAGGCCCATTAGTCTCAGGAGCCATGAACTATGCAGTCTCAACCCACGGCTCCATGATTGTCACAGCCCAGAGGGACGTCATTTGGCCCATCAAGTCTACTAACAGCTTCTGGTACAGAATCCATTGGGCAGCAGAGTTTTAGTTGGGCTTGTGAATATCAAGGGTCCAGGATTGATTAGGAGAATGTCAGGAGTCAAGTGCCAAATGACTAAAGGAGGGTTTTAGCAGTAAATCAGTTGGCTTAGTGATTAATGCTACGGCGATTTGGACCAGGCTTTGAATCCCGTGCAGTCTGTAAGGAGCTTGAATGTTCTTCTCGTGTCTGGGTGGGGGGGGCTCATTTCTTCCCATCGTTCAAAAGATATCTGGGTTTGTGGGTAAATTGGATGTATTTGGGCAGCATGGGCCAAAATGGCCTGTTACCGTGGTGAATGTCTAATTTTTTTTTTAATTTAGAAATGGGACAAAATCAGACAATTCTCTGAAGATGGGAGCAGAGCACAAGCATTCAGTTAACTCCAGCATCAAAGCACATCAAAGATATATTTTGACATTGCCTCAGACAATAGCCAGGTTGAGTAAAAACTTGTGTGAAACACAAAAGTCTGCAGATGCTACGACTGTAGTAAAATCCCCCCAAAATGCTGGAATAACTCAGCCGGTCTTTCCTAAGGCAATAAGCCTTGTTGCTCCAGAGATCTGGGTCTGATCCTATGTGGAATTTGCAAGCTCTCCTTGTAAACTCCCCCCACCACCCCCCAGCCCCCTGCTCTCCATCTCTCCCCCCCCACCCAAAACCAGGTGCTTTGGTTTCGTCACATATCCCAAAGATGTGAAGATTATTAGGAAAAATGTGGTGCTGCTGCAGACCCGAAGACACAGCGCCGCCCCGAAGGGTTCAACCACCCAGCCCTAATGCCTGTGGCTCCGTACAGCATTTTTATTTAAAATCCTGCAGCAATGAGGGACTGTGCCCAAGATGGAAGCACCCGGACTCGTCAGTGGCCCAGAGGAGTGAGAGACTCCGGGGGAATAGCGGACCGGCGCAGGGCACGAGAAACAGGAAGGACGCCCTCCATTGAGTAGGAAAAACCTGGAAGACAATCCAACAAGAAGGTGACCACAGTGGGGCTCAGCAGCTGAAGGACCCACACAGGCTGCGGGCCGCTAGAGACTTGCTCATAAGAACCAGAATTTGAGAGGGAGCTGCGGGCAAGAAAGGGCTCACAAAGGGTCTCAGGTGTTGAAGGTTTCCGATCGTCTCAGAGATTTGGATCTGGGGTTCAGGTTGCTGATGATATCAAACAGGAGTCTGTGCAGTGCAGGAGCATGGGAGGCAAATCCATGGGCACTCAGTATCTCTGAAGGGACTCCATTTTGCTTCTCTTTCTTCTATTGTTCGGGGCACTGGACAAGTTTGTGGCGACTCTTTGCTTGCCTTATGACAGACGGAATTTGAAGTACAGGCAGTCCCCAAGTTACAAACAAGATCTGCTCCTATGTCTGTCTTTAACTTGAATTTGTAGGTGTTGGAACAGGTACGTACGGATCTTATTTAGCATCAGTTAGACAAATTTTTTGAAGTAGGTATCAAGTTTGTACACAGCTTTTCTTCCATCATTTGGAGGCATGGGTACAAGGGTAAATAATTATGATTTGACTTAAAATGGTGGAAGGCGTTCTCCTTCCTCAAGTCGATGAACCACTGAAGCTGCGTGGTCTGTTCGTAAGTACAAGTTGCCTGTAAGTTGGATGTTCGTAACCCAGGGCCTGCCTGAATAACGTGTATATTTTGATTCTTGGATAAGTGCGACCCGTACCTCTGTCACAGGGGAAGGTGCTAAAAAGTGGTCTTAGATCAGGAAGGGATAGTGGGAGAAGGTTCAAGGAGGATTATGGTGGCCAGTGACTGAGGGAGGGATATCATCCAGTATTAATCTGATGGGCTGAAAGGATTCCTTCTGTACTATTCCGCTGCTCTCCAATCCATCAATGGTTGCATCAAGACCATGGACCCAGGGCCACGGTACACCGGATCCACGAACACGCTCCGCGTGCATGCGCTCACCAACTCCACCTCGACTTCACGTGTCCGCCCATGGACACACATTCCCCCCACCCCGCGAGCTCACACTCCACAATGATGTGGGCACGTGCTCCGCCAACCACGTGGGCACTTGCTTCCCAGACCCTGCGGGCACTCGCTCCCCAATAACGCGGGCACGCGCTCCGCGGCGACGCGCTCCCAATTGCGCGGGCACGCGCGCCACGGTCCCGCGCTGCCGCCCGCGTCCACTTCCCCAGTGGCCCCCTCCAGCGTGCACGCGCTCCCCAGCCTCGCGGAGACGCGCCTCTGCCCCTTGGCGCGCTCCTGCGAAACCACCAGGGACGCGGGCTCGCAGCTCGCCCGAAGCCCCGAGTGAGCGGTTTAAAGTACATACCGCAGCCCGGGCGCTGCGGGCGGCCTCCGGGAAACTCGGCTCTGCTCCCGCTCCCAGGCCCTTTCCCGCCCGCAGCCCGGCGGAGTGTCACTGCCCCCTTCCACCGCGCACGCGCGGACCGGCTCCCGCCCCCTACCGCTGGGTGCGCGAGACCCTTGGCCGATCGGCGGGGGGGAGGGGAAGGGATAGGATGTGATTGGAAGGGGAGGCGAGGGGAAGAGGAGAAGAGGGGAATAGGAAGGGAAGGGGGATAGGAAGGGGGGAGGTGGAGGGGATAGGAAGGGGGAGGTGGAGGGGATAGGAAGGGGGGAGGAGGGGGATAGGAAGGGGAGGCGAGGAGGATAGGAGAGGAGGGGAATAGGAAAGGGAGGGGGATAGCAAGGGGAGGGGGAGGGGGTTAGGGAGGGAAGGGGATAGGAGAGGAGGGGAATAGGAAGGGAAGGGGATAGGAGAGGAGGGGAATAGGAAGGGAAGGGGATAGGGAGGGGTGGGGATAGCAAGGGGAGAGAGAGGGGATAGGAAGGGAAGGTGATGGGGAGAGGAGGGAAGGGGATAGCAAGGGGAGGTAGGGGGTGGGGTGGGGAGGTAGGGGGTGGGGTGGGGTGGGGAGGGGGATAGGAAGGGAGAGGGAATAGGAGGGGGAGGGGAAGGAGGAGAGGGTGGGGGGATAGAGAGGGGAGGGGGAGGGTGGGGGATAAAGAGTAGGGAGGAGAAAGGGGTTGGAGGAGGGAAGGGGAGTGGCTGTGGAGAGGGGTTTGAGGTGGGGAGGAGGAGGAAAGGGGAGTGGGTTAATGGAGGGGAAAGTATGTGGTGGAGGGGATTGGGAAGTGTGGTGGAGGAGGTGTGGAGGGAAGGGTTGGGGAGAGGAGGGGGTGTGGGGAGGGGAAGGGGAGGTGTGGAGGTTGGGGTGAGGGGAAAGATCAGGGAGGAGGAGAATCAATTAACAGTGATGAGGAGGGATTGATGGGGCAAATGGAGTGGGAAGAGGGTTGCAGAAGTTGGGATCAACTTTATCAGATGCAGAGAAAGAAGTTGGGTGAGTGGTGAGGGAGGGTGATTTGGTGACTGGCTGCAGACTTGTGGTGAATAGTTGATCTCCAATACAACCCCTCCAGCTGATTCATAAAGTCCAGTCATTAATGAAGAGTCGCTCGCGCAGGGGTATCCTGGTGGCTGCTGTCCACGCAGGCCAGCACCCTCCTACTGGGAGAGCCTACTGGGGAGGATCATGGCTTTCTAAGTGCAAAATCAAATGAACTTACTGCTTTTGCCCGACACCCCCCCCCCGCCCCCCCATCACCCCTCCTCTCCCCACCACGCAACACAGTGTGTCCACACTGGCCACACTGGCCATATCTTCACATCTCCCAGTGTTTGGGGCAGTTGGCGACACACAAGGGGGAAGAAACAGATGTAGAGGGAGGGTGGAGGTGGGGCATAACCTTTAGCCATATGCTGTGGGATCTGATAGGACATACATGAGGGAAGGGGCAAGCCATCAAGGAGAGGAAGAAGTACTGCACTCATTTGGCGCAGATCTCTTCCCTGAGCCTATTGTCGTCGTGAATACTGTGCTTCCACAGGAGTTGGGGCAAGTTTGATATGATATTAAAAGCCTTGGAAAATTTCTACAGATGTATGGTGACCAGTTGCATCATGGCCTGGCACCAATGACCCTGAGCGTAAAGTCCTGCAAACACAGCCCAGAATATCACAAACAAACTACCCCCCCACCCCCCACCATCGAGAATATCTATGGAGAATGTTGGCATCAGAGAGCAGCAGCGATCATCAAGGATCCACACCACCCAGCACATGCTGTTATCATCAGGAAAGAGGTCTCGGTGCCACAAGACTTGCACCACCAGGTTCAGGAACAGCTGCTACCCCTCCACCATCAGACTCCTCAACGACAAACTCGATCAGAGACACATTGCACATTATTAATGAATATATTTTTTCTGTATTGCTCAGTTTTTTTAAATATTTCTCTCTTTGTATTTGAACCATAGAACATTACAGCACAAACACAGGCCCCTTCCAGTCTGTGCCAAACCACTTTTTCTTGCCTAGTCCCATTGACCTGCACCCAGTTCATAGCCCTCCATACCTCTCCCATCCATATACCTGTCCAAATTTCTTTAAAATGGAGCCTGCATTCACCGGCTCAGCTGGAAGCTTGTTCCATACTCCTGCCACTCTGAGTGAAGATGTTCCCCCTAAACTTTTCTCCTTTCACCATTAGCCCATGTCCCCTGTTTGAATCTCACCACCCTTAGTGGATAAAAAGCTTATCTACATTTACTCTGCCTATCCCCCATAATTTTAAACATCTCATTCTTCTACGCTTTAGGGAATGAAGTCCTAACCTGTTTAAACTTTCCCTTTCCTTTTGTATCTTGAGTACAAATGTTTGTGCTACCGATGCAAAGAAAATTTGCCTGGCCCACAGGAAAAAGAAGCTCAAGGTTGTATGCGGTGTCATTTATGTAATAAATTTATTCAAGGCTGGGATTTTTGGACACTAGAACATGGGGATGGGTGGGAAGTTGTCAAAGTGCAAGATCTGCTGTGGGCTTACTGGGTGGTGGAATGGACTCGAGGACAGGCATATCAAGTGTGTTTACTTTGGTGACAAGCTGCTCTCCGCCCAGTGAGGATTGGGTAGGAGAAGTGTCCTGGCATGGAGCTCAAAGCAGAAGAATGTGTGAACACTGGCATCACTAGGGGGATGCAGACCGCACTGGGTGACACCATCAGAGGGGGTGACACGAAATGACTGGCTATAAAATATTTGTGCTGTGCTTCAGCAGAAATTTATTCTTATTTAAATAAAAATATCCCTGTAGTTAGTTATAACAACAAAAACATTTTCTGTAAGCCCAGCTGACATGCATCAATCTTCCCACAAGACTAAAACTTGATGCTCATTTTCTTTTTGAACCTTTTAATGTGCTCCAGTCAGAGCCGTCGTTGTGACCCGATGACAACGACGCTTCGAGTCCTGCGGTTCCCTCTGCACGCGCCCATCAGCAAGCGCTGCTGATTTTGTTGCTGCTGGTGTTTTTTACAGTCGCTGCTTTTGTCAATTTTTCTGGTGTTTTAGCTACAATATTGTGGTCATTTGTATTTGAGAAACGAAAGCATTAACTTTTTTGAGAATGAAGTAGCAATTAAGGGAAAAGAAGGAGAGAAATTTTAAAAAAAGGCTTCATGGTTGGGGGGGTGGTGGTTACCGCACTGGGTGACACCAAGCCTAGTGATGCCACTCTGTGTGAAGATGTCCGACGGCTCACGGATGTAACTGTGTGCTTGACCTTCAGATGGCAGCAGGCACAAGGTAATCTCCCTGGTAACAGTGCCACAGAGGGATATTTTTACAGGCCATGGGCCTGTGGTGCCCAATTGCAACACCCCCCAACCCCGTGCGTTTTGAAGGGTGGGAGGAAATCTCCACGGGGAGAACATGCAAACTCCTCGGCAGAGAGTGTGGGATTTGAACCTGGGTCGCTGGCCCTGTAACAGCATTGCGCTGACCATGCCGCCCCCGATATAGAAAGGCTAGGCACTGTGCAAAGCTCTAGCATATGTGGGAAATATGCCATTGCTCATTTTGGCAGGAAAAATAAAAACAGGAGCTTATTAATTAAGAGAATTTGTGATGCTTAGCACTTGATTCTCTGGTCTAAAATGGAGGAACAACATGGAAGTACAAGTTAAATTTAGTATCATCTAATTCTAAAGGTTCCATACATATACAACACGACGAAATGATGTCTCTCCACACCACAAAAACACACAGTATATAAAGATCACAGAAATAACAGTGACCCCGACATTTCCCTGTAACATATTCTGTTATGCCATTTAAGGGGCAGGACTGGAGGAAATAGACCACCAAGGGGACATTGCAGAGATTGAGAGTGCTGGGGGACAGCCACACCGTTGCGAGAATCTTTCAACTGAGACTTCAGGTTAAAGTTCCTCTGTCACCATTTAAAGAACGACTGTGGTAGGGGCAGTACTGAGGGAGCCCAGCACTGTGGGAGGAGGAGAACTGAGGGAGCCCCGCACTGTGGGAGGGGCAGTACTGAGGGAGGCGTGCACTGTGGGAGTGGGAGTACAGAGGGAGCCCCACATTGTGGAGGGGCAGTACTGAGGGAGCCCTGCACTGTGGGAGGGGCAGTATAGAGGGAGGGAGCATTGCAAGGAAGTACTGCATGGTGCCCTTCCCACAGTACCATGCTCCCTCATAGCACAGATTGTATCCCAGGGTGTTGTGTTCAAGCCAAAACCCAATACATTTGGGCTGGGGATTAGTACTGGCACCGAGCAATGATTTGCCACAATCAAAAGTGGGAGAAGTGGGCAAAGGCAGAACAGAGATGATAGTGCGGGGAGTTGAAGGATGTGAATGAGTGGATAGGAAAGTGTGCGAAGAGAGTGGTAGGAAATAGGAATGAGGGTAGAAGATGATGTGAATTCAGAATCAAGATTCCTTTATTGTCAGGAATTAAATACACAAAATTTGTCAACTTTTGCCTGCTGAAAAAGCACACGGAGAGGCCCCATCCACCAGGCTAGCCTGGCACCCTCACTAATGAAAGAAAGAGAAGCAAAAGGAATCCCCTTAGAGAGGATGAGTGTTAACATCGAACCTTTTGACCCTTCTTGTCGGTGCCAAACTACCTGGTCCCACTGACCTGCTCCCAGTCCATCCATGTACCTGCCCAAATTGTTCTTAAATGTTACATTCACCCCTTATGCTGGCAGCTCGTTCCACTTGATAATCTTCTTTTCTTCTTTCTTAGGGGTACTTGGGAGGGAGGGATTTTGACTCCCACCGCTCTCTGTGTGAAGAGGTTCCCACCCCCATGTTCCCCCTAAACCTTTCCCCTTTCCCCTTTCACCCTTAACCTCTGGTTAACCCACCCTCAAATGTGCCTGTCCACATTTACTCTGTCTATACCCCGTGGGGAACATGGCTGTGTAGGTGCGACCTCACTAGACTGTACAGGCTGGCCAATCTCCGATCCTGTAACTCCTCCTTATAGATTCCTAATAAAGGCTGATAGCCCTCATCTCCTCCCTCCATACCAGCCTTGGATTCAGGCCAACAGCTTGTAGCGACATGCCCGATGTTTCTAAATATTAAAGCCTTTAATCACTCATTTGTGGTTATTGATCACGCCACATATCCATCAGAATTTTGTATGCCTCTATCAAATCACCCTTCTACCCCAAAGATTCAAAACAAAGTCCAAGTTTGCAGCATTAAGGTGCTCTCTCTAAAAGAAATCACACCCTGATAAGATGATCAAGTGGATTCCAAGCCACTGTTTCTTAGAGTTTGGGACTCTGCTGACCAACTTAATTAATAAAAAACACAATGCTGGAGAAACTCAGCGGGTCAAGCAGTGTCCGTTATATAGCAAAGGTAAAAATACATTTCTGTTCTTGTGGGCTTGAGCCCTTTATCAAGGTATGGGGAAAAATGTCGGCAGGCGTCCAAACAAAAGAATGGAGGGGAGGAAGCTGTGGTCGCAAAGGTGGGAGGTGATAGGTGGAGATGAGAGGGAGGGGGCAGCAGAGATCAAGGGAGGAGGGATGGCTGGGTGAAGGGAGGAGGAGAACTGGGAAGGGGGAGGGGGGAAGAAACTGGAAAAGTCAATGTTAATGTCAGTTGTTCCTCCAATTTAAAAGGTTCTTTTATTAGAACGTAAAGCTACATGTAACATACATGAAATTCTTTAATTTTGTCCACCAGAGAGTCACTCTACCAGTCCCCCTCAAAGGGATGAGGCCCCAGCGAAGGACGAACTCACGACCCTTGGTTTAAAGACCAGTGTTCTAACCACTGAGCTATCGAAGCCTCTACAGGTGGTCTTGGTGGGACATAAGGCCATGGACAGACATGTGAGTTTGGGAGCATGACACAGAACTGAAATTGTTAGCTACTGGGAGGTGTCTGTCACTGGTGCGAACGGAGCGAAGGATCTCCAAATCTGCGCATCATCTCTCCGATGTCAAGAAGGCCACAGTAAGATGCAGTGAATCAGTCCTGCTGATACACAAGCGAAGTGTTGCTTCACTTGAAAGGCCTGTTTGGGGCCCATGGTTCCAATTCCAGACTTAATTTGTAAGTTGTCATCGGCAGTGCTGGTGTGCAAACTGTTCGATTAAGGTTAGCCCGTTATTCTCCCCTTGTCTGGGGAGCTGAGGAACTCTTCTTCAACTCTCACTGACAAAAATAGGTCAAATAGCCCCATTCTGCACCTGAGACGGATATTCATCCATTCCGGAACTGTGCGGACAAATCCCATGGGCGGTGGGGCTAGTCACAACTCACAACCCACGTCCTATCCTTTGCCAGCGGTGGCCAGGTGGAAATCTCTCTGTCTCTCTGAGTCAGAAGATTGTGCATTTAAATCGAGAGCATGGGTAAAATCCAAACCAGAATCAGAATTTATTGCCGTGATCATGTCACAGAATTCGTTGTTTTGCAGCAGTGCAAATATTGCTATAAAATTACATTTAAAAATAAATAAATTAGTGCAAAAAATAAGAGAAAGTGAGGTCGTGTCTGTGGTTCATTGTCCATTCAGAAATCTGATGGCAGAGTTGACAAAGTCAAGTTTATTATCATCTGATTGTACAACCTGGTGAAACAGCGTTCTCCGATCCTTGGTGCAAAACACGCAGCCACAGAACCAGACGTAGCACACATACAGGCAGATAATACATATGCAGGACAAGTATTTCATTTATATAAATAAATATTGTTTTGGATGTATGAGAGTCTCAGACGGTTATTGTGAGCAGTTCCTTTGGTCGTTCAGCATTCTCACTGCCCTTGGGACAAAGCTATTGCTCAGCCTGGTGGAGCTGGCTCTGATCTTCCTGGATCTCTTACCCGACGGGAGCAGCTGAAAAGTGTTGTGTGCGGTGGTGTAAAGGGGTCCCCAATGATCTTGCGTGCCCTCGTCAGACAACAGTACTGGTTGATCTCGCTGACGGGGGGGAAGGGATCCTCTCTGCCGCCCTTAAGGTCTGCTGAGTGCTCATCTTTGGGTTCCTGTACCACTTACCTAGTGGTAGTGGTGTGAAGAGGGCATGACTTGGGTGCTGATGGTCCTTGAGGATAGAGGCTGCATTCGATACTCTTGGATGGAGTGGAGACTGATGCCTGTGACGGCTCAAGCCAAGTTCACAGCTCCCTGTAGTTTTTTTCTTGTCCTGTGCATTGCAACCTCAAGTTTTAATCTGGGACCTATACCCCAATATTAAAGCTCAATGCTTGTCACATAAGTAACCCCTGCAAGATTACCCCAACAGCATAGTTTATGAAAATAAAGGATCAGTGATTTTGGATGGAGTTGAGGAGCAAATTGTCTTCTCTGATTTAAATTTTTAGCCAGAGGATTCTTTACCCTTTTTGGACCTAGCTAGTCAAGGATGGAATGGAACAGATAAGATAGTGGGTGAGAGCAAGGTTTGAATCGCCTTGACCTGGCTCCCAAAGCCTCCTCCAGCAGGACGGGACAGGAGAAGAAAGTGTGTGGAAACTCCATGCCCTGCAGGTTCTCCTCGAAGCTGCACACCTTCCTGCACACCTTCGTCTTTGCTGGGTATAAACTACGAAGCCCCAGAGGTCTGCAGCGGTTCAAGAACGTGGCTCACCCCTCCCTCACTATTGCAAAAACAGCAAGGCATGGAGTAACAAGCAATAAGCAGAATTAATTGTTGGCTGCAAATTGGAGGCCAAAATTTGTACATTATAACTTTAAGTGCATTGGGAAACATAATATTAATGCAGTGAAACCCCTGTTATCTGGAATTCAAGCAACTGGCAGTCTCAAGCAACCGGCAAAAAATAATCGCGGTAATTAATTATTGCAGTTGGTGTAGCAGTTAGCGCAATGCCTTTACAGCGCCAGCGATCAGGACCAGGGTTCGAATCTGGCGCTGACTGCTTGTACATCCTCCCCATGTCTGCGTAAGTTTTCCCCAGGGGCTCCAGTTTCCTCCCACCATTTGAAACCTATAGGGGATGCAGGATAATTGGGTGTAAATGGCATGTTACTGTGCTGTATGTCTGAATTTTTTTTTTTAATTTAAAAATTGGAAAAGAAATATGGAAGTTTTAAAATGGCATGCCTTGCCATTAGTTAAACAATTGTGCAACATGCAATCTCAAGCAACCGGAAAATTCACTTTTCCAGCATCTGCCAATCCCCATAAGTGCCGGATACCAGGGACTTTACAGTATCTTTACAGCTGAGGTCAGGAAACTCAGTTACTCCTGAGAAACATTTCACTCGTTACCAACGTATTAAAGGACACATCCCACCTCGGTTACTTCTCCGTCCCCACCTCTCCACTCTGGGCATGAAAATCTTCAGTTTGAAGACACAAACCTCCAGGTTCAAGGATAGTTTTTCCGCTGTTATCGTGAACCTCCCATCACGACAGGATGATGCCTTGCACTGTTTAATGGTACCTTTGGGTGTATTTAAGGCAGAGATTGATAGGCTCTTGATTACCCAGGGCATCACAGGTTACAGGGAGAAGGCCGGCCAAAAGGATCAGCTCATGGTTAAATGGTGGGGCATACTCAATGGGCTGAATGGCCTATTTCTGCTCCTGTGTCTACACTATGCACTCTGATTTTATTGTAACCCCATGTTTTTATTCCTGTAGAGTTAACTTCCCTGGATAACACACATCTTTTCAGTGAATCTCAGTGCATGTGACAGGACAGAATTCAATTCAATCGGACGGGAATTTAATCTACTCAATACGTGCAGTTCAAATCAGGCTTCTTGCCTCGGCATTCTTGGAAAGATTTAAAGCTCCTTGTTTATTTTTATCAAAAAATCTGACTTAATTTAATCCTCCAAAGGATTTCCTCCAGCAAATGTTTGATTGGCAGCTCCCCGCTCGCCCCCACCCAGGGCTCTTAGCATTGACACCAAAGCTTTGAATGTTCCTGAAGGATCGTTGCAATTATTTGCAAAGAGTCAGAAGCGATGTGAAATTTATTCAAGGAAATCGTTGAACTTCTCCCTGTGTCTGCCCACAGCACAAGGAGAAGAACAAGACAGCAGCAGAGCGACGTCGAGCTACGTCCTGTGGCCGAAATCCCTCATTCTTTAAAGCGTTCCAGTAAATCTGTTCCTCTCCTCATTTGGATGATCAAATACTTCCAGCTATTTATAAAACTACATGCTTTTTTTCCCACAATCTTTCAAAAACTCAGGATATGGCAAAGGACATGGAAGAAGAGAGAATTCTTAACTGAGATGGAGCACCACTCCTGCAGTGCAGGGCTTCCTCAGTACTGCCCCTCCCACAGTGCAGGGCTCCCTCAGTACTGCCCCTCCCACAGTGCA
This sequence comes from Narcine bancroftii, assembly GCF_036971445.1. NCBI lineage: Eukaryota > Metazoa > Chordata > Chondrichthyes > Torpediniformes > Narcinidae > Narcine > Narcine bancroftii. Next base: position 200,292,508 of record NC_091470.1, on the reverse strand, counting down.
GGGCTTCCTCAACACTACCCCTCCAGAGGAGTCACGTGATGGAGTAGTGGCCGGTAGGGTAAAACTAGCCCTCTCCAGAAAAGAAGAAAAAAAGTTAAGAAAAAACAAAATTCAATAAATATAAAATATAAGAAATAAAAGATAAAGTTGCAGAGAAGAGAAAGAAGATGTCACCCAAGAATAAAAAAGTAAAAACAATGGGAAAAAAAGAAGAAAAGACACCGGAAAAGAAAGGAGAAGGCCTTACCTGCACGAAGGAACAAGGAGCCGTCGTGGTGAAGAGCGCCCGATCTCCAAGGTTGGTGTCAGCCCTGTGGAGTCATGACTCCCCGACCGATGGACTGCAAAAATGACTCTCTGAGCCAAACAAAAGTGCGCAATTGCACATGCGCGAAGAGTCACGCATGAGCAGTGCGCAATCTAAGGTAAAGGAAAACACCGACGGGAGGGGGGGGCTCAGCCAAGGAGTGGGCAACCACAGCGCGACACCAGGGCTCTCAGCTGGAAGATGAGGAAAGCGGCAGGAGAGGCAGTGAAGTATCAGGTGAGAAAGAATGTTGACGGGGTGAACGGTAAGAGGAGCAGCAGCAGGAGGCTCGACAGATGAGCAGCTCAGAAGGAGACGACCAACAGCAAGAGGCCAAGCAAGAAGAGGCCCGACAAAGTGAGACAATCAACTCATCAGAAAAATCAGAAGAGACACAGATACAAGGAAGAGAAGAAGAAGACACAAACAGGAATGAGAAATGTCTGTAGAAATGGAAGTGAATGACTTTAGAGGAAAATTGGAAGAAAATGATAAAAAAAAATTAAAGAGTCACAAGAGTTGTTATCTCAGAAAATTGTTATGTTGGAAAATTATAGTAGGAGGGTGAAGGCACAGACATGAAGGAATTTACAAAAGGATGGATCCCGAAGGTCCTGGGAATGAGAGAAATGCAGGAAGGAATGAAAATAAAAAGGGCTCACAGAGCATCAGCCCCAAAACCACAGACACAGCAAAAACCAAGATCCATCTTAGTAAAGTTTTTGAGATACATGACAAGAGAAAATATACTGGAGTGGGCAAAGAATAAAATTAGAGAAGATAATGAACGATTGGAATACAAGGGTCAAAAAATATTTTTTTACCCAGACATAAGTTTTGAATTCTTAAAGAGGAGGAAGGAGTTTAATACAGCAAAATCGATCCTAAGGAAAAAAGGTTATATATTTATGTTAAGACATCCAGCGGTGCTTAAAATATTTATCCCAGGGGAGCAAAACAGATTGTTCTCAAATCCGGAGGAAGCACGAGAATTTGCAGAACGCCTTCAGGACAGAAGGAGAGATGAAGAGATGTAACAAGAACGACGATAAAATACATATAAAGATGTAAAGATAATGTAAGAACTAAAGAAGGGAAAGAGAAGGGAAGAAAGGAAGGGGGAAAAAAGGGAGAGCTTTGTTATATGTGTAATAAAAGTCTTTTCTGGAGGGGGTTGGGGGGAAGAGAATAACTGTCACTGCAAAATCAGTTGACGCTTGCGAGCAGGTTCGCAATCCAAATGGAGAGGGGAGTTGTGGTTGCCCGGCAAGGGATAAGGGGCAACTCAGAGAAGGGGGAGGGATGTTTGGGGCTAAGGGAATAATGGATGTGGGAGTTGTTGAAGTATTTTGTTTTAAATGTGTTGTCATACATTAAGTTCAAAAAGGGAAAACTGAGAGATGAAAATGGGGAAAAGGGGGATGGTGGTGGTGAGGAAGCAGAAATTAGGTGTAAACAGGATATGAGATGGCCATGTTGAACTATATGACTATAAATATTAATGGAATACATAACCAAATTAAAAGGAAGAGGCTATTAAATTTACTGAAAAATTAAAAAAATAGACATAGCATTTGTGCAGGAAATGTATCTAACTGAAGTGGAACATAATAAATTAAAGAGAGACTGGGTAGGACACGTAGCGGCAGCATTGTATAATTCAAAAGTCAGAGGTGTAGCTATATTAATTAATAAAAATGTACCAATCAAAATAGAGGAGGAAATAATAGATCCAGCAGGGAGGTACGTAATGATAAAATGTCAGATATATTCAGAATTTTGGAATTTGATCAATATATATGCATCTAATGAAGAGAATCAAAAGTTTATGCAAGATTTTTTTTGAAGATTGTGGATACGCAAGGGAATATATTGCTGGCAGCACCCAAGAGAGAAGGAATACTCATTATTATTCAAGTAGGCACAAAACATACTCAAGGATTGATATGTTTTTGTTGTCAGCCCATATTCAAGGGAGAGTTAGGAAAACTGAGTATAAAGCTAGACTACTATCTGATCATTCACCCCTGTTATTAGCAATAGAACCGGAGGACATCCCACCAAGAACATATAGATGGAGGTTAAACTCCATGTTACTTAAAAGGCAGGAATTTAGAGAATTTATTGAATGCCAAATTAAAACATATTTTGAAATAAATACGGAATCAGTGAAAGACAAATTTATAGTATGGGACGCAATGAAAGCCTTCATTAGAGGGCAGATAATAAGTTATGTGACTAAGATGAGAAAGGAATACAATCGGGAAATAGAGCAGTTGGAAAAGGAGATAGTAAGTACAGAAAAGGAATTAGTAAAAAGGAATGATTTAACGAAAAGGAGAGAATTGGCGGACAAAAAAAAAGAAACATTACAAACATACAAGGTGGAAAAGAACATAATGAAAATAAAGCAAAAGTATTATGAACTGGGAGAAAAAACACATAAAATATTAGCCTGGCAACTTAAAACAGAACAAGCTAAAAGAACTGTATTGGCATCAAGGAAAAAGGACAAACAAATTACATATAACCCAATAGAGATTAATGAGAACTTTAAGGAATTCCATGAACAGTTATACCAAACTGAGAACGAGGGGAAAGATGATAAAATAGAGAAATTTTTAGCTAAAATTGAACTGCTAAAATTGCAGGAGGAACAAAACAAACTGATAAAATCATTTGAAATAGAGGAAGTACAGGATATATTAAAAAAGGTGCCTAACAATAAAACGCCAGGAGAGGATGGATTCCCAATAGAATTTTATAAAACATTTAGAGTTATTAATTCCTCCTCTCCTGGAAGTAAAGAACCAGATAGAAGAAACACAAAACTTGCCAGATTCATGTAAGACAGCAATAATTACAGTAATACCAAAGACGGGGAAGGATCCATTAACACCAGCATCATATAGACCAATATCTCTACTTAATTCAGATTATAAGATAATAGCAAAATTATTAGCAAACAGATTGGCCAAATGTGTACCAAAAATAGTAAAACAAGATCAAATTGGATTTATTAAGAAAAGACGAACAGCGATAATGTCTGTAAACTTATTAATCTAATTCATGCAGCTCAAGGAAATGAGAAGCCAACAGTGGCTGTTTCTTTAGACGCAGAAAAAGCCTTTGACAGAGTAGAATGGAATTATTTATTTAAAGTATTACAGAGGTTCAATCAATCAGGAAAATATATTATTTGGATTAAAGCATTATATAAGGGACCATTGGCAAAGGTAACAGTAAATGGATATGTATCGAACCAATTTAAATTAAGTTGGTCAACTAGACCGGGATGTCCATCATCCCCCTCATTGTTTGCTTTAGCAATAGAACCATTGGCAGAACTGATAAGAACAGAAAATAAAATAAAAGGGATAAAAATAAAGGAGGAGTATATATGTTTATTTGCAGATTACATCATAGTACACTTAACAGAACCAGAAATATCAATAAAAGAACTACATAAGAAAATGAAGGAATATGGAGAAGTATCGGGATACAAGATCAATGCAAATAAAAGTGAAGTGATGCCAATGAGTAATGTGGATTATACAGAATTTAAAAAAGAATCACCATTTAAATGACAAACACAAGCAATCTAATACCTAGGTATTAGGTTAGATAATAACTTAAGTCACCTGTACAAACTAAGTTATCAGCTACTAATAAAGAAATTGCAGGAAGACTTAGAACATTGGAAAGAATTACCCTAACTTTGATAGGAAGGGTAAATTGCATTAAAATGAATGTGTTCCCAAGGATACAATACTTATTTCAATCATTGCCAATTCCCTTAACAGAGAAATTCTTTAATGAACTAAAGAGAATAATAAGGAAATTCTTGAAGAAAGGGGGGGAGGGGTGAAACCGAGGATAGCGTTAAATAAATGAACAGAAAGGTACAACCAAGGTGGTTTGCAGTTACCAAACTTTAAAAATTATTATAGAGCAGCACAATTAAGGTATTTATCAGATTTTTACCAGACAAGGGAAAAACCAGACTGGACTAAGATAGAGCTAGATAAAATAGGGAGAAGTTACCGGAACATATACTTTATAAGTGGGATGAAAAGCTGGTGCAATATAAAAACTCAGCAGTACTGCATCATTTATTTAATATATGGAAGAAGATTCACTTAGAAAGGAATAAAACAAATTACCAAATACCAAAATTATTATTGACTCAAAATCAACTAATCCTTTTCACAATAGATAACCTTTCCTTTAGAGAATGGGAGAGAAAAGGAATCAAAAGAATAGAAATTTTTTTTGGGAAATAATTTATTAACATTTGAACAGTTGAAGTACCAATATGGAATAACTCATGGTACAATGTTTGCATATCATCAACTGAAAGCTGATTTAAAGGATAAATTGGGAATCAGACTGAGATTACCAGAAGGAAGCAGCTTTGAATATGTGATTACAGACACAATGATAATAAAAAGATTTATAACAAACATGAACATCAAGCTGCAAGAGAAGGAAAATTATGAAATAAGCTGTAAACCCAAACAAAAGTGGGAACAAGATTTAAACAAAGATAAAAATGAAACATGGGAAAAGTTATGTTCTCGAACTATGAAGAATATAAGGTTACGCATGGTACAATATAATTGGTTACACAGGCTATATATCACGCCCCAAAATTTAAATAAATGGGACCCAACAGTATCAGACAGATGTTTTCGTTGTAAGAAGGAAATGGGAACAACAATACATGCAATTTGGGCATGTGAGAAAGTGAAAAACTTTTGGGAAGATCTAAATCAGATATTAAATAAAATCACAAAAAATAACATACCAAAAAATCCAGAGATCTTTCTTCTAAGTAATATAAGAAGTAAAGAATTAGGCCTCAAATTGGCTAAAGCACAAAAAAGATTTATTATGATAGCCTTAGCAGTAGCAAAAAAATGTACAATGTCAACTTGGAAAATGGAAGAGAGCCTGAGAATACAGCAGTGGTACATAGAAATGAATAAATGTATTCCATTGAAAAAAAAACATAATTTTAAAAATAAAGTCACATTATTTGAACAAATTTGGGAATCGTACATGGAACAGAAGAGAGAGGGCTCGCCTCGGACCTCCACCCCCTAAAATGATAAGAAGACAAAATGACTTGATCCAGTGTGTAATTTGGATGACACTTTTTTCTTGTTTATTTTCATTATGTGATGACGTTGTTTAATGGTTTTATTGTATTGTATATGTTGAATGTTTATTGGTTTTGGGGGGGGGAAGGGGGGAGGGAGGGTAGCGGGAAAAAAAGGGAGAAAATGCCACTGTGTATATATAATGAGAATGTTTGTGTGTATTTTGGTTGATATGATTCACAGTGTGAAAAATAAAAAATTATAAAAAACACACTGCCCCTCCACAGTGCAGGGCTCCCTCAGTACTGCCCCTCCCACAGTGCAGGGCTCCCTCAACACTGCCCCTCCACAGTGCGGGGTTCCCTCATTACTGTCCCTCCAGCAGTGCAGAGCTCCCTCAGTATTGCCCCCCCACAGTGTGGGGCTCCCTCAGCATTGCCCCTTCCACAGTGCAGGCTCCCTCAGTACTGCCTCTCCCACAATGCGGAGCTCCCTCAGTACTGCCCCTCCCACAGTGTGGGGCTCCCTCAGCATTGCCCCTTCCACAGTGCAGGCTCCCTCAGTCCTGCCTCTCCTACAGTGCGGAGCTCCCTCAGTACTGCCCCTCCCACAGTGGGGAGCTCCCTCACTGTCCCTCCCACAGTGTGGGGCTCCCTCAAGTCTGCCCCTCCCATGTGACACCCCTTTTTGACTATTTTGACTGTAAATCAATACTGGCCTTTATTATTCTTTATCCAATTGTTATAAGTTCTACATTAGTTTACAATTCAGACTATTTACACAAGTTAGAAATTGAAACATAATTATCTCTATTGATAATGTCGATACCGGGGAGACAACCATTCTCTGAGACCCTCCAAACTGCCCATGGGCACTGAGTTCTCCTCCTCCAGGGCTATGCGGGCATACAGGGTCTGCCTGTAAGAGGGGCAGGTGGTCAGCCTGAGCTGAACCCTCAACTGCCCGCTGCCTGGACCCATGGATGGCCATCTTGGCCAGGCCCAGTACTCAGACTGATGAGGAAAGCCCTCGACCGACCCTCCCTCCTCTGTGACCGGGTGCCAGGAGCATGGGGCTGAACCGGAACTTGAGGAGAAACCCCTTCGAAGCCTGCGAGCAGGGGCTGCACCCTCGCCCACTCCATATCTCCATGAAACATGGTCTCCACCAGGCGGCTGAAGTGACAGGCACCTGGCAAGTCCATGAATCGACTCCACTCCTGACTAGACCTGCTGCCTTCGCATTTCGTAGACAAATCTCAGATTTCCCCTCCATTTTCAGACTAGCTGTAACGGCTGGGGCCATCGCTCCCCACCACTGCCTTTGTGCATTTTCCACCCGTGATGGTTGGGGACAAGTATCGTGACCACATTTTCCTCTTCCAATGACACAAATGAATTCCTGGCCTCAGGGTTTCTGCACCACCCCCTCCCCGACAGCGTGGCGCTCTCTCAGTAATTCATGTACAACCCAGGATCTCCAACTTGGGAACTTGGCTGACTCATTTCCAGAAATGCTGGAGGAACCCAGCCGGTCTCGCAGTGTCCATAGGAGGTAAAGATATATTACTGACGTCTTGGATGTGAGGCCTTCCTCAAGGTAAAAGCAGAGAACAGGAAGGCGTAAAATTAAAGACTAGCCGTTGGGGGGGGGGGTGGGTGGAGGGGTGGGGTAGATGGGGGGAGTCCAGTCCAACAAAAGGCGTTAATTAGAAATGGATAATTTGGGCCACAATATAACAGTAGTGGGTTGTGTCGAGGAAGGGGACGAGTCAACATCTAGGATGGAGATTGAAGACTTGCTGAATGGTGCACCAACAACAACCTTGCATTCAATGTCACCAAAACCAAGGAGCTGATTGTTGTTTTCAGGTAGGGAAGGGCAGAGGTGGACGATCCAGTGATCATTAGGGGATCAGAGGTGGAGAGGGGGCGTAAATTTCGTTTCTTAGGAGTCACTATCTCGGAGGATCTTTCCTGGACCCAACACACAAGTCAGTTCCTCTGCTTTCTCAGGGGTTTGCGGAGGTTTGGTATGACACTGGAAGCCATGGCAAATTTCTACAGATGTGTGGAGGAAAGTGCGCTGACCAACTACATCATAGTCTGGTATGGGAACACCAATACCCACTGAGTGTAAAGCCCTGCAAAAGGTAGTGGACACAGCCCAGGACAAAACCTTCACCACTTTTTAAAACATCTACACTGAACACTCCCGTCGGAGAGCAGCAGTGATCATCAAAGATCCACACCACCCAGCACACGCTCTATTCTCGCTGCTGCCATCAGGAAAGAGGTATCGGTGTCACAAGACTCACACCACCTGGTTCAGGAATAGCTGCTACCCCTCCATCATTGGATTCCTCAATGACAAACTCAATCAGGGACTTTTACTTGTGCACTTTATTGATTTTATTTTTGTTCTCTCTGTATTGCACAGTCAGTTTGTTTACATTCATTAACTGTTTGTTTATATGTTTTATGCTGTTTACAGTTTATTTTTTGCACTACCAATTAGTGGCAATTCTGCTGCTCCCGCAGGATAAAGAAATCTCAGGATTGTATGTGATGTCAAGTATGTTCTCTGACAATAAATCGGATAAGGGGAGAGGTGAAAATTAATATTGGCTCTGTGAAAGGAGAGAGAGAGGAGAAAGAGGGAGAGCTGGGGTCAAGGCCACAGGGGGAAGAAGAAGTGGGAAGGGGGGTTGTCTAACGGAAATCGGAGAGGACGACGTTAATACCATCTGGTGGGAGGGCACCATGGGTCTGTCCATCGCAGCAATGTGGATCTCCCAGCGGCCACCCCATTGCAACTCCCCATCCCGTTCCCTCACTGACATGTCTACACACGGTCTCGCGCACAGCCAGACTGAGGCCACCCGCAAATTGGAGGAACAACACTTCATCTTCCGTCTGGGCCCCTGCCATCATTACCATCGACCTCTCTGGTTTCCATTAAGAACCTCCCCCCCCTTTTTCTTCTTCTCCGTCTCCTTCTCATTAGTTCTCTCTCTCTTTTCACTCCCCCCTTTCTCCTCTGTCCCCTTTCACAGAGCCAAAATCAATTCTCACCTTTCCTCTCCAATTAACACCTTTTGGTCTGGTCTCCTTCCCCCCACCAGCCTTTAGTCTCTTTTTTCTGACGCCTTCCTGTTCTCTGCTTATTCCTTGAAGAAGACCTCAGATAGGCCTGAAACATCGGTCCTATGGATGCTACGAGACTGGCTGAGTTCCTCTGGCATTTCTGTGCTTTAACTAAAATCACTGTGTCTACAGGCTGTCGGGTTTTACCCTGACTCATTTCCACATTGTTTTTATTAAGGGAAGCTCCCCGTTGGTTGGGAATAAAATTTGGATGTACTAATGGTCTCTTAATGCTTTAGACACAGATGTGATCCGTACTTGAATCAGATTGCACATCTATTTTTAGTCCTTTAAGTATCTTAGCTCTAAAATTGAGCAACAATAGCTCTGAAGCTCAATGCATGGCCTTCTTAATAAATCAGCCAAGTGACATTGCCAACCAGGACCACAGTTTCCACAGTGTCCTGTGATCACTAGATCTCAATGTTTAACTGTAGTTTTCTCACACTCTGGTTCCCGATACCAGCAACAACGTTGAAGGCCTTTGCACATCTCCCAAACTAGGTCCCCAGGAAATGATTGGCAGTAATTGACCTGAGAGGTTATTACCCTGGGAATGGGTGGGTTTCTGGGGGTGATTTAATGAAGGGCTTGAACATTTCAAATGGCATTTGAGAGAGCCAAGATCCAGGATTCCATAAAAAGTGCATGATCTGATCGGGAATTCCGGAGTAAGATATTTTCCCAGTAAGTGAAGGAATGTGGAACTATCCCACAAGGAGGAGTGTAGGTGAACAGCAGAGCTGGGCCTAAGGGGTCCTGAAGAAACACCACATGGGAATAGAATGGAAATGGAGAGGTGGGGGAGAGACAGAAAGGTGGGGGAGAGGATGGGTGAGACAGAGAGGTGGAGGAGAGACAGAGAGGTGGGGGAGAGGGTGGGAGAGACAGAGAGGTGGGGGAGAGGGTGGGAGAGACAGGTGTGGGAAAGATAAAGAGGTGGGGGGGAGAGAGTGGGGGAGAGAGAGAGAGAGAGAGACAACACACACACACACACACACACACACACACACACACACACACACTCTGGGAGACATGTATTAACCCCCTATCAGACTTTCGCAGGAAGTAGAGAGGTGGGGAAAACTTTCCACTGACATAGACTACAAACCCTCTAACTCCCACAACTACCTTATCTGCACGTCCTCACACCCTGTCCCCTGAAATGATTCCATCTCCTTCTCTCAATTACTCCGTCTCCGCCGCATCTGTTCCCGAGGTGAGGTCTTCCAGTCCAGCTCATCTGAAATGTCCCCCTTCTTCCACAAACGTTGCTTCCCCTCCACCACCATCAACTCAGCCCTCACTCTGTTTCCTGCTCATCTGCCCCCAGATGCAACAAACACAAGATGCCCCTCATCCTCACCTTCCACCCCACCAGCCTCCGCATCCCACGCATTATCCGCTGGAATTTCCGGCACTTACTACAGGATCCCACCACCAGACACGTTTTTCCTTCTCCTTCCCTCTTGGCCTTCTGCAAGGACTACTCCCTCCGCGATTCCCTCGTGCACTCATCCCTCCCCACCCATTGCACCCCCATCGCCTTCCTCTGTGCCCGTAGAAGGAGCAACATTTGAGCCCACACCTCCTCCATCGCCACGGTCTGGGGCCCCCGAGCAGGCCTTTCACGTGAAGCAACATGTACATCCACAGGATTGATTTACTGCATCCGGTGCACCCTACATGGGAGAGACCGGTTGCAGACTGGGAGATCGCTTCTCTCAGCACCTCTGCTCCATTTGTAACCACGGCGACCTCCCAGTGGTCAACCATTCCAACTCCCGCACTCCCACGTCTGTCCATGGCCTTATACACTATCCCACCCCGACCACCCAGAGGAACAACACCTTAATGCCCGCCTGGGCATCCTCCAGCCAGATGGCATGAACATTGACTTCAGTGCCTTCCACAAACCTGCTTGCCTTTTCTTCCCCCTTCCCCCTTTTCCTGTCTTTCACCCACCCAGCCATCTCCCCTCCCCCTCCTCGCTGCTGTCCCCTCCCTCCTTTCTTCACCTATCATCTCCTGCCTTTGCCTCCCTTTCCCCCCCCCCCCCCACTCTTTTGTTCGGACGCTTGCCGGCGTTTTCTCGTGCTCAAGACCGAAACGTTGGTTACGTATCTCGGCCTTTGCTATATAAAGAACTCTATCTGACCTGCTGAGCTTCTCTGCCATTTTGCGTTCTTACTTCAACTGCAGCGCCTGCAGAATTTACATCAGACTTTCATGGTGCAGCGAACGGGAATTCACGGTCTGTCCATTGTTCTGATGGTTGGATCCTCCGCTGGCTCCACCCTCACCTACCCCTGTATAAGCCCTGGCTTTCCCACCTTACCTCAGATTCACCTGAGGACTATCACGTCTATCAGCCATCGATTGGAAGCTATTAAAAGCGAGTTTGTGCTCCTCACAGGTCTCTGAGTGCAATCAGGCGTGTTACACATGGATCACGACAAGGGCTGTTCGAGGCTGGGTTAATGATTGCAGTTACATTAACTTCAGGGATGTTGGCAGCCACACTTAATAATTCACCATGCAGCTACCTGATCCACACCAGAACAAAGGAAGCTGGAGACTGTAAGTGAATCCAAATGATCCAGGAGGTCAGTCCATGGGGTGGCTGCCCAGGGTATCCTTGGCTTCCTTGCACTCTCCCTATTGGGAGAGTGGTGAGTTGACCGGAAGAGCAAAGAGGCCTTGTTGCAGACCAGCCGCAAATTGGAGGAACAACACCTCGTGTTCTGCATGGGCACCCTCCAAATGGATGGCATTAACATCGACTTCTCCAGATTCTGTTAGCCCCCGGCCCTTCCCCCCAATCTTTCCCAATAGGCCTGGAGGCCGGCTACAAGCGCAGAGGGAAAAAACTTCTACCTTTCATACATCCCAGCCCTAAAAGGCTGCTCCAGCGTCGCATTCATGTCGAGCGCACGCCTCATAGCGCCCTCCGGATCCGATGGAGGCGGGGACGACTGGTGCTGTAGAGCCACCCATCATAAATATGCAGCAGAGCAATGGCCGCCTTCCCTACCTGTAATTCCCCAGGCAGCTCTGTGTTACCCAGGACAGTTCCAACTACCTGGGGGATTATGGGTAGGGAAGACGGCCATTGCTCTGCCATGTTTTGCGCCGCAGAGAGTGGCCCCGAAGGCCGACGTGGCCTGGTGAGGCCGACACAGCCCACACTGGCCACCCCCCACCGGCCGCCCCTGCCCTGACGGCTCCCGCCCGCCGTCCCTGCCTTGAAGGGGTCATGGAGAGAGAGGGGTGAGTGGGGAGATGGGCCGCGGGTTGGTGGCATCATCAGCCCGCCCCTGACCAGCCGCTTGCAGTGGCAGAGCTCTGTTGATTATCCTTCCCCGAGAAGGGTTGGAATCGGCGCCTCGGAGCTGATTCAGTAAAGTACGTCTCTAGGTGGAGAACTTCCACCTTTACAGTCGGCCATTCTCCTTACTTAATATGACACCTTTCTGTCTTTCCCTCTCATAGAGTCAAATATGCATCCCCTTCTCCAATCAATTCTCACCTTTCCTCTCACCTGTCCTCTGATCTATATCTAATTATCATCTTTTGCCTGTTGGTCTCTGTACTCCCCCACCGCCCCCCCACCCCACCCACCCATTCTTCCCTTCTCCCCAGCCTTTTCACTCAGACCTGAAAAGTCAGTTAATGTATAAGTTGCTAGGACAGTTAAGAAGGCCTGTGATATGCTGGGCTTCATTTGCCAGGGGATTGAGTTCAGGAGTCGAGAGGTTATGTTGCAGCTCTACAAATCTCTGGTGAGGCCAGGCTTGGAATATTGTGTTCAGTTCTGGTTGCCTCATTACAGGAAGGATGTGGAAGCTTCAGAGAGGGTGCAGAGGAGATTCACCAGGATGTTGCCTGGATGGGAAAGGTGGGCAGAGCTGGAACTTTTCTCTTTGAAGCGGAGAAGGATAAGAGGTGATTTAATAGAGGTCTACAAGTTTCTGAGAGGCATAAGTAAGGTGGATGGCCAGCACCATTTACCCAGGGCACAAATAGCAAACATCTGTACTATGTGAAGGGAGGGAAGTTTAGGGGAGACTTCAGGGGTAAGTATTTTTACACAGAGGGTTGTGGACACCTGGAACACATTCCCAGGGTTGATGGTGGGGGCTGGAACATTAGGGGCAATTAAGAGAGACAGTTGGAAGGGAAAATAGAGGGTTATGAGGTAGGAGGGTTTCGTTTATTGTGGTTGGAATATGTTGGTCAGCACAACATATATATAAGGCAGCAGGATTAGCGTAGCAGTTGGCGCAATGTTGTTACAGAGCCAGTGACCAGGCTTCGAGGAATTTGTACCTTCTCCCCATGTCTGTGTGGGATCCTTCACCATGCATAATGCATTGGGGTTGTAGGTTATTTGGGCAGCGCAGGCTCGTGAGCTGTTACCGTGCTGTATGTCTTTTAAATTTTAAACATGGTGGGCCGCAGGACCTGTACTGGTCTGTAATGTTCTGTGTTCTACACATTTACCTCTTATGGACACTACGAGACCTGCCGGGTTTTCTGTATAGAGCCCTGGTGGGACCACATCTGGAATGTCATGTTCACATTACATCTCCCGACTTAAGGAAGGATATATTTAGATCAGAGAGAGTGCAGATAAATGCCTGGAATTAATGCTTTATTGTACATGGAAAGATTCAGAATCAGAATCAGGATTTATTGTAATGAACAAGTTGTGAAATTCGATGTTTTGCGGCAGCGTCACGGGGCAAATATTCATATTATAACCATCTAACAACATAACTGTAAAAAAAATAATCATGCACGAAAAGTAAGGCAGGGTCTTTGGTTCATTGATCATTCAGGAATCTGATGGCGGAGGGAATGAAGCCGTCCTTGTGCCGCTGAGTGGTCGTCTTCAGGCTACTGTACCTTTTTCCCGATGGTGGCAGAGTGAAGAGGGCAAGGCCTGGGGAGTGGTGGTGGGGTGGGGGGGAGGTCCTCGAGGATAGAGGCGGCATTCTTAAGACGCCACCTCATGTCGATGTCCTCGATGGAGTGAAGTATGGTGCCCGAGAAGTTTCAGGCCGACCCTCTGGAGTCAGGTGCCTAGCAGAGTTTACAAGTGAATGCAGCTCATATCATTGGAGCAATTGAGGAACAAATGTGATTTGTCTAATGGAACAAGATCCTTCTTAAGGGAATAATTGGGACCATTTATGACCCTACCTAGATGTAGTAACATAGAGATGCTAATTCAACAGGGGAATGTGGGTAAATTTATCTCTAAAATGTATTACATATTCCAAAGTGAGGGCGTGAAGCCGGGCTTACACAGGTCGAGGGAGAGATGGGAGTCGGACTTGGGCACAACAATCAATGAAGAGTGGGGGAAAGACCTATGTCTGGACAGTGTGACTGGGGTCATTAACACCGGATACAGGTTGGTGCATTATAACGCCCTGCCCCAGCTCTATCTCACACCACAAAGATGACATAAATCAAAGTCGGAAATGTCAGAAATTTGCTTTAGGTGCGATGTGGACGGTGGAACCTTTGTCCACTCCATCTGGCTGTGTACAAAGGTGAGATCTTTTTGGAAAGACCTGGGGGATATTCTAAAAAAAATGACAAAAGAGGATTTTTTTCCATAGGATCCAGAGTTGTTCCTACTGGGAGACACATGGGGACGAGAGTTTTCGACTGTCCAAAGACCAAATTCATTTCATGAAGGTCGCCCTGTCAGTACAGCGGTCACGTGGAAGTCCAACTCCCAACTAAAGACCACATAATGGAATATGAAAATGCAGAGTCATGTTTCCCCGGAGAAAATCACGTACAGTCTGAGGAGGAAACACGACACGTTTGTTAAAGTGTAGAAACATCACTTGAAATACAGTAAAACCTCGTTAGAACGCGGTAGTTGGGGTCCAAGATTTCATACCACGTTACAGCCGAGTCATGGAACAGATGCATATATGTCATGATACAGGAAGCAGGAAAACAGAATACTGTGACTCAAACCCTATAATAAGACCTTTAAACTCCACATATTAACATACACATTTTGTAAATGAGTTATTAGAGTCCCTTTTTGAGTTTGTGGCTGTTAGCCTGGCATCCTAAAGTCAAAGTTTGGGGTCCACAGACACCTGCGCTAGAAGCGATTCCATGGATTAACGAATCGCGTTATAACAAGGTTTCACTGTATATTGGTGCACAGATTGATTAATACCCCCCGCCCCCACCCAATACAGGGGTCCGTCCCAGCAGGGAAATTAATGTGATCAAGGAAGATGGACTTGACGAGGGTGACGTGTTTCTTTCAGTTTCGTTTTGAGTTTATTAAAACTTTCTTTTTAATTTAATTGTATCGATATAATTTAATTGACTGTATTTTCAGTTATACGAGGCTGGGGGGGTGGGGAGTTGGGGGAGATAAATATAGACTCTGTATGTTACATGAATGTTAAAAAAAGATTATATGATTTGTTTTTATGAGCTGATGAAAATTAAGATAAAATATTTTAAATAAACAATCTTGAGTGTCGGTGGCTCCATAACAGGCAGTGATGCAACCGGCCAGAATGCTCTCCGCCGTAGAAGTTTACAAGAGTTTTCGGTGATGTACCAAATCTTCTCAGACACCTTACCAAGTCTAGCCGCAAGTGAACCTTCTTCGTGATTTCATCAACGTGGAGGTTCCAGGACAAATCTTCGGAGATGTTGACCCCCAGGAATTTGAAGTTCTTGACCCTCACCACTACTGAGCCCTTGATGAGGACTGGGTCGTGTTCCCCTGACTCCCTCCTGAAGTCCACAATCATCTCCTTGGTTTTGTTGACGTTGAGCGCAAGGTTGTTGTCTACACCACTCAACAAGCTGATCCATCTCCCTCCTGGATGCCTCCTCATTGCCGTCTGTGATTCTGCCAATAACTGGTGCCATCAGCAAACTTGAAGACGGCATTGGAATCATGCCCGGCCACACAGTCGTGGGTGTATAATGAGTAGAACAGTGGGCTTAAGCATGGACCCTTGGGGTGCGCCTGTGTTGATCAGTGAGGAGGAAACATTTCCCATTCGCACTGACTGTGGTCTTCTGATGAGGAAGTCGAGGATCCAGTTGCGGGTGGGGGGTTGGGTACAGAGGCCCAGAGTTTGTAGCTTCTTGACCAGCACTAAGAGAATAATGGTGTTGAAGACCGAGCTGTAGTCGATGAAGAACAACTGTATATATGAATTGCTGTTTTCGAAGAGGTTCAGAGTTGAGTGGAGAGCCAGCGATAGGTGAATTGCAGTAGGTCCAGATCTTTGCTTAGGTACATGTTAATTTTGGCCATGACCAGCCTCTCGAAGCATTTCCTCACAGTAGAAGTTAGTGCTACTGGGCGGTGGTCGTTGAAGCAGCCCACACTACTCTTCTCGGGCACCGGGATGATTGATGCCCATTTGAAGCAGGTGGGAACCTCTGACTACCTCAATGAGAGGGCAAAAATATCCATGAACACTCCGCCTAGTTGGTTGGTGCAGATTTTCAGTCCCCTGCCAGGTATGCCGTCAGGGCCTGATGCCTTGCGAGGGTTCACCCTCTTGAATGATGTCCTGATGTCACCCCCAGAAACAGATAACATAAGGTCCTCAGCCTTTGCAGGGATTCTAGTGGGTACTGTTTAGTTCTCAAAGCGGCCATAGAAGGTGCTCAGCTCATTGGGTTCAGTCATCTATAGTGTTCGCCCTCGTTTTGTCAGCTGTAATGGCCTGCACTCCCTGCTGTATCCATCTCTTAAACCAACAGGGACTGTATTCTCTGTGGTGTAGAAGAAGTGATCGCGTTGAAGTGTACAGGCAAAACCCCGGGTTACAAATGCTCGTCTCACGGACAACTCGTACTTATGGAGGGACTACGTGCGGCTTCCGGTACATCGGCTCAAGTAAGGAGAATGCCGCCCGCCATTTTAAGTCAGATCCCATTGCCGTTAACACTGTGTTGAGTGTACCTATGTCAAGAAATTGACTCCAGAAGTTTTAGATGCATAGAAAGGTAAAATATATACTAAATACTAAGACAAACATT
This sequence comes from Narcine bancroftii, assembly GCF_036971445.1. Lineage (NCBI taxonomy): Eukaryota > Metazoa > Chordata > Chondrichthyes > Torpediniformes > Narcinidae > Narcine > Narcine bancroftii. The sequence goes on along the minus strand of NC_091470.1, from coordinate 200,275,901 downwards.
TCACTAATCAGAACCTTATCAAGTCGTCGCCTTTATTTGTTGTTCATACCACGTTCGCAAGATAGCATTTCTCCAGCAAATCTACATAAATATATGTTAAAATATTAAGACATATATAGTAAAAATTCACATCTATTCTGGGAATTCAGGAGCCTGATGGCTTGGGGAGAAAAACTATTGCCCAATCAGGACGTAAGGGCCCAAGTGCTACGGTATCTCCTACCAGATGGGAGAAGGAAGAACCTTTTATGTGAGGGGTTTGTGGAGTCATTCACAATGTTTAATGCATCGAATGTTGGAGACATCCGCTGACTTCACTATCCTCTGCAGGGTCTTGTGGTCCGAGGGGGTACAGGTTCCAAACTGGGCAGTGATGCAGTTGCTCAGAATGTACCTGTTCCAACTTACCTACAAATTCGACCTATTCGTAACCCAGGGACTGCCTGTACATGAATCCCAGATGCTGGGATGATGTTTCACCTGACTGAGGTGCCTACAACCGGGAATTGTGTCTCAAAGTCAGTGTCAGGGATGAGAAGAAATATCTTTACTCAGGAAGTGGTGAGGTGGAATTATAGTAGTGAGATAAACAACCAGAAAAATTAAAATTACACCTTTAAATTACATTATTATATGCATGGCCTCAATGTCTTTACATCGTTTCATCAGGCTAAAGGGAAATTCAGTAAGAAAACAATAGAATTCAAAATGAAAACATTAAAGAACTACATCAAAATTATGTTGATTTTTATCTGCGACTGGTAAACTCTTCTTCTCTATGTGAAAAACATTCACTAATACAGTTTAAAGTTGTTCATAGAGCTCATATGTCTAAAGATAAACTCCATCGCTTTTATTCTCATATCGATCCTATATGTGATAAATGTCAATTGGAAATAGCTTCCCTTACACATATGTTTTGGTCCTGTCCCTCTTTACAGAATTATTGGAAGGAAATTTTTTCCATTATATCTACTGTTTTGAATATTGATTTACAACCACATCCCATTACTGCAATTTTTGGATTACCTATGATAGATTTGACTTATTTATCTCTTCCTGCGGATCGTATGATTGCTTTTCTTACACTAATGGCTAGAAGATCTATACTATTAAATTGGAAAGAGGTAAATCCTCCCACTGTTTTCCAATGGTTTACCCAAACTATATTATGTTTAAATTTAGAGAAAATTAGAAACTCTGTCTATGAATCCCCTTCTAAGTTTGAGTTAACCTGGTGACCATTTATTCAATATTTTCATTTGTGATGAGTTGATCTGACTCTGTTTTCTTTCTATGACTATGTATGATAATTGGGCTGTAAGATGAGATCGGAGGGATCGGCGTGGTTTAGCTATATCTGTAGGTTTTTTTTAAAGTTTTTTTAAAAGTTTTTTTTAATTCAGATTTGTTTTTTCTTCTTTTTTGGGTTTTTTTTTCTCTTTTTTCATATATTGTTATTAATTATATCCTTTTTTTTAGAGATAGTTCACACCCTAAACTGATCAAAAAAATTTTTTTATGATATATTTTTATTCTGTAATATTATTGTTTAATATCTCTGTATTAATTCATTACTTACTATGTATTTTTTTATATCTCTTTGAACTGTATGTGCTTATAAATTATAATAATAATAAAAAGATTGAAAAAGAAAAAGAAAGATTTTTATCGTTGAACTTATTGTTACATGAAATACATGAATGGATTAGATTTGCATAATCAATAATGGCCCAAATAATGTAGAACTTGGAGACAAATATATTTATAAATTAAATAATACCACAATCTTTCTATGACCAATTAAAACATTATTAGTAACTGTGCTGGAGCTGTTTTTGATTTTTCTCCTTCTTTTCCTTTATTTATTACTTCATTCTCAAAAATGTTATTGATTTCGGTTCACAAACACCAATGACCCCAAATTGTCACTAAAACACCAGAACATTTGACAAAAGCAGCGACTGTAAAAACACCGGCAGCAGCAAAAACAACAGTGGTTGCTTGTGAGGACAGAACCGCGGGACTCGAAGCGTCGTTGTCATCGGGTCATAACGATAGCTCTGACCAGAATGCATTAGAAGGCTCAAAAAGGAAATGAGCATCAAGTTTTAGCCTCGTAAGGATATTGATATGTGCCAACTGGGCTTACAGAAAAGGGTTGTTTTTGTTATAACGAATGACAGGGATATTTTTATAAAAAATAATAAATTTCTGCTGAAACCCTGCACAAAAGCTTTATAGCCAGTCATTTTGGTGTGGTCCGCACCCACCTAGTGATACCAGGGCCAAAGCAGCTGCCTGAGGCCGTGCACTCTGCAACTCTTTCCCGAATGGACCCTCTCCTTTGAAGCTTCTGTAAACAGCAATGGCGCCATGACTGCTTCACCTCTCTGTCATCTCTCTGCTCTGCAGGGTTGGTAACCAGAGAACTGGCGATAAGCAAGTTTGACGGAGGTTGGAGTGTAAAGTTGCAGAGATCACAAAGGAGCAAATGCAGGAGATCATGAGAGGGCCAGCCTCCATAACCCTCTCTCACAAGGAGCAGTGAATGTCCACAGGAGGAAGAGGCCAATCCACCCCTTTGTAACGGGGATCTGTTTTGGCCTTGATGACCTGACTGGCAGAATGCCACCAATCAGTTAATTGAAGTGTAAGGGTATCAACAACATGAGTCCCAGTCCTGATGCAAACAGATCTGTAACTGTGTCACACTAGGGTACAGTTCTGGTGGGGGTGGGGGGAGTCTCTCACTGGGGTACAGTACTGGTGGGGACGGGTTTGTCACTGGGGTACAGTACAGGTGGGGGAAGGTCTGTCACTGGGGTACAGTACTGTGGGGAAAGGTCTGTCACTAGGGTACAGTACTGGTGGGGATGGGTCTGTCACTGGGGTTCAGTACTGTGGGGAAAGGTCTGTCACTAGGGTACAGTACTGGTGGGGATGGGTCTGTCACTGGGGTACAGTACTGGTGGGGACGTGTCTGTCACTGGAGTACAGTACTGGTGGGGGAAGGTCACTAGGGTACAGTACTGGAGGAACGTGTCTGTCACTGTATATCACTGGGGTACAGTACTGTACAGAATTTTGAAGCTAAATTTACAAGACTGGAAAAAAATATCAAAATTATCGAGAGACCATGTATAGTTAAATTTGTCTTTATTTTAGGGAAATGCCAGAAGAACTCTGATTTATTAACAGAAATCACATTGGACCAAGTTGAAGAGAAACAGACACGGGAGAGACTCCGAGTTTGAATTAAAGGTTATCGGTGGGGTTAACCCTTCATCTTACTCCCTAGATGCTGACTTGACTTACTAACCATTTCCAAAGTGGAGGTTGATGTTAATGCCGTCCAGTTGGAGAGGGCCCAGCAGAAGCGGAGGTTGTTCCTCCAATTTGTGGGTGATCTCAGGCTGGCAGCGCACGAGACCATGGACAGACATGTCAGCCAGGGAATTGGGGGGGGGGTAGGAGAATTGAAGTGGGTGGGCACTGGGAAATTGACACCATTGCAGTGGACAGAGCCGAGGTGCTCAATGGGATGATCTCCTGGTCTCCGCCCAGTCTCTCCAATGTAGTTTAGACCACCACAACGGGAGCACTGGAGGCAGTAGATGGCCCTTGCAGATTCACAAGTCACTTGGAAGAACTGTATGGGTTCAATCCTACTTCCTAACCTAGTCACAAGGCAATCCGGGCAGGAGGTTGGATGTTGTCCAAGTCTGCGTCAGGTGGAGATCTCTCGACCCTCACTTAATATGTCCAACGTTTCCAAAACGACTCCAGTGCAAAGTGGTGGGAATGATTTGAACCCCCAAAACCTTCGAATTTGGCTTTTATTCACCCCCCCCCACCCTAGCTGTCAATGCTAAGAGGGCATTTCCCCAGGTGGGGGTATTCTCAGTCTAGGACTTGAAGACATTTGCGACAGAAAGATGAAGAAACAACTTCTTTCGCGGGGGTCACGAGCCTTTGGAATTTTTGGGAGGTAGATAGAGCAGAGCTTTGGTCAGTGGTTCTCAACCTTATCTTTTAAAATCCTCTCACATACCACTATCAGTAAAATGCAATGATGGCTGTAAGGGATAGTATAGACAGGAGCAACCGAATGGTCACAGTTAACATTCAGCATAAGCACATCACAACACAAGCCACAGCCCAGCAGCAATTCAATACATTGGGAAGCTTGTCACTGTCTGTTCCAGATTTGATGCGTTTGCAAAGACATTGTGATTTTGCAAAGGGTGGAACAGTGCTGACTGCTGGAGAGAAAACATCGCTTGTGGCCCAGCCATTCTGTGGAATCCATGCTCTGCAAATGACTGGGCCTTTTTCGGTGGATTGAGCTGTGCCAGGGGCTTGGAAGCCTCGTGGGGGGCACCCAGTTGGAGTCTCACTTGGAAAGGGGACCGGGAGTGTCATGACCACAGCTTGTGTGGACGGACATTTCTTCAAAGGCAACGTAAGGAGAATTCATGAGTCTGTAGCAGCTGCAACTCCAGTCTTTCCCGTCAATTCCACATTAATACTGGGCGTAAAATTTCAAAGGTCTGCACTTTAACAATGAGTTTAAAAGACTGAACTTTGAAAGTAACTTTCTAGATTATTAGACTGGACACAGACACCAACCAACCCCCCCCCCACCCACCCAGAGTTGAGGATAGATTTGGTGTTAAGGATAGTTTTAGAGTTAAGACTATAGTTTAAAAGCAAGAAATAAAATTAGTGTTTTAAAATCAAACACTGTCTAGTTCATTGTCTAGTGCTGCTCATTAACACGGTTCCTAACACCACCTTAAGTAATCTCTGTGCCATAGGTGGTCTGTGGTTAGTAAGGATTACTTAAGGTGGTCTGTGAGTAGGGGGGGGGGGGGGGGAGGCTGAGGTGCCAGGAATAAAGCACACAGAAATGCTGGAGGAACTCGGCTAGTCTCTCGGTGCCCATAGGAGGTGACGATTATATTACCAACGTTTCGGGTCCGAACCTTTTCTTCAAGGTAGAAGCAAAGAACAGGAAGGTGTCAGAATAAAGACTGAAGACTGGTTGGGGGGGGGGGGTGGGGGGTGGGGGAGACTGATAAAAAGGTGTTCATTGGATACGAGGAGAGTGAGAATTGATTTTGGCTCTGTGACAGGAGACGGAGAACACAAGATAGATAGCGCACTCGAGAGAGACAGGGTGCCAGCTGGGGGGGGGGGGGGGGGGGGGGGTGTTAGGAGGAACAGGTACCCAAGTGGAGTGGAAGCCCAAAAAAATTACGTCAGTGTGCTCACAGACGAACAGTAGAGCAGGCTCAAGCTGATCCTGCGTTTACATTGAAACCCACAACGCCTTGTGCCTGCAAACAAAAAAAAACTGGAACGTGGGAGGGTGTGAGGAAGGACAGCAGATTTCAGGAGCAGCTCTGATCCAATGAAGTTCGGCACAGCAAGTCCTCAGGCATGGACAATGCAAAAAATAGATCTCGGTGCCTGCAAATGTTGACTGATTCGACAAAGGACTGGCGAAAAGCCTCACCACCTCATGCAAGTTTCTGTTCAGTGCAACTGGCGATCGCACACACAGGGAGTGCAACTCAAGGGGGAATTTTCAGGAACAATTAGAAGGACCAGAATCCATACTTTTCTCAAGGTCGCCGTGCAGGTTGATAGGCCCGCGGGACACTGGGCTTCATTAGTCAGGGAATTGAGTTCTAGAGTCGAGAGGTCACGTTGCAACTCTACAAATCTCCAATGAGACTATACGTGTCGTCTTCAGTTCTGGGCACCTCATTATAGGAGGCGTATGGAAGCTACGGAGAGGGTGCAGAGGAAGTTTAAAATTTAGTTTTTAAATTTATTTCTTAAAATTTAGGCATGCAGCATGGTAGCAGGCCCTTTCAGCCCATGAACCTGCAAAGTCCCCGGGGGTATCCGCCACTGGGAGAATATACAGACAGCACAGGATACGAGCCCCAGTCCGGTCCCCATCGTTGGCGCTGTAAAGACAGAGCTAACCACTACCCCAACCTTGCTGCCAATTGTTGCCTGGATTGGAAAAAAAGCCTTAGGAGGCAAGATGGACAGATCCAGGGATGAGAGATGGCATGACAGAGGTCGGCAAGATTCTGAGAGCCATAGGTAGGGTGGACGGCCAGCACCTTTACCCACAGGGCATGAATGGAGAGTTGTGGGTGCCTGGAATGCATTGCCGGGGGTGGTGGTGGAGGCTGGAACATTAGGGGCATTTAAGAGACTCTTAGACAGACACATGGATGAAAGAAAAATAGAGGAAGGTTTTTTTTTTAAGGTCAGGACAACAGGCCTGTACTAAGACAGTTCACCCAAAGGTACACACAGGTTAGATAACAGTTTGTTTTCTTTGTTTTATTGGTGAGATAAAGGTTTCCCAAACCTCCGAGAAAGTGCAGCAGAGTCCACGGTGAGGCAGGCGAGACCAGTTCAGGGTTTCTGATCTTAACCACCCTCCAGCTGGTGGGATGTAACCTGGGGACCTGGGCTGCGTCCAGAATTATGGTCCAACAGGTGCAGAAATGGGCCAGCTCTCCGGATTCAACCAGAAATGCAGTCTGTGAAAGCTCCTCTCCCAATCCTGACGTGAGGTTCACCCCACCCGCCAACAACACAAGCTCCAGGCACAGGATTAGAAGGAGCCGACGTTGAGCGTGAAGGACACTCTGCCAGCGAACCGGTCCCGCTCATCGTCGTTGTTCACGTTTGTGCCATAGACCTTGCACTCCACTCTGATGTCGATGTTGGCTGTCACGTTCACAAACTTCACGGCCACCACTGGCTGTGTGTAGTTCACCTGCAGCACATGGTGGGGGCCTGTTAAATCTTCAAGACAAGTGGGTAGACAAGGGAACACCACCCTGCCCAGATACCCCTTCCTTCCTCATCCTCTGACTAGCCCCGATCCCTGTAACCCCCCTCTAGCCCAGTCACTTCTCCTCCTCATCCCTGTAATCCCCAACCTTCGCCACCCCCCCCCCCCCACCCCACCCCACCAGCCCAGTCACTCCTCCTCCTCATCTCTGTAACCCACTAAAGACTCAATTAGCAGCCCTTTTCCACTGGCTCCCTGTCCCAGGAATTAACTGGGGATTTACTGGGACAGGGTCCGGTGGAAAATTTCACGCTGGGTATTGTATCCCCTGGCGTTTGCTGACGCTGGCGTGCTGATAAAACCTGTGGAAAAGGGACAGCAGGAAGTCACCCATTTCCAGTTGAAGGTCAAACACTCCGATCCCCAGGGATGAGTGGAAAAGCGTCCCAGTTAAGGGTGGCTCAGTGGAATCGGCACTAAGGGCTTCCTATCCTGGAACACTGCCCAGCCAGTTAATTGGAACGCCAGTGAGAAAGGGGCTACAAGTTCTCAACCTTCTCCCCCCCCCCCCCCCATCCCTCACCCCTCCAATCAATCACATATGGAGGGTATGTCAACCTTTCTCTTTCCACTCACATCCCGCTTTAAGTAATCCCTGGGCCATCGGTGCTATGTGATTAGTAAGGGATTGCTTAAGGTGGGATGTGAGTGGGAAGGGAAGGTTGAGAATCACTGCTCTAGACTCAAATGTGACTGAAATATTTGGCTTGAGAGAAATCGTCATTGGCCCATTTCCTTTGGAGTTCTGAAACAGTGCACAGAACGAGTCAATGAGGGACGGTTAAAACAGGAGCTTTCAAACTTTTTCTTTCCACTCACCTCCCACCTTAACCAACCCCTTACTGATCACAGAGCACCAATGGCATTACTTCGTAAGGGATTACTTAAAGAGTTATGCAAGTGGGAGAAGAAAAAGGTTAAGAACCACTGGCCAACACCTTTCCCCATCTCCACTACACCCGAGATCTCAGTAACCCCATTCAGCACCTCCCTACATCTCTGTAACATCTTCCAGCTGCTAACCCCTCCCTGTATCTCGGCAACTCCATCCAGCCTCTACATTCCCCGCTCCAGCTTGTGCACCGTTACCCGCAACCACCTCTCCACCTGGAATCCTCCAACCTCGACACTCTTCCTCCTGTGCCCCCCAAACCTAGTAACACATTCCAGCTTTTCTCCCCTCCCTCCCCCTCCAGCCAACCTCAGCCCACTCACATGCGCCTTTTTCCCGTAGTATGGGAAGTACATCAGGTCCAGCGTTCCATTGGGAGGGAAGTAATGCAGCTCATGAACGTTATTCGCATCTCCAGCCTGGATAAAAGGGCCAGGAAAAAAAACATTAGTTACAGTGACGTAAAAGAGGGATATGGGAAAAAGGCAGATAGGTGGAGTTGAGTCAACAATCGGATCAGCTGATTGAATGGCGGAGCAGGCCGGATGGCCGACTCCTGCCCCTAGTTCTTGTGTTCCGATTCCGCAGTCAGCGTTTCGTTTGCATGTGGCGGCAGGGCACAACACGGCACGAAAGAACAGCCCAAGGAAGTTGCAGCCAGGAAGGTACGCGTCCCTGCCTTGGGACATCCCAGCTGGAGATGGACTACTAACCTCAGGAAACAGCTGCCAACACTGCACAGCAAGATCCCAAACTGCAAGGGTCCCCGGATCAGATTTTATCGTCAGAGCGAGGCAAAGATTTACACGCACCTCCTCAGATTCACTGTCAGGCGTCACAGCTTCATTGCTATGTTAAATATGCCTTCAATTCTAAAGTTGTGGCCTCTTGTCCTGGTCTCTCCCACCACGGAGAAACAACCTTTCTATATCTACTCTGTCCATGCCTTTCAACATTCAAAATGTTTCAATGAGCTCCTCCCCCCTCATTCTCCTTAATTCCAACAAATTCAGTCCAAGAGCCATGAAACGCTCCTCATATGATAACCTTTTCATTCCTGGAATCATTCAAGTGAACCTCCTTTGAACCCTCTCCAATGTTAATCGCATCCTTTCTTAGACGAGGAGAACAAAACTGCTCACAATCCTCTGAGTGAGGCCTCGCCAGGACCTTTTAAAGCATCAACATCACATCCCTGCTCTTAGATTCGATTCCTCTCAAAATGAACGCCAGCATCGCATTCGCCTTCTTCACCACCGACTCAAGTCTATCTTCAGGCGATCCTGTACGAAGACTCCCAGGTCCCTTGGCATCAGGGTATTCTCAATTTTCTCCACATTTAAAAGAAAAAAGTCTGCTCGTTTAGTTTTTTTTTCCCCCAACCAAAGTGCAAGACCATTCACTTTCCATGTGGTCACCTCTCAGCTAATCTGTCCAAGTCCTTCTGTAGCCTCTACAGTGACCAGCTCTCCACCTACCTTTGTATAATCTGAAATTGTCTCTACACTGTTGTGGTCCGAGAACACAACAAAACAGAGGCCCTGATCTACTCGGGGTTCAGCAGCAGCCTCGACCCACCCTCCCCCCCACCAACTGAGCTCTCCCCGACTTGCCGCAGAAGCAGCCATTCTCAACACCGCATTTCAGTAAAAGTCTGGTTTTCATTTCACCTCACGTAACATAAATATATATACATTTTTAAATGCGGTCAGTAGGAGAGAAGTAACCAAAACTTAACTGTTTCACAGGGGAGGGGGCCCACAAACTTTGAACAGAATCCTGGGGAGGGGGCAAAGCTGAAAAAGTTTGAGAATGGCTGGCCGAGAGCGCGCTTTACTGCTAAAATCAGGCAAAGCTCCTGCAAGCTACAAGAATATGGGAACAGGATTAGGCCACCTGGTTCATCAGAAGGCCATGGTCAGTACGAATTATAAGCAATGTCTTCTCCTCCTCACTGACCATAAACACAAGCGCACCTCAAGGATGCAGGGCTTAGCCCCCTGCTCTACTCGACACCAATGACTGTGATCTACAAAAGCGATCTACAAATTTGCAGATGACACCATGGTTGTCGGCAGAATCACAAACGGCAATGAGGAAGCGTACAGGAGGAAGATGGATCAACTCGTTGAGTGGTGTCGCACCGACAACCTTGCGTTCAACATTAGCAAAACCAAGGAGATGACTATGAACATGGCCCAGTCCTCATTGAGGGCTCAGTGGTGGAGAGGGTCAAAATCTTCAAATTCCTGGGGATCACATCTCCGAGGAGCTGTCCTGAATCCTCCATGTTGACGTGATCACGAAGGAGGCTCGCCAGCAACAACGTGAGGAGTTTGAGAATATTTGGTTCATCACCAAAGACTCTCGAAAACGTCTACAGGTGTACTGTGAAGAACGTTCTAGCTGGTTGAGCGCCAACACTCAAGACAAGAATAAACTCCAGGCGGTTGTTAACTCCAGCTGCGATATCACAGGCACCAAACTCCACTCCGTCGAGGACGTCAACATGAGGCGGTGTCTTAAAAAAAAATGCAGCCTCTATCCTCAGAGACCCCCCCAGCACCCAGGTCACTCTATTACCATCAGGAAGGAGGTCCAAGAGCCTGAAGACAAGCTCCCAGCAACACAAGGACAGCTTTTTTCCCCACTCCCATTAGATTCCTGAATGATCAAAGACTTTGCCTCACTGAACTTTTCGTGCACTATTTTTATTTATCGCTGTCAGGTGGTTTATACAAATGTTTGTTCTGTGATGCTGCCACAGAACAACAAATTTTGTGACATGTTCCTAACGATAAATCCTGCTTCTGAGCCTGCTCCACCATTCAATGAGATGGTGGCTGATCTGATGATGGGCTCATCTTCACCGATCTGCCTTTTCTCCATATCCCTTAATTTCCAACTATGCAAAAATCTATCCAACTTGGTCTTCAATTTATTTATTGAGACCACCTCCACTCCTGCAATGGGCAGCGAACTCCAGATTCCCCACCCTCTGGGAAAAGCAATTCCTCCTCATCTCCATCCTAAATCTACTCCCCTAGATCTTGAGGCTATGTTCCCTAGTTTTGGTCTTCCCCCACCCCTGGGAACAACTTATCTCCCTCTGTCTTATCAACGCCTTTCATAGTTTCATACGTTTCTATGAGATCCCCTCTCATTCTCAATTCCCATGAGCACAGTCCCAGATACCTCGATCTCTTCTCATGGGCTGACCCCCCCCCCACCCCACCCCACTCCATCTCTGGTGAACCTCCTGTGTTTTGTTCCAGAAACCTGCAAGACATCTTACTTGTTCCCTCTGTTGAGGCCTTTACTTCTGACAGCAGACCGGTGGGTAGAGGGAAGCAGAGATCGCTAACAGTATGATGGTGAAGAAATAGTCGATGTAACACTATAGTAGGACACAGGCCACTAACCTTTCCGCTGCAGGACACATAAGGAGTCATGGCTTCCCCTGGAAGGAACTTGATGATCTGGAGATGGAAAGGAAGCATTAATTAGCATTTTGATAAAAGAGCACAGACCCAAAAGGTTAACTCTCTCTCTCTCTCTCTCCCTGCAGATGCTGCCCGACCTGCTGAGTGTTTCAAGAAAAAGGAGTAGGCCATTTAAAACAGAGGAAACTTCTAAGGATGGCGAAGATCAGATCATTGTGGAGATATTTAGGGAGAGGTCAGCACAGTTAGTGTCGAGGTTAGCGCAATGCTGTTACAGACCCAGCAATCGGGACCAGGGTTCGAATCCCCGCGCTATCTTTAAGGAGTTTGTACATTCTCACCGTGTCTGCGTAAGTTTCCTCTGAATTTCCTTACAGGCTTCAAAATGTACCGGGGTGGGGGGGGCGGGGGGGGTGTCGATCAATTGGGCAGCACGGGCTCATGGGCCGAAAGGGCCTGCTACCGGAGCTGTATGTAAAATTTAAAGGACAACAGGGAACTGACACAGGAAAGAAAATGAGGCCTGGGGCAGCTCAGCCTCAATCACAATGAACAGTGAAGCGGGCTCGACAGGCCATGGCCTCCTCCTGCTCCCATGTTCCTTTCCATTTGTATGTAATTCATTGCCCAGCCTCCAGTCATCCCAACAGCATTCAGCCCATCGGGGTCCACGCTGGCTCCTTCTGGACTCTTCCGCCCCAAACCTAAGGGCCAATTACACTAGACAACAAATTGTTTCCAAAAGGTTTGCTTCATGAAAAAGAAAAATTGGGGATCATGATAGACAACCTCAAGCTGAACACAAAAATAATTTCCAAAATGCTGCATCATGTAGGAGGTTGGAGAAACATTAAATTAACTTTGATTGAATTTAGCACATACTCGCCACAAATGCAGCAGAATGTATCGCAGCTGTGTTGTCACTGACGAGATATTTCTGCTGTATTCTCCTGAAGACAATTTATGCCATTGTTAAGTACCCTCTCTGCGCTATTGCCTGAAGAACGTGCATTCCCATGTGTTCAAGCAATGTAATGCACAGCATCTGTATATGTGAGCTGCCTTTATAGCCTGTCTGCATCTATCCTGACTAAGCATGCCCAGAAACAAGACAACTTTTGCATAGCACCTCCTTGGAGTGCATGCCCAGGCCTGCTTGGGCTGGCCAAAACTGCTTGCTTTGTGGCCAATTATCTTTTTTTTAAAAAAGCACGCGGTAGGAAGATTGTAAGGTGATTTTCATGACCCAAAATACATAAAATACACCCAAAAGTTCAGGAAGAAAAATCTTTTTCTTTTTAAATATTTTATTTAAAATTTCCCATCCATGTAATTATATATTGTACAGAGTCAATACTCAGTTAAATTTAAAACTGCAGTGATTACATGGTGTTAACCACCCCTCCCCCCACTTTACACACCCTCGCACTATAAAAATAGATACAATATATAGATATATAAAGAAAAATGTATATAAAAAGAAAATAAACATTGTTCTGGATTGCACGAAAGATTGGCTCACACACAGGGATCTTACAGTATTTATATCTGACGACTTTAGGGAATATTATTACAGGTTTTAAGAGGCAGGAAGTATACTTTTACAATATTTATCCCCAACATTTGCATATATGGGCTCCACCTTTGAATATTTATTTCTCAGATTGTATACAATTTTCTCCAAGAGTATACAACTTTGAATTTCCGAATGCAGTCTTTCTATGCCTAGAGGAGCATCTGATTTCCAAGTCACTGCAATAGATTTCCTTGCCACTGCTGTAGCAATTTTAATAGATTTCACGATAAAAAGATAATTTTAATTCAGGTGTTGTTCCTTCTATATTTCCCAACAAATATAAATCTGGATTTTGCAGAATAACGATCCCAATAATCTGTCCTAAAACCTTTCCTAAATCCATCCAAAAAGTTCTAACTTTAGGTTTTCAAACTTCCCCTCTGTGATAATGTAATGGGGGAGGGGGTAGTGTATTATACTGACTGCTTTCTATTTTCTCTGGCTGGAGAGATGCTCCACCCTAAAACAGATCTCACTGGCCAGTATAGAGGTGGTTGAGAGTCTGTTAAAAAAGCCCTGTATTAATATAACACTTGTCTGGTCCACGACTAAGGCATATCAATTTTATTAACAGACTCTCAGCCACCACTAAACTGGCCAGTGGGAAAGCATCGCCACCTGTTTTTCCGGTAGGGCGGAGAATCTCTACAGCCAGAGCCAATAGCAAGCAACTCCATACATAAGAAGCAGTCAGTTATAATACACCCCCCATTACATCATCACACCCTCTAATCTCACATTCCACCTTAAGCCATCCTTGTGCCATCGGTGCTCTGTGATTAGTAAGGGGTTGCTTAAGGAGGTGTGTGAGTGGAAAGAAAAAGTTTGAAAACCACTGTTTTAATCATCCCTCCTTGTCTCATTATGTGAACTGTTTCAGAGCTCCAAAGGAAATGGGCCAATGACAATTTTTTCTCAAGCCAAATATTTCAGTCACAATTGGGTCCAGAGCAGTGCCCCAGCTCACTCACATCCCACCTTAAGCAATCGGGATGGGGATGGCTTTGGGATTGCTTAAGGTGGAACCTTAAGGTGGAATGTAAGGGGGGGCAGGGAGGGGGTGTGGAGTTTGAAAACCCCTGCTTTAGAACCTGGCCAAGTAGAATGAAAAAAAGTTCCCATTTCTTCACATCTAAAACATTTATCTGGTAAATCCAATTTCATTTTGTGCTATTTTTTCAGCATTAAATATAATTGATGTAAATAATTATATTGAACTAAACTGGATCTAACATTTATAGTATTTGTGATACAGTCTTGGCAGAGTTCTCATCAATTGTAATATTTAAATTAACCTCCCATTTCTATCTAGAAATAGGAATTCCCTTTTTTAATAGTGCCGTAAAAAGTACATAGCAGGAATAAATTTCTTAGTGTAACCTCCTCTTCTGTTAAGAGCCTTCCAACTAACTACAAGCCATTGATGAACCTAATTTTTCCCTGCAAATTGAAGATAGCAAAAAGTGCATCTCGAGTAATTCCAGATTTACTTTGTAACTCAAAAGGAAAATCTTTGGGGTCCAGTGAAATCCTACCCCGCACGCCTCTGGGATCTGGGACGAGACCCAACACGGTCCACAGGGAGAAAGCCTACCCCAGGGGCCAGGGCCGAGCAGCTGTGAGGCACTGCCTCTTGCAGTGGGCGCCGCACATGGCAAGTCATGCACATCAAGATCGCACCCGGCTCGCACAAGAGGGTCTGCATTGTAGTGACATTGAAGGAATGCAGGACACTCCCCACCAACTCCCCCCCCCCCCGCCCCAATGGAATAGTATACATGGACTGGCATTTTATTTGGGGAATGTCGAAGGTTGAGAGCTGAATTACACTGGACCATGAAATTCTGCTTCCTATGTGATGCAGCAAATCTGAAACTATCTTTGTGTTCAGCTTGAAGATGCCCATCTTAATCCCCAATTTTATTTTGAAAATAAAATTGTCGTATAATTGGTCCTTGGGATCAAGGCTGAAGAAACTAGTATGGACCCGAACTTGTTGCCCAATGCTAACTCCTCCTACGAGACAGGCTCGTAAGGGCTGAGCAGCCTCTCCCCTGGTGGCCGACCCACCTTGTTCATCTTGACAAGGATGCAGGGCTTGCCCTCGCTGTAGCCGTAGGTCCGATCTTCCAGGCCTGAGCACCGGCCCAGCACGGTGCGGTTGAACTGACAGGAGCGCTTGGGGGTGTTCCTTACATCCCCGCTGTCCTCCTGCAGGTGGTAGGCCCCAGGTCGGCACCGGTTGTTGGTGGAGACCTGCACGCTGTCGTTGTAGGCTGGAGGCGACATGAGAGAAGACAAGGCGGTCACTGACAGGAGGGAGGAGGCTGCGGGGTGGGGGGGCAACGCCATCGACAGGTTCCCCTGCAACCACTACTTACAGTCCAGGTAAGTGTTGAGGGCCTTGACATAAGTCTCCCAGGAAGCTCTCTGCGACGCATTGAACTCCACCACCAAATGCTCCCCTGTGGGCCGGATCATCACACCTGGACACAGAGGGACAGCACGTTTCTCCAGTACCTGCCAGCGGTGGCAGATTAACAACCACCCAGGCCAGAGGCTAAACTTTAGCAAGGCCTCCCCTGACCATCACCCCACCCGCCTCAAGGCCCCCACCCTTGGTTGAATAAAGTGAAATTGTTCAATTTATTAGCTTTTGGACGCGATGGCCTCACATATCCTAAATTTATCCGCGAGGGATGCGCTGGGAATACACCAGTTGGTGTTGGGTTGGAAGGAAAACTTAATTAAAATCAAACAAAACTTTACCTCACGGAAGCCGTGTGCTAGCCCTGAATAATTTGAAACGACTGTGAGTTACAAAAAGATAAATAAAATTAATTCTAAAAAAAGTCTCAATACAAAATAACACAAAAGGGAGAGTCCTTTTTAAAAATTTAAACCTCCCATGAGTGATGCTGCAAGGGGCCGAGCTCTGCTGCGGGAGAGCGACTCAGACTCATGCCCACAATTGGCAGGGGGCATTGGGACTGGCAGAGCCGGAATTGATAGTGGGGACCGAGACCATGCTGATGATGGACAGGTGAACGCGGCACATCTGCCAGCCTTGATTGGCGGGTGGACCCAGGACTAACGCAAGCCCATATTGACAAGTGGGATACCAGTAGTTGTGATGGGCCCCCGTTACCTTCCGGGATCTGAAGCTTCAGCCGAACGGTTAATCCGCCACTGCCTTGTCCCCTCCGTGCCCACCCCTGCCTGCAAAAAGGGCTGCACTTGGGCCCACACCATCTCCCTCTTCACCATTCGGGGACCCGAAACAGTCCTTCCAATGAAGCAACACTTCACTTAACATAACATAACAATTTACAGCACGGAAACAGGCCATTAGGCCCTTCTAGTCCTCACCGAACCAAACACCCCTCTCTAGTCCCACCTCCCTGCACAATGCCCATAACCCTCCATCTTCTTCTCATCCATATACCTGTCCAACCTTTACTTAAATAATACAATTGACTCCGCCCCCACTATTTCTCCCGGAAGCTCATTCCACACGTCTACCACTTTCTGAGTAAAGAAGTTCCCCCTCATGTTACCTCTAAACCTCTGCCCCTTAATTCTTAACTCATGTCCTCTTGTTTTAATCTTTCCTCCTCTTAACGGAAATAGTCTATCCACATCCACTCTGTCTATCCCTTTCATAATCTTAAATACTTCTATCAAATCCCCTCTCAACCTTCTACGCTCCAAAGAATAAAGACCTAATCTGTCCAATCTCTCCCTATACTCTAAACCCAGGTAACATTCTGGTAAACCTTCTCTGCACTCTCTCCACTCTGTTTATATCCTTCCTATAATTAGGCGACCAGAACTGCACACAGAACTCCAAATTAGGCTGCACCAACGTCTTATACAGTCTCAACATCACCTCCCAACTCCTATATTCCATGCAATGATTGATAAAGGCCAGCATACTAAAAGCCTTCTTCACCACCCTATTCACGTGAGTTTCTACCTTCAGGGAACGATGTACCGTTACTCCTAAATCTTTCTGCTCTTCTGTATTCATCAATGCTCTCCCATTTACCATGTATGTCCTGTTCTGATTCTTCTTACCAAAATGAAGCACCTCACACTTATCAGCATTAAATTCCATCTGCCATTTTTCAGCCCACTTTTCTAAGCAGCCCAAATCCCTCTGCAATCCTTGAAAACCTTCTTCATTATCCACTATTCCACCTATCTTAGTATCGTCTCCATATTTACTAATCCAATTTACCACCCCATCATCTAGATCATTAATGTATATAATGAACAACAATGGGCCCAATACAGATCCTTGAGGCACACCACTGGTCACCGGCCTCCAACCTGACAGACAATTATCCACTACCACTCTCTGGCCTCTCCCTTTCAGCCAATGTTCAATCCATTTGACTATCTCAAAATTTATACCTAAAGACTGCACCTTCTTAACTAACCTTCCACGTGGTACCTTATCGAAGGCCTTACTGAAGTCCATATAGACAACATCCACTGCGCTACCCTCATCCACATTCCTAATCACCTCTTCAAAAAATTCAATCAGATTGGTCAAACATGACCTTCCTCCCACAAATCCATGTTGAGTGCTCCTGATCAGACCCTGTCTATCCAGATGTTTATAAGTACTATCTCTAAGAATTTTCTCCATTAATTTACCTACCACAGACGTCAAACTTACAGGCCGATAGTTGCCAGGCTTCCTCCTTGAACCCTTTTTAAATAATGGAACCGCATGCGCAATGCGCCAATCCTCCGGCACTATCCCCATATCTAATGACATTTGGAAAATTACCGCCAGAGCCTCTGCTATTTCCTCCTTCACTTCTCTCAAGAGAAGATCCCGTCTGGTCCCGGAGACTTATCCACCTTTATATTCTTCAAAAGCCCTAAAACTACATCTTTTGTAATCTCTATATTCCCCATATTTACCCAATTTGCTTTTTTTTTTTTATCTCACATCTCCCAATATCCTTCTCCTTAGTGAATACCGAAGAAAAGAAACTGTTCAATATCTCCCCCATTTCTCTAGGCGCCACATACAGTTTTCCGCTCTGATTCTCTAAGGGACCAATTTTGTCTCTAGCTTTCCTTTTACCATTAACATATTTGTAGAATTCTTTTGGATTAGTTTTCACCCTGCTTGCCATAGTTTCCTCGTACCTTCTTTTAGCTTTCCTAATTCCTCTCTTAAGATTCCTCTTACATTCAATGTATCTTTCAAACATCCCCTTAACTCCATGCTTCTTATATCTAATGTATGCCTCCCTTTTTCTTCGAACCAAGTTTCCAATATTCCTTGAAAACCACGGCTCTCTCAAACCTTTTGCCCCTCCTTTTAACCTAACAGGAACATAAAGCTTTTGCACTCTCAAAATCTGATCTTTAAAAGACTTCTATCTCTCTACTACATCCTGCCCATAAAACAAATTGTCCCAATGCACACCCTGCAAGTCCTTTCGCATCTCCTCAAGTCTAGCTTTTCCCCAATCAAAAACCTCAACCCTTGGCCCTGACTTCTCTCTTTCCATAATGACATTGAAGCTGATGGCATTATGATCACTGGACCCGAAGTGCTCGCCAACACTAACCTCCGTCACTTGACCCATCCCATTTGCCAGCAGTAGATCTAACACTGCTCCTTCTCTGGTTGGCACCTCTACATATTGTTGTAAAAAACTATCTTGCACACATTTCACAAACTCTAACCCATCCAGTCCTTTCACAGAATGTGTTTCCCAATCTATATGTGGAAAATTAAAATCTCCCATAATTACAACCCTGTGCTTATCACAAATATCTACCATCTCCCTACAGATTTGCTCCTCTAGGTCTCGGTCCCCTCCGGGTGGTCTATAATACACCCCTACAAGTGTAACCTCTCCTTTCCTACTCCTCAGTTCCACCCAAATAGCCTCCGTGGATGTGCCCTCTAATCTATCCTTCCTAGGCACCGCTGTAATATTTTCCCTGAGAAGCAATGCAACCCCACCTCCTCTTGCCCCTCCAACTCTATCACACCTAAAACAACGAAACCCAGGGATATTCAGCTGCCAATCACATTGTGAATCATCTGCGTCTGGTGCTCCCGTCCTGGTCTCCTCTACATTGGAGAAACCAGGAGGCTGCTTCGCTGAGCACCTTCGCTCCATCTGCAGCAGTGATGGGGACCTCCCAGTGGCTGACCATTCCAATTCTGCACCCCACTCCCACGCTGACTTGCCCATCCATGGCCTCCCTCAAACCAAGGCCACTTATAACTTGGGAGGAACAACGCTTCATATTCTGTCTGCGCACTCTCCAACCGGACGACTTCTCCAGTTTCTGTCGTCCCACTCCCCATTCTTCTGCCTCCTTTCCTCCAGTTCTCCACCCACTTCCCAGCGCCATTCCCCTCTCTGTTTGCTGGTGTGCCCTCCCTCCCTTATCCACCTATTACCTCCAGCCTGTGTGCTCCTTCCCCCCCCCCCACCTTTTTGCTCAGGCCTGAAACGTTGGTTATCCATCCTTGCTACAGACACTGCGGGACCTGCTGAGTTTCTCCATCAATTTTGTCCATCTACTGCGATCGCAGTGATTGTTTAACCCCGCCCCCCCCCGCCACCCCTTTGGGCAGGGGTTATTGTGCTCATACCTGGGTTGGTGATCCGGTCCTGGTATTTTGGAGTGTACTCGTTCATGGTTTGGAGCATCACCCACATGGTCAAGCTGAAGACGCCGGTCAGAAAAGTGTAGAACACCACATAGAAGAGCAGGACGAGAGCTGTAGAGAGAACCAGCGCCCCAACAAAAGGGTCAGTCCATTGACGGAGGAGATCTCTCTCTCTCGAGGGGCTCTTGGCACCACCCACCCAGGAACAGCATTTGCTGGATCCAGGGTGCATTGATATGGCAGATGTCACAAAGATTGGAGGTGTCATGGACAGCGAGGAAGGTGTTCAAAGCTTCGACCAGCTGGAAAAATGGGCTGGAAAATGGCAGATGGAATTTAATGCAGACAAGTGTGAGGTGCTGAATTTTGGAAGGGCAAATTTTTGTAGGCCATGGTGGTTGGGCACTGAGAGGAGTTCAGCAGAACAGAGGGGTCTAGGAATACAGATACACAATTCCCTGAAAGTGGCGTCACAGGTAGACAGGGTTGTAAAGAGAGCTTTTGCCCTTCATAAATCAAAGTTAGGATGTTCTGGTAAAGCTATGCCGAACATTGGTGAGACTAAATTTAGAGAGCAGTTTTGGTCACCTAACTACAGGAAAACATATCAGTAAGATTGAAAAAAGTACAGAGAAGATTACTTTTTGTGCACGATTAAGAAGGTGATTTGAAGACAGAGTATCTAGATATGATTTTGGGAGATAAATTGGGAAAGGTTTGTTAGAGTAGCTCACATACAAACACTTTAAAATGGATCTTATTTTAAAATACTGGAACTCTGCCCCATGCCAGACATGTCGGTGCCAACAGTCTTTACAAGAGCTTTGGAGAGTGCCCAAGAGACTTCACTAATGGATTGTTGTTTACAAAAAGGCAACAGATGAAAGATATTGTTGGAGCCGCAGATTGTCTGGAGCTGTTCTAAGTGGGGGGGGGGGGGGGAAGAGAGAGAGAGAGAGAGAGAGAGAGAGAGAGAGAGAGAGAGAGAGAGAGAGAGAGAGGAGAGAGAGAGAGAGAGAGAGATCAGTTCTACAGTGTTACAGTCAGCAACAGCAGCTGGGACTGGAACAGGACAAACTGACAAGCTTGTGAAAAACCCCATGTGGAAGATGGGTTGTTAGTGTTTGATTCAGCCTGGTCAAAGCCCTTGTGATTCATGCAAGAGGAGAGGACTGGCTGTCTCATGTTTCACATGGAATAAGAGAAACAAAAAGGAACTCTGTGGTGACCTGAAAGATAGAGGTTATCATCTGGAGAACCCTGAAGGGGGAAAGTTTCATCAGCAAGACACTGATGTGGCTGGGTGTCCATCGTACAACAAATCTCTCTGAAAACCGACAAGAACCTTCCTGAGCGGTAACCATTTACCTTTCGAGCACCAAAGCCTGGTGAACTTTATGAATATTAAATTCTTGTGCACAGTATAAGAATTGCCTGCAACTAGTGAACTTGGAGGAACTTGGATTGTGAACCAAAGAACTTTTCTGAACCTACACACATCACATACACGTACGCTTAAAATTAGATGGGAGTTAAGTTGGGTTAGTTAAGTCAATAGTGATAAGTTATAGTGTGATTCTGTTTTTATGTTTAAAGATAATTAAAAGCAATTTTTGTTTAAGTAACCTTGGTGAATATCTACTCTTGCTGGGTTTACGGGTCCTCTGGGCTCATGACAGTTTTTTTAAATATTGGCATTGTGATGCTACTGCAAAACGATGCATTTTGTGACTGTTTCATGACAATAAATTCTGACTGTCGGTGGCCACAGGATGCATGAGAGGGCAGGTTGCTGAAACTAATACACTCAGTCATTGAAACACAATAGCAAGAAGATCCGAGGGAGCGGAACTGAATTTCTGCTCAGCGTCAGTGATGACTGCAAGATCTATTTCCTGGTTGCCAGTTCACTGCAAACACCCGTGACTCAGGGTACGATTCCCTAGCAAAGGTCAACAATTTAAAAAAATACAGAAGGATAAGATTCTTCTCAAGCCAAAGACACCGTTCCACTAACATTACTGACTCAAATACGATCCAGCCACCTGGAACCATTATCCTCAAATAGTCCTCCACAAAACTAGGTCATTGGAGAGGAAGGATGCACAAAGGTGGGGGTGGTGGGACATTAAAGATCCCAAGGCCACCATTTTGATTCCGTCACTGTCTTGTAGTATTACAGAGCATGGAACATCATGCAAAATCACCTTGTTCCTGTGGTAAGGCAAAGAGTTGCCCTTGGTGGCTGCCCCTGACTGTGCGAGAGAAAGAAGCAAAAGAGAGCCCCTTCAGAGACACCGAGTGTCCGAGGATTCTCCTCCAGCCTCTCCACTGCTGCCCAGCCTCCCGTTCGATCCACCCGAGCTCCAATTCCAAACCTCCGACACGACAAAGAAGCCTTAAATGTGCCTTTTGCCCTCAGAACCCTCTCGAATCCCGGCTCTGACAGCTGGTCCCCACAAGCCTGCCCCCCAGTAGCCAACCACATTGCGTTCAGCCCCATGTGGGTCCTTCCGCCGCTGAGGCCCCCTCCCCTCACTGGTCCACTGCTGCAGTCACCGTCCTGTAAGGTTCTCTGTGGGTCGGGAGAGAAATACCATTTCATCTGGTTTTATAAATACAGTCAGATGAGAGTAAACTTTATTCTTCCCGGTCTCCTTATCCAGGCGACAGATTTAATTCCCCCCCCCCCACCTTCCCCGTTGCAAGAAAAATCCAAGGAAGGAAAATAACAATTCTCAAAGCACAGAGTCATAGGCCTTTTGGCCCAGCTAATCCATGCTGACCCAACCTAACATAGAAGGAAGGGCAAGGACTCGACAATTATGTATCTGTTCTCTAACCTATTAAGTACACGGTTGGCGCAATGTCTTTACGGCGCCTGCAATCAGGACCAGAACAAGGTTCAAGTCCTGCACACTGTCTGTAAGGAGCTTGCACATTCTCCCCAAGCCCTCGTTAGCCCTCGTGGGTTTTCTCCGGGGGTTCCGGTTTCTTCCCATTGTTCAAAGCATACCGGGGGTGTAGGTTTATGGGGTGTAAACTGGGCAGCATTAAATTTTTAACTACAGTGTCTGCAGTCATTGGTTCGGGTAATTACGGGGGTCCAAGAGCCTGATGGCTATTGCGGGGGAAGTGACTAACTAGAGGTTCTGGACTTTCAGCTTCTGTACCTGAAGGCGGCAGTGAGAAGAGATCATGACCAGGGAGATGGGGACCCCTTTAAGGCAGCAGATCTCAACTTCTTTCCCCCATCCATCCCACCTTAAGTAATCCATGACTAACCACAGAGCACCTCTGCCATAGGCGCTCTGTGGAGAGGAAAGGGATTATTTAAGGTGGGATGTGAGTGGGGAAAACAAAGGGTTGAGAACCGCTGCTTTGTGGTATTGCTACCTTGGGAACACTCCTGAGGGTCAGCTCACACCAAGAGCTCCAGTCCTTGGTTCTAGACGCGTATTCTTCTGGGGAGGGGGGGGTGGGAGGTGCACTGGTGTTACTGGAGTGGGGGCACTGGGTGACACCAAAGTGACTGTGTCTAACATTTTTGAGCAGAAAATTAAAAATATATATATATATATATATATATATATATATATATATATATAAAAAATGAACTTGACGTTCATTTACTTTTTGAACCTTCCAAAATGCTCTGGTCACAGCTGTCATTGTGACCCAATGATAACAGCACTTCGAATCCCAGTTCCATCTGCACAAGCAAGCACTGTTGTTTTTGTTGCTGCCAGGTTTTTTTTGTTTGTTTTTTTTTAGTCGCTGTTTTTGTCAAATTTTCTGGTCTTTTATTGGGGTTGTTAGTGTTTGTGAACCAAAATCAATAACTTTATTTTGGGAATGAAGTAGCGATTAAAGGAAAAGGAGAAAAATCAAAAAAGGGATCCATTTTGTGGAAGTGCTTGCGACTTTGAAGGCTGGGATTAGTCGAGATGTTCGCCATGTGCTGAAGTGCATGTGTATTTGTTCCTGTTTATATTTACGAGGTTATTTCATTTATGATTAGATTTCCATCTGCATTTTTCTCCAAGTTCTACATTATTTGGGCCATTATTGATTTTGCAAACATAATCCATTCATGTATCATTTTTTTTTTCTTTTTAAAATCAACATTTTCTTTATGTTCTTCTCTTTACAATGTTTTGGGAAGGGGCATTTTGTACCTGAATGTTAATTTGACTCCAAATCCTTCCCTTGCTCTCAAAGAAAGACCCACTGAAGGTTGCGTCTTATAGACCTATGACTTTATTGAATGTAGATAAGATTGTAGCAAAAGTTTTAGCAAATAGATTGGCTAATTTTTTACCAAAATTGGTGCAAGTCGATCAGACAGGATTTATTAAGAATAGATATTCAGTTGATAATATTATTAAATTACTTACAATAATCAATGCGTCAACACCGCAATTTAACCAACCAATGATACTAACGTTAGATGCTGAGAAGGCTTTCGACCGGGTTGAATGGAAATTTTTTGTTTAAAGTGTTGGAGAGATTTAAATTTGGACTATTTTTCATTGGCTGGGTTAAGGCATTATATACTAATCCTTCTGCACAGATGGTGACAAATGGTCAGATTTTTCAGGTATTTACTTTGTTTAGATCAACTAGACAGGGCTGTCCATTGTCACCAGCCTTATTTGCGTTGGTTATAGAACCTTTATCCCAGGCAATTAGACAAAATATGAATATTCTGGGTATTACGGTTGGGCAACGGGAGTATAAAATTAATTTATTTGCGGATGATGTGTTGATATATTTATCTAAACCTAAGAATTCTCTAGAACCTTTACAGGATTTATTAAAATTTTATGGATCAATGTCGGGGTATAAGGTAAATTGGGATAAAAGTGAGATATTACCTATATCCGATGAGGACTATTCGGATTATATGCAAATTACTAAATTTAAATGGTCAAATAAGATTAAGTATTTAGGTATAATTGTTGATAAGGAATATAAGAATTTATATGGTTTAAATCATTTACCTTTGTTAAATAAAATTACATCTGGTTTAATTCAGACTGCTTCACAACCCCACAATGTTGCCCTCGTCTCCCTGACCGCAAGAAGGTCCATCTTAATGAGACTGGCCGGTTACATCACTGCCTGGTACAGAGGCACCAACTCACAGGACAAGAATAACTCGGCCTGCGACATCACGGGCACCAGCCTTCACTCCATAGAGAACATTAACATGAGGCAGTGTCTTAAATAAGCAGCCTCTATCCTCAAAGACTGCCCCCCACCCTCACCACCACCACCCAAGCCATCACTCTGCCACCATCGGGGGAAAGGTACAAGAGCCTAAAGACGAGCACTCAGCGGCACAAGGACAGCTTCTTCCCCTCCGCCATCAGATTCCTGAATGATCAATGAACCAAAGACACGGTCTTTCTTTTCATACACTATTAATTTTACAGTAATGTTGTAAGATGGTTATAATATGAATGTTTGCCCCGTGACGCTGCTGCAAAACTCCGAATTTCATGTTCATGACAATAAACCCGGATTCTGAAAATGCTGTCCCCCCAGCCCCCATGGCCCCTTTTCCACTGCACCTTGTCCCAGGAATTAATGAATTAAGGGTCCAGTGGAAAAGTCAGCCTCAAATCACGTCAGGGACTGACAGCCTCGACCCCTACTCATATCCCCAGCATGCCCATTAAACCAGTGGGGGCAAAAAGGGACAGCTTCCATCCATTCGAAGGTAGACCCTCCAATCCCCGGGAAGGAGTTGTGTTCAGTGGGGAAAAACAGAGTCCCAGTTAAAGGTGGCCCAGTGGAAACTGCTTCCTATCCTGGGATGTCAGTGCGAAGAGGGCTGATGGTGTCTGACATGGTGGCATATCTGCCTTTGGAAAATAAATTGGATGCTCCACTCCTGAAATGAATCCTAACTTTGTTTCTTTATGGGGTTCTTTTAATTACTTTCAAAATGTGTAAGATTAACTAGTTTTTCCAACCCAATCTTTTTTTTCCCCACCCCGTCCGTAGTGGACAGTTTGGGCTAGTCCGTCGTGGACAGTTTGGGCTAGTCCGTCGTGGACAGTTTGGGCTAGTCCGTCGTGGACAGTTTGGGCTAGTCCGTCGTGGACAGTTTGGGCTAGTCCGTCGTGGACAGTTTGGGCTAGTCCGTCGTGGACAGTTTGGGCTAGTCCGTCGTGGACAGTTTGGGCTAGTCCGTCGTGGACAGTTTGGGCTAGTCCGTCGTGGACAGTTTGGGCTAGTCCGTCGTGGACAGTTTGGGCTAGTCCGTCGTGGACAGTTTGGGCTAGTCCGTCGTGGACAGTTTGGGCTAGTCCGTCGTGGACAGTTTGGGCTAGTCCGTCGTGGACAGTTTGGGCTAGTCCGTCGTGGACAGTTTGGGCTAGTCCGTCGTGGACAGTTTGGGCTAGTCCGTCGTGGACAGTTTGGCTAGTCCGTCGTGGACAGTTTGGGCTAGTCCGTCGTGGACAGTTTGGGCTAGTCCGTCGTGGACAGTTTGGGCTAGTCCGTCGTGGACAGTTTGGGCTAGTCCGTCGTGGACAGTTTGGGCTAGTCCGTCGTGGACAGTTTGGGCTAGTCCGTCGTGGACAGTTTGGGCTAGTCCGTCGTGGACAGTTTGGGCTAGTCCGTCGTGGACAGTTTGGGCTAGTCCGTCGTGGACAGTTTGGGCTAGTCCGTCGTGGACAGTTTGGGCTAGTCCGTCGTGGACAGTTTGGGCTAGTCCGTCGTGGACAGTTTGGGCTAGTCCGTCGTGGACAGTTTGGGCTAGTCCGTCGTGGACAGTTTGGGCTAGTCCGTCGTGGACAGTTTGGGCTAGTCCGTCGTGGACAGTTTGGGCTAGTCCGTCGAGTTGGCAGTCCGTCGTGACAGTTTGGGCTAGTCCGTCGTGGACAGTTTGGGCTAGTCCGTCGTGGACAGTTTGGGCTAGTCCGTCGTGGACAGTTTGGGCTAGTCCGTCGTGGACAGTTTGGGCTAGTCCGTCGTGGACAGTTTGGGCTAGTCCGTCGTGGACAGTTTGGGCTAGTCCGTCGTGGACAGTTTGGGCTAGTCCGTCGTGGACAGTTTGGGCTAGTCCGTCGTGGACAGTTTGGGCTAGTCCGTCGTGGACAGTTTGGGCTAGTCCGTCGTGGACAGTTTGGGCTAGTCCGTCGTGGACAGTTTGGGCTAGTCCGTCGTGGACAGTTTGGGCTAGTCCGTCGTGGACAGTTTGGGCTAGTCCGTCGTGGACAGTTTGGGCTAGTCCGTCGTGGACAGTTTGGGCTAGTCCGTCGTGGACAGTTTGGGCTAGTCCGACCGTCGTGGACAGTTTGGGCTAGTCCGTCGTGGACAGTTTGGGCTAGTCCGTCGTGGACAGTTTGGGCTAGTCCGTCGTGGACAGTTTGGGCTAGTCCGTCGTGGACAGTTTGGGCTAGTCCGTCGTGGACAGTTTGGGCTAGTCCGTCGTGGACAGTTTGGGCTAGTCCGTCGTGGACAGTTTGGGCTAGTCCGTCGTGGACAGTTTGGGCTAGTCCGTCGTGGACAGTTTGGGCTAGTCCGTCGTGGACAGTTTGGCTAGTCCGTCGTGGACAGTTTGGGCTAGTCCGTCGTGGACAGTTTGGGCTAGTCCGTCGTGGACAGTTTGGGCTAGTCCGTCGTGGACAGTTTGGGCTAGTCCGTCGTGGACAGTTTGGGCTAGTCCGTCGTGGACAGTTTGGGCTAGTCCGTCGTGGACAGTTTGGGCTAGTCCGTCGTGGACAGTTTGGGCTAGTCCGTCGTGGACAGTTTGGGCTAGTCCGTCGTGGACAGTTTGGGCTAGTCCGTCGTGGACAGTTTGGGCTAGTCCGTCGTGGACAGTTTGGGCTAGTCCGTCGTGGACAGTTTGGGCTAGTCCGTCGTGGACAGTTTGGGCTAGTCCGTCGTGGACAGTTTGGGCTAGTCCGTCGTGGACAGTTTGGGCTAGTCCGTCGTGGACAGTTTGGGCTAGTCCGTCGTGGACAGTTTGGGCTAGTCCGTCGTGGACAGTTTGGGCTAGTCCGTCGTGGACAGTTTGGGCTAGTCCGTCGTGGACAGTTTGGGCTAGTCCGTCGTGGACAGTTTGGGCTAGTCCGTCGTGGACAGTTTGGGCTAGTCCGTCGTGGACAGTTTGGGCTAGTCCGTCGTGGACAGTTTGGGCTAGTCCGTCGTGGACAGTTTGGGCTAGTCCGTCGTGGACAGTTTGGGCTAGTCCGTCGTGGACAGTTTGGGCTAGTCCGTCGTGGACAGTTTGGGCTAGTCCGTCGTGGACAGTTTGGGCTAGTCCGTCGTGGACAGTTTGGGCTAGTCCGTCGTGGACAGTTTGGGCTAGTCCGTCGTGGACAGTTTGGGCTAGTCCGTCGTGGACAGTTTGGGCTAGTCCGTCGTGGACAGTTTGGGCTAGTCCGTCGTGGACAGTTTGGGCTAGTCCGTCGTGGACAGTTTGGGCTAGTCCGTCCGTGGACAGTTTGGGCTAGTCCGTCGTGGACAGTTTGGGCTAGTCCGTCGTGGACAGTTTGGGCTAGTCCGTCGTGGACAGTTTGGGCTAGTCCGTCGTGGACAGTTTGGGCTAGTCCGTCGTGGACAGTTTGGGCTAGTCCGTCGTGGACAGTTTGGGCTAGTCCGTCGTGACAGTTTGGGCTAGTCCGTCGTGGACAGTTTGGGCTAGTCCGTCGTGGACAGTTTGGGCTAGTCCGTCGTGGACAGTTTGGGCTAGTCCGTCGTGGACAGTTTGGGCTAGTCCGTCGTGGACAGTTTGGGCTAGTCCGTCGTGGACAGTTTGGGCTAGTCCGTCGTGGACAGTTTGGGCTAGTCCGTCGTGGACAGTTTGGGCTAGTCCGTCGTGGACAGTTGGGCTAGTCCGTCGTGGACAGTTTGGGCTAGTCCGTCGTGGACAGTTTGGGCTAGTCGTCGTGGACAGTTTGGGCTAGTCCGTCGTGGACAGTTTGGGCTAGTCCGTCGTGGACAGTTTGGGCTAGTCCGTCGTGGACAGTTTGGGCTAGTCCGTCGTGGACAGTTTGGGCTAGTCCGTCGTGGACAGTTTGGGCTAGTCCGTCGTGGACAGTTTGGGCTAGTCCGTCGTGGACAGTTTGGGCTAGTCCGTCGTGGACAGTTTGGGCTAGTCCGTCGTGGACAGTTTGGGCTAGTCCGTCGTGGACAGTTTGGGCTAGTCCGTCGTGGACAGTTTGGGCTAGTCCGTCGTGGACAGTTTGGGCTAGTCCGTCGTGGACAGTTTGGGCTAGTCCGTCGTGGACAGTTTGGGCTAGTCCGTCGTGGACAGTTTGGGCTAGTCCGTCGTGGACAGTTTGGGCTAGTCCGTCGTGGACAGTTTGGGCTAGTCCGTCGTGGACAGTTTGGGCTAGTCCGTCGTGGACAGTTTGGGCTAGTCCGTCGTGGACAGTTTGGGCTAGTCCGTCGTGGACAGTTTGGGCTAGTCCGTCGTGGACAGTTTGGGCTAGTCCGTCGTGGACAGTTTGGGCTAGTCCGTCGTGGACAGTTTGGGCTAGTCCGTCGTGGACAGTTTGGGCTAGTCCGTCGTGGACAGTTTGGGCTAGTCCGTCGTGGACAGTTTGGGCTAGTCCGTCGTGGACAGTTTGGGCTAGTCCGTCGTGGACAGTTTGGGCTAGTCCGTCGTGGACAGTTTGGGCTAGTCCGTCGTGGACAGTTTGGGCTAGTCCGTCGTGGACAGTTTGGGCTAGTCCGTCGTGGACAGTTTGGGCTAGTCCGTCGTGGACAGTTTGGGCTAGTCCGTCGTGGACAGTTTGGGCTAGTCCGTCGTGGACAGTTTGGGCTAGTCCGTCGTGGACAGTTTGGGCTAGTCCGTCGTGGACAGTTTGGGCTAGTCCGTCGTGGACAGTTTGGGCTAGTCCGTCGTGGACAGTTTGGGCTAGTCCGTCGTGGACAGTTTGGGCTAGTCCGTCGTGGACAGTTTGGGCTAGTCCGTCGTGGACAGTTTGGGCTAGTCCGTCGTGGACAGTTTGGGCTAGTCCGTCGTGGACAGTTTGGGCTAGTCCGTCGTGGACAGTTTGGGCTAGTCCGTCGTGGACAGTTTGGGCTAGTCCGTCGTGGACAGTTTGGGCTAGTCCGTCGTGGACAGTTTGGGCTAGTCCGTCGTGGAC
The DNA here is from genome assembly GCF_036971445.1 of Narcine bancroftii. Taxonomy (NCBI): domain Eukaryota; kingdom Metazoa; phylum Chordata; class Chondrichthyes; order Torpediniformes; family Narcinidae; genus Narcine; species Narcine bancroftii. The sequence goes on along the minus strand of NC_091470.1, from coordinate 200,246,334 downwards.
AGTTTGGGCTAGTCCGTCGTGGACAGTTTGGGCTAGTCCGTCGTGGACAGTTTGGGCTAGTCCGTCGTGGACAGTTTGGGCTAGTCCGTCGTGGACAGTTTGGGCTAGTCCGTCGTGGACAGTTTGGGCTAGTCCGTCGTGGACAGTTTGGGCTAGTCCGTCGTGGACAGTTTGGGCTAGTCCGTCGTGGACAGTTTGGGCTAGTCCGTCGTGGACAGTTTGGGCTAGTCCGTCGTGGACAGTTTGGGCTAGTCCGTCGTGGACAGTTTGGGCTAGTCCGTCGTGGACAGTTTGGGCTAGTCCGTCGTGGACAGTTTGGGCTAGTCCGTCGTGGACAGTTTGGGCTAGTCCGTCGTGGACAGTTTGGGCTAGTCCGTCGTGGACAGTTTGGGCTAGTCCGTCGTGGACAGTTTGGGCTAGTCCGTCGTGGACAGTTTGGGCTAGTCCGTCGTGGACAGTTTGGGCTAGTCCGTCGTGGACAGTTTGGGCTAGTCCGTCGTGGACAGTTTGGGCTAGTCCGTCGTGGACAGTTTGGGCTAGTCCGTCGTGGACAGTTTGGGCTAGTCCGTCGTGGACAGTTTGGGCTAGTCCGTCGTGGACAGTTTGGGCTAGTCCGTCGTGGACAGTTTGGGCTAGTCCGTCGTGGACAGTTTGGGCTAGTCCGTCGTGGACAGTTTGGGCTAGTCCGTCGTGGACAGTTTGGGCTAGTCCGTCGTGGACAGTTTGGGCTAGTCCCGTCGTGGACAGTTTGGGCTAGTCCGTCGTGGACAGTTTGGGCTAGTCCGTCGTGGACAGTTTGGGCTAGTCCGTCGTGGACAGTTTGGGCTAGTCCGTCGTGGACAGTTTGGGCTAGTCCGTCGTGGACAGTTTGGGCTAGTCCGTCGTGGACAGTTTGGGCTAGTCCGTCGTGGACAGTTTGGGCTAGTCCGTCGTGGACAGTTTGGGCTAGTCCGTCGTGGACAGTTTGGGCTAGTCCGTCGTGGACAGTTTGGGCTAGTCCGTCGTGGACAGTTTGGGCTAGTCCGTCGTGGACAGTTTGGGCTAGTCCGTCGTGGACAGTTTGGGCTAGTCGTCGTGGACAGTTTGGGCTAGTCCGTCGTGGACAGTTTGGGCTAGTCCGTCGTGGACAGTTTGGGCTAGTCCGTCGTGGACAGTTTGGGCTAGTCGTCGTGGACAGTTTGGGCTAGTCCGTCGTGGGACAGTTTGGGCTAGTCCGTCGTGGACAGTTTGGGCTAGTCCGTCGTGGACAGTTTGGGCTAGTCCGTCGTGGACAGTTTGGGCTAGTCCGTCGTGGACAGTTTGGGCTAGTCCGTCGTGGACAGTTTGGGCTAGTCCGTCGTGGACAGTTTGGGCTAGTCCGTCGTGGACAGTTTGGGCTAGTCCGTCGTGGACAGTTTGGGCTAGTCCGTCGTGGACAGTTTGGGCTAGTCCGTCGTGGACAGTTTGGGCTAGTCCGTCGTGGACAGTTTGGCTAGTCCGTCGTGGACAGTTTGGGCTAGTCCGTCGTGGACAGTTTGGGCTAGTCCGTCGTGGACAGTTTGGGCTAGTCCGTCGTGGACAGTTTGGGCTAGTCCGTCGTGGACAGTTTGGGCTAGTCCGTCGTGGACAGTTTGGGCTAGTCCGTCGTGGACAGTTTGGGCTAGTCCGTCGTGGACAGTTTGGGCTAGTCCGTCGTGGACAGTTTGGGCTAGTCCGTCGTGGACAGTTTGGCTAGTCCGTCGTGGACAGTTTGGGCTAGTCCGTCGTGGACAGTTTGGGCTAGTCCGTCGTGGACAGTTTGGGCTAGTCCGTCGTGGACAGTTTGGCTAGTCCGTCGTGGACAGTTTGGGCTAGTCCGTCGTGGACAGTTTGGGCTAGTCCGTCGTGGACAGTTTGGGCTAGTCCGTCGTGGACAGTTTGGGCTAGTCGTCGTGGACAGTTTGGGCTAGTCCGTCGTGGACAGTTTGGGCTAGTCCGTCGTGGACAGTTTGGGCTAGTCCGTCGTGGACAGTTTGGGCTAGTCCGTCGTGGACAGTTTGGGCTAGTCCGTCGTGGACAGTTTGGGCTAGTCCGTCGTGGACAGTTTGGGCTAGTCCGTCGTGGACAGTTTGGTGGGCTAGTCCGTCGTGGACAGTTTGGGCTAGTCCGTCGTGGACAGTTTGGGCTAGTCCGTCGTGGACAGTTTGGGCTAGTCCGTCGTGGACAGTTTGGGCTAGTCCGTCGTGGACAGTTTGGGCTAGTCCGTCGTGGACAGTTTGGGCTAGTCCGTCGTGGACAGTTTGGGCTAGTCCGTCGTGGACAGTTAATTAAAGGTAAAGGTTGCATTATTGCCAGGAAGAGCGTCCCCCCACTTTGTCCAGCACCCCTTCTCAGTAAATGAGTCCCCAACGAAGAATGAACTTGCGACCCCTGGTTTACAAGAGCAGGGCTCCAGCCACCGAGCTATTGGGCCAGTTTTTAAAAAAGAACACTATAGTGCTGAGAACAGGCCATTTGGCCCCTCTAGCCCATGCCAGCCATCATCTCCCAAGTCCCACTGACCTGCTTCCATTCCATGACCTGCCCATCCCATCCCTTCTTAGAAGCTGGACGATCGAGCCCGCATTCGCCACATCAGATGGCAGCCTGTTCCCCACTCCCACCACCCTGAGTGAGGAACGCTCTCCTAATGTTCCCCCCCCCCCCACTTCAGCTTAAAACTAGGACCTCTCACATTTATCTCCCCTAATCTAAGTGGAAAAAGCCACCGTCTCTACCTCCCATAATCTTGTCAAATCTCCCCTCTTCTTTTTTCAATCTTTTATTGAGTTGTATCAAACAAGTTACATTACATGCATGTATTTACAATGTGTAAAAACAGATGAGCATTTAACAAATGTACATTAATAATAAATAAAATAAAACCAAAAAAAGAAAAAGCATTAAATTTTTTAATTACAAAATCCCCTCTAATCCAAAAATTAAAAGAGAGAGAGTCTGGACCATCCATTATGAGAGTAAATAGAGATTTCTGGTTAAAACTGAATTTACCATATGGAACTTGCAGAGAATTCAGTAGAAAATTACAATTCTCAAACGATATGGAAATAGTGAATAAACGGTCGCCAAACTTCTTCATATTTTAAAAAAAGATGCATCAAACGTCCAACTCCTTATCTTCACCACACTTGACAGCCTCACAGGGCCTTGCTAGCCAATAATCGATGAAAGGGCGATTATCTGCTGTGGGGAGCCCAGTCTCTACTGGTAGGATTCCAAAGATAGATTCGGTTGTAATTCTAATCCTAGAACGTTTGTTCAGGTTTCAAAAGCCGCTTTCAGGTGGAATAGCTGGGAGAATGCGGCTCCGGAGCCGGCTGCGGGTGTGTGCAAAGTGACGTTCAGGTGGCAGTGCTGTTCTGGCACCTGAAAGGTCCCGCGGAGCAAACCCCGGCTCCTATCAACTGTGGCCGTTGTCCAGTCTAGGTTCCTAGGGGGAGCACTCGGAAGCAGAGAATACACCTCCCTGAGGGAGGGTTGGGCAAGAACTCCTTGGGTCGGGTCAGGTCTCTCTGCTTTCAGGTGTCCTCCCAACAACCACATTATTTTAGGTGGCTTTCTCTTTGGCTTGGCTTCACGGACGAAGATTTATAGAGGGGTATGTCCACATCTGCTGCAGGCTCGTTGGTGACTGACAAGTCCGATGCGGGACAGGCAGGCATGATTGCAGCGGCTTTATGTTGGCGTATTCTGGCCACCTGAAAGCGGCTAAAGACACCTTCCCAGTTAGGGATCTAGCTTTGAACAGGACCAGAACGCAGGAGTTAATGTAGCAACCTCAACTTTGCACCAGTCAAGTTTACACTGGGTGGGGGGGGGGGGGGGTGAATAATATGGGCCAACTCACTTTTTGATGGACGGGTTAATGGCTACTACAATAGGCAATCAGTGACTTGTGACCAAAACAATTCATGATGCTTGGGAATTCGAATTCCAATAATTGCTTCCAGGTGATCAATGGGATTGTGTTTTGTGATAAGTAAACTTTTGAATGTAACATAAGTCTAAGCACTACTTGTACGAGATTTGTTACTACTTTGTCATGTACCTAGGAAACATTTATTTGATAAATAAATATCAAAAAAGAGAATCACCATAATTTTATATTTTGAATCCTATTGTTTTCTGATTGAATTTTCACTTTAACCCCATGACACTATGTCAATATATTGAGGCCATGCATATATTGTCATTTAAAGGAGTAATTTTAATTTTGCTGGTTGTTTATCACCATTACCTTCAGGTCAAGTACAGGAATTATCATTTACCAGTGGCATTTAGTACAAAACAAAACATTACTAAGGATTCTGGATGGTCTAGCATGTGAAGGAGGTGCACGGTGGTGACCCCATGGGCAACACCCAACCTTAGGACACTGGGTGGGTGGGACCCGCTCCCTGCCTGCTGGCAAATGCCCCAACAGATGAAGACCAAGGGAAATGCAGCTGGGAATATTTATCCTTCTGCATTCAGTGGTGGGGGGGGGGGGGGGGGGGAGGAGGAGGGGGTTGGGAAGAGACAGAGAGAAATTTGGGAGATAGGATGGAGGAGAAAGTTTTTTAAAAATTAATGCCATGAGCATTTTCCATTGGCAGCCAGGAGAGAATTGTAGAGAATTCACCTGCACAGGTGATGTGAAATGGGGAACCATTCTCTCTCTCCTTCCCTCCCCCCCTCTCTCCTTCCCTCCCCCCCCCTCTCTCCTTCCCTCCCCCCCCCTCTCTCCTTCCCTCCCCCCCCCTCTCTCCTTCCCTCCCCCCCCCTCTCTCCTTCCCTCCCCCCCTCTCTCCTTCCCTCCCCCCCTCTCTCCCCTCCCCCCCCCTCTCTCCTTCCCCCCCCCTCTCTCCTTCCCTCCCCCACTCCTCCTTCCCTTCCTTCCACTTCTTCTCCTCACCCCCCACCCCCCTTCCACCTTCGCCCTGACTCACCCCAGCTGCCGCCGGTCCGTCCCAAGAACTCCTGGGTCCTGGGGTTCCAGAGATTTGTCCTCCACTCGTCCACCTTTTGCCCGCTCGTCTGAGAACTGCTCGGAGCCATCAGGCTGGGCTACAGGACACACTCACCTCCGCACCTGAGCGCCTACAGAGCTCCCAGCACGGACGATGCGCTTTATATAATGCCAGTGCCCTTCGTATTCATCCATGTTCCGCCCCCTGTGTTAATAGGACTTCCTTGCAGATCCAACGCTTGCTGCAAATCAAAAAAATCCTCAGCTGGTCGGGCAGTGGATGTGCAGGGGGGAACAGGGCTGGTCATATGCATCACCAGTGCAAATCATTAGTGGTTTTCCCAGGGAAGGGTTCCCCCCCCACTCCCTCCCCCAGTGATCTAACAAATAAAGGGTTCAGATTTATTGTCCGAGTATCTACATGACATCAGATAGAGCACGGTGGGCGTAGCGGTCAGCACCACGCCTTTGCAGCGCCGGCAATCGGGACTGGGCCGCGATTCGAGCCCCACGCTGTCTGCAAGGAGTGTCTCCCCCCCCCCCACCCACCCCATGTCCATGTGGGTTTTCGCTGGGGGCTCCGGTTTCCTCCCACCCTTCGACAAAGTACTGGGAGTTGTAGGTTAAGGGGGTGTCGATTGGGCAGCATAGACTCGTGGGCCAAAATGGCCTGTGCTGAGCTGAATTTTTTTTTTTTCTTTGGCTTGGCTTCGCGGACGAAGATTTATGGAGGGGGTAAAAGTCCACGTCAGCTGCAGGCTCGTTTGTGGCTGACAAGTCCGATGCGGGACAGGCAGACACGATTGCAGCGGTTGCAAGGGAAAATTGGTTGGTTGGGGTTGGGTGTTGGGTTTTTCCTCCTTTGCCTTTTGTCAGTGAGGTGGGCTCTGCGGTCTTCTTCAAAGGATGTTGCTGCCCGCCAAACTGTGAGGCGCCAAGATGCACGATTTGAGGCGTTATCAGCCCACTGGCGGTGGTCAATGTGGCAGGCACCAAGAGATTTCTTTAGGCAGTCCTTGTACCTTTTCTTTGGTGCACCTCTCTCACGGTGGCCAGTGGAGAGCTCGCCATATAACACGATCTTGGGAAGGCGATGGTCCTCCATTCTGGAGACGTGACCCATCCAGCGCAGCTGGATCTTCAGCAGCGTGGACTCGATGCTGTCGACCTCTGCCATCTCGAGTACTTCGACGTTAGGGGTGTAAGCGCTCCAATGGATGTTGAGGATGGAGCGGAGACAACGCTGGTGGAAGCGTTCTAGGTGCCGTAGGTGGTGCTGGTAGAGGACCCATGATTCGGAGCCGAACAGGAGTGTGGGTATGACAACGGCTCTGTATAAATAACCCTGAAATTACCCTTCCTGCTGGCCAATTAACAGTACGCAACATACACAAATGTAAACAAACTGACTGTGCAATACAGGGAGAACAAAATCAATAAGGCTCCTTAAACTAATTGAGTTTGTCGTTGAGGAGCCTGATGGTGGAGGGGTAGCAGCTATTCCTGAAACTGGGGGTGCGAGTCTTGTGGTCCCGAGACCTCTTTCCTGATGGTAGCAGTGAGAATAACGTGGGTGCTGGATGGAGTGGATCCTTGACAATGGCTGCTTCTCTCCGACGGCAGCGTTCCCCTGTAGATGTTCTCCATGATGGTGAAGGATTTGCTTGCGATGTCCTGGGCTGTGGAGGGTTTTAAACTCAGGGGTATTGGTGTTCCCATACCAGGCCATGATGCAGCCGATCAGCGCACTTTCCACTGCACCTCTGTAGAAATTTGCCAGGGTTTCTGGTGTCGCACCAAACCTCCACAAACTTGAGGCATTAATGTGCTTTCTTCACGATGCCATTAGAGTGATGGGTCCAGGAAAGATCCTCCGAGATAGTGACTACCAAGAACTTAACTTTGCTCATCGTCTCCACCTCTGATCCCTCAATGATCACTGGATCATACACCTCTGGCCTTTCCTACCTGAAGACAACCATCAGATCCTTGGTTTTGGTGACATTGAGTGTGAGGTTGTTGTTGCTGCACCATGCAGCCAAGTTTTCAATCTCCCTCCCATACGCTGACCACCACCAGGGTATTGTCAGCGAATTTGTAGATGGTGTAGTACCGAGCCACACAGTCATCGGTATAAAGTAAGTAGAGCAGGGGGCTAGGAGCATGGCCCACCGTATAGACCTGTTGCTAGGATAGGCGAACTGGTACAGATCCACGCTGCCAGTCATGTTGGAGCTGATCTGCTTCAGCACCCACCCTTCAAAACACTTCAGCACTGTTGATGTGAGTGCCACTGGTTACTGATTATGTCGGCGTGTAAGGTGACTGGGTGTATAAGATGACCCTAACCCCAGACTTTCCACTTAGGATGTAGGTTTTGAACTGCGCTCACTGTATAAGACGACTGAGAGCTTACTGCCCCAATAGTCCTCTACCAACTATCCCACTGACCAGTGGAGTATTCCCCACAGGCGTAGAGGATGACCACCACTTATTGGTAGTGCCAAAAATTATACACAATGTATATATGTAAACAAATAAAGAACTGTAAGAAAATGTAAACAAATTGATTGTGCAATATAGAGAGAACAAAAGAAAATCAAAACAAAATAATCCTTAAATGAGTCCCTGAATGAGTTTGTCGTTGAGGAGTCTGATGGTGGAGGGGGAGCAGCTGTTCCTGAACTTGATGGTGCGAGTCTTGTGGCACCGAGACCTCTTTCTTGATGGCAGTAGCGAGAACAGAGCATATGCTGGGTGGCTGCTTCCGACAGCAGCGCCCCCCCCCCCCCCCCCCCGTAGATGTTCTTAATGGTGGGGGGCAGGGTTTTGCCTGTGATGACCACTACCTTTTGCAGGGCTTTCCACTCAGGAGCATTGGTGCCACCCTCCCCCCCACACCGGACAGTGGTGGTCTGATCCAAGATGGGCGTTTTCGCCAGGGATATTTTTGGGGAGTGGATTTGTGTCGTGGCTTCTGACTTTCCAATTCATCATCAGAATCCAGTCACTGGTGGATTTCCCTAATGTCACTTGACAAGTTCATGCTTCTAACTATTGCTGGTAATCCTTGCCCTCCAGGCATTGCTTGCAGGGTGCTCAGACGGAGCTGAAATGTGCAGTGGGCTGCTGTAGCACTGGGGACAATCCGGCTGGGACTCAGAACCCCTGTGCTGTCCTGGTCTACCAAGCTGAGCGGTAAGTTCCATAGTCTGACCTCACCGTACAACTTCAGCTCTGGTTCTTCACAGCCCCTGTAGTTGGCTGCCTTCCCCTTCCAATGCATCGGAGGATCAGGTGTCTGGGAACAATCTCAGGGGAACCCTTCTCCATAATGTACCTAGCATCAGCAAAACTCAAAGGTCGGCAGAAACTGTGATGGTGGTGAAAAATACCTTACCTTGAGAATGGGATGTGGCCTGAAATGTCGGCAATATATTTTTTACCTCCTGCAGACACTGCGAGACCTGCTGAGTTCCTCCGACATTTCTGCATTTTGATGTACCTAGTGCCTCCAAGGGGTCGGCTCATGATTGAATGGCAGGGCAGAGTCGATGGCTGAATAGCCTGCCTCTGCTCCTGTGTCTCAGAGAGGCAGTTAGAGGTCTCACGGTGAGAGGCAACGGGTGTCAACTTTACTGAGGCGGAGAGAGAGAGAGAGAGAGAGCAGTGGGGGAGGGAGGGAATTCTAGACCCGCTATAGAAGAGACTGTCAATGGTGAAGGGGATCGGCGGACGTAGGAATTGAAAGGGTGCAGGGGAGGGTCACGGGGATGAGGATGGCCACAGAGAAATGGATCGGAGGACATTCCACAGGACCATCAGAGCAGCAGAGAGGACCACTGGAGACTTCCTACCCACCATTGACATGATCTACTGGGATCAGTGTCTGAAGCGGGCACGCAAAATCTTTGAGGTCCCCCTTCCACCAACCCCCCCCCACACAGCGTCTTTCTGCTACTCCCATCGGGGAAGAGATTCAGGAGGATCAGAGCCAGCTCCACCAGGATGAGGAGCGGCTTCTTCCCATGGGCAGTGAGAATGCTGAACAACCAATGGAACCATTCACACTGACCGCTCAAGACTCTCATTCACAAAATAATATTTCTTTATTTGTATAGATGAATACTTGTCCAACATATGTATTGTCTGTATGAGTGTTATGTCTGGTTGTGTGTCTGTGTGTTTTCCACGAGGACCGGAGAATGCTATTTCATCAGGAGGTACAATCAGATGGCAATAAACTTGACAGAGGGCAAAATCTCAAATGGAATTAGAACAAAAATGGAGGAGTTTTCAAAAGGCCGTGCTTTTGATTAATCAGTTCAGTCGACACAGGGTAGATGCATAAACATCTGGGGAAGCAGGGGAATGGAGATGGTGAGGTTTTCCGTTTTTATGCAAGGAAAAAGGTGGGAATTCACGGTGACCCACAGAGAAGAAGCTCCTGTGAAACCTTCACTAGAGGGGTGGTACTGAGGGAGCCCCGCCCTGTGGGAGAGGCGGTACTGAGGGAGCCCCACACTGTGGGAGGGGCAGTACTGAGGGAGCCCCGCACTGTGGGAGGGGCAGTACTGAGGGAGCCCAGCACTGTGTGGGGGTGGTACTGATGGAGCCCCGCACTGCGGGAAGGGCAGTACTGAGGGAGCCCTGCACTGTGGGAAATTCAATGTTCAGCAGGAGTAAGACAAATATTCTAACAGTTGGCTTCTCTATTAAAGGTGACCCTCCCCCACCCTCCCCTCTCTCTCCTCTCCCGTGTCCAGGGAGACCCTCAGCCCACAGCATGGATTTCGGGGGCCTGGAGACGGTGGTGGCAAATTCTGCCTTCGTGGCAGCGAGATGCAGCATCGATGCTGGCTCCGGCCAAGCTGTTCGGGACAAGAAGATGCGGGCACGGTTGAAGCTGCCACCAGTGGCCCAGTGCCAGGGCCTGAGGGAAGAGATAGAACTATCCTTCCAGAGCATCTGCTGCCAGCAGCCCATCGGAAAGAAGCTCTTCCAGGAGTATCTGGGCAGTGCAGAACCATTCAAGGCAGCTGGCAGCCTGTGGCAGGATATCGAGGAATACCGGACCGTGGAAGAGTCCGGCTGCGTGGCCAAGGCTCGGACCATGGTCAACAGGTACTACGAGGGCAGGTCCCGGGACTTTTGCGCCTTCCTGGACGAGAAGACCGTCCTCCGAGTGAAGGAGGACCAGGGGAACGCCCAGGCCGACCTCTTCCTGGAGTCTGAGGGGCAGCTCCTGACGTTCCTGGAGACCCAGGCCTCCGAGAGCTACCAGGCCAGCCCTTTCTTCTTGCGCTTCCTGCAGTTCAAGTGGCTGGAGGCTCAGCCTATTGGCGAAGAGTGGTTCATCGACTTCAGGGTCCTGGGTAAGGGGGGCTTCGGAGAGGTGAGCGCCTGCCAGATGAGGGCCACGGGCAAGATGTATGCCAACAAGAAGCTGAACAAGAAGCGTCTGAAGAAACGGAAAGGACACGAGGTGGGTGGGCCGGCAAAGGACCCCCTGGTCCAGTGATTCTCAACCTTTTTCTTTCCACTCACATCCCACTTTAAGTCATCCCGATGCCATCGGGACTCTGTGATTAGTCAGGGGTTGCTTAAAGTGGGGTGGGAAGGTTGAAAATCACTGCTCCAGACCCAATTGTTACTGAAATATTTTGCTTGAGAAAAATTGTCATTGGCCCATTTCCTGGAGCTCTGAAATGGTGCACATAACGAGTCAATGAGGAACAATTAAAACAGGGGTTTTCAATATTTTCTCTGACCCACATCCCACCTTAGGCAATCCCTTACTGATCAACAGAGCATCAATGGAAAAGGGAATACTTAAAGTGGGATGTGAGTGGAAAGAAAAAGGTTGAGATCCACTGGCCTAGTCCAACCGTCCAAACACCAGTGTCACTGGATGGATATTTCAGCCCCTGTTGATATGAAATCCCCCTATCATCTTCTGTCTCCATACAACTAAATCTATCGGTAGGACCCTCTGTTCCATTCTCCCCCAGGAACTATGTACACACACTCTCACACACACACACACACACACACACACACACACACACACACACACACACACACACACACACACACACACACACACACACACACACACACACACACACCCACCCACCCACCCACACACCCACACACTCCCGGGGTCAGACACAAAGTGAAGCACCCTCTGGAGCGTCACAACATACACTTCTGTGTTCAGACACAGAGTGAATCTCTCTCCACAACATCCCTTCACACTCTCCCATGGTCAAACAGAGTGAAGCTCCCTCCGCACTGTCCCGTCACCCACCTCCTGGGTGGTCAGGTACTGGGTGAAGTTCCCTCCGCACTGTCCCATCACACACTCCTTGGGTCAGACTCAGAATGAAGCTCCCTCCACACTGTCCCATCACGCTGTCCTGGGGACAGACAGAGAGTGAAATTCCCTCCACACCATCCCATCACCCACCCCCGAAGGGTTCAGGCACAGAGTGAAACTCCCTCCACACCGTCCCATCACACACTCCCAGGATCAGACACATGGTGAAGCTCCCTCCGCACCGTCCCATCACACACTCCCAGTGTCAGATGCAGATTGAATCTCCCTCCACACCGTCCCATCACCCACCCCTGGAGGGGTCAGGCACAGGGTGAATCTCCCTCCACACCGTCCTATCAAACACTCCCGGGGTCAGACACAGAGTGAAACTCCCTACGCACCGTCCCATCACAGACTTCCGGGATCAGACTCAGAATGAAGCTCCCTCCACACTGTCGCATCACACACTCCGGGGGTCAGACACAGAGTGAATCTCCCTCTACACCATGTCATCACACACTCCCAGGGTCAGACAAAGAGTAAAGCTCCCTCCCCAGCGTCCCATCACATACTCCTGGGGTCAGACACAGAGTGAATCTCCTTCCGCACCGTCTCATCACACACTCCCGGGGTCAGACTCAGAATGAAGCTCCCTCCACACCATCCCATCACACATTCCCAGGGTCAGACACAGACTGAAGCTCCCTCCGCACTGTCCCATCACACACTCCTGGGGTCAGACTCAGAATGAAGCTCCCTCCACACTGTCCCATCACGCTGTCCTGGGGACAGACAGAGAGAGAAATTCCCTCCACACCGTCCCATCACCCACCCCCGGAGGGGTCAGGCATAGGGTGAATCTCCCTCCACACCGTCCTATCAAACACTCCCGGGGTCAGACACAGAGTGAAACTCCCTTCGCACCGTCCCATCACTCACTTCCGGGATCAGACACAGAGGGAAGCTCCCTCCGCACTGTCCCATCACACACTCCCGGTGTCAGAAGCAGATTGAAGCTCCCTCCACACTGTCCCATCACACACTCCCGGGTCAGGCACAGAGTGAAGTTCCCTCCACACCGTCCTTTCACACACTCCCAGGGTCAGACACAGTGTGAAGCTCCCTCCCTACGCACCTTCCCGTCACACACTCCCAGGGTCAGACACTGAATGAAGCTCCCTCCGCACCGTCCCGTCACACTCCCAAGGCAGGAACACCCTGGGTTCATTGTGGCTGTGATCCTCACCAGTACTCTGCATGTGTCTCTCCCCAGGCAGCCATCATGGAGAAGCAAATTCTGGCGAAGGTCCACAATCGCTTCATCGTTTCGCTGGCCTATGCTTTCCAGACAAAGTACGAGCTGTGTCTGGTGATGACGTTGATGAACGGTGGTGACCTGAGGTAAGGAAAGAGTTTCCAGTTTTGGCCCAGGGAAAGCCTGGCATGTGGTTTTGATTCAAAGGTCTTCCCAAACCTGGGCTCTCTCCACAAAACATCATTGATCAACCCTTTCCGTCTCATATTCATCGATTAGCGGAGAACTTAAACCAAAATCCTCCCTGACCCCTCATTGTAGACAGAGATTTACTCTTTGTATAACTTGAGCCCTGGGAAACAGTGTCGAGGGAATTTCATTCCATGTCTAACCCAGTGGTTCTCAGCCTGTGGCATGTGAGTGGAAAAGAAAAGGATGAAAACCACTGGTCAAACCCATGTCCTAGGAGTGTGTATAATAATAATAATAATAACAATTACAGCACGGAAACAGGCCATTAGGCCCTTCTAGTCCGCACCGAACCAAACACCCCTTTCTAATCCCACCTCCCTGCACAATGCCCATAACCCTCCATCTTCCTCTCATCCATATACCTGTCCAACCTTTTCTTAAATAATACAATTGACTCCGCCGCCACTATTTCTCCCGGAAGATCATTCCACACAGCTACCACTCTCTGAGTAAAGAAGTTCCCCCTCATGTTACCTCTAAACCTCTGCCCCTTAATTCTTAACTCATGTCCTCTTGTTTTAATCTTTCCTCCTCTTAACGGAAATAGTCTATCCACATCCACTCTGTCTATCCCTTTCATAATCTTAAATACTTCTATCAAATCCCCTCTCAACCTTCTACGCTCCAAAGAATAAAGACCCAATCTGTCCAATCTCTCCCCATACTCCAGATGCTTAAACCCAGGCAACATTCTGGTAAACCTTCTCTGCACTCTCTCCACTCTGTTTATATCCTTCCTATAATTAGGCGACCAGAACTGCACACAGAACTCCAAATTAGGCCGCACCAACGTCTTATACAATCTCAACATCACCTCCCAACTCCTATATTCCATGCAATGATTGATAAAGGCCAGCATACTAAAAGCCTTCTTCACCACCCTATTCACGTGAGTTTCTACCTTCAGGGAACGATGTACCGTCACTCCTAAATCTTTCTGCTCTTCTGTATTCCTCAATTCTCTCCCATTTACCACATATGTCCTATTCTGATTCTTCTTACCAAAATGAAGCACCTCACACTTATCAGCATTAAATTCCATCTGCCATTTTTCAGCCCACTTTTCTAAGCAGCCCAAATCCCTCTGCAATCCTAGAAAACCTTCTTCATTATCCACTATTCCACCTATCTTAGTATCGTCTGCATATTTACTAATCCAATTCACCACCCCATCATCTAGATCATTAATGTATATAACGAACAACAATGGGCCCAATACAGATCCTTGAGGCACACCACTGGTCACCGGCCTCCAACCTGACAGACAATTATCCACTACCACTCTCTGGCCTCTCCCTTTCAGCCAATGTTCAATCCATTTGACTATCTCAAAATTTATACCTAAAGACTGCACCTTCCTAACTAACCTTCCATGTGATGAGATGGTGCGGAGGGAGCTTCCGTCTGTATCTGACCCGGGGAGTGTGTGATGGGACGGTGCATAGGGAGCTTCACTCTGTATCTGACCCCTGGAGTGTGTGATGGGACGGGTGCAGAGGGAGGTTCACTCTGTGTCTGAACCCGGGAATGTGTGATGGGACGGTGCGGACAGAGCTTCACCCTCTGTCTGACCCCAGGGGTGGGTGATGGGATGGTGCGGAGGGAGCTTCCCTCTGTGTCTGACCCGGGGAGTGTGTGATGGGATGGTGCGTAGGGAGCTTCACTCTGTATCTGACCCCTGGAGTGTGTGATGGGGCGGTGTGGAGGGAGCTTCACTCTGTGTCAGCCCCTGGGAGTGTGTGTGATGGGACAGTGTGGAGGGAGCTTCACTCTGTGTCAGCCCCTGGGAGCATGTGATGGGACCGTGTGGAGGGAGCTTCACTCTATATCTAACCCATGCAGTCCCGGAACAGGGTGGGTGGAAAGGACACCTTGTTGGAAATGGTTTATTTTCTCAGTGATCTTACCACCATGTTCTTGCGAACAGCTGCTGTTAGATAACTGCCCAGCAAAATGGCTTAGCTCAGAGCGGCTGATATTTAAACTTGGCCTCCGATGTAGATTAGTGCACGATTTTACCTCTGACGCAGTCTGAGCCACAGAGCATGATGTTATAAGCATGTCGCTGTAATTTCAGCTGTCCCCTCTTTAATTCATTAATTCGCAATGATCCCATCTGCCGGATTGAATGGAGATCAGGAGATAATTCTTTCAAAGAACTGCAGGATTCCAGATTGTTTCTTAAGTCCGAGAATCGCTCGGACTGAAAGGAGTCCATTTACCCATTAAGCCTGTGCTGTCAAGCTCTGTAAACCAGCCATTCTTAACGAGGGCCTACGGACCCTGGGGGGGGGGGGGGGCGGAAAATCATAAAATATTTTTAATGTTTTCTATGTTGTCCAGTGGTTCTCAACCTTTTTCTTTCCACCCATATCCCTCTTTAAGTAATCCCCATGCCATCGGTGCTCTGTGGTCAGTAAGGGATTGCTTAAAGTGGGATGTAAATGGAAAGAAATCAACTAAGCTTGACTGATTCACAGGGAAGGGGGCCCATAAACTTTGCTCAGTGGTGGTGGGGGGGGGGGTGGGGAGAGCTAAAAGATATTAAGACTGGCTGCTCTCAACAATCCTTCCAAAGAACGTAGCAAAAGAGAGTTATAGGACAGAACATTACAGCACAGTACAGGCCTTTCAACCCTGAAGTCTCCGCTAAACTTTCCTGCCTTCATTTTGTACAGAGAAATTAGGAGGGACTGAAAGGAACAGCATGAATGCATTGGGCTGAATGGCCACAAGGTTGATGAGGTGGGGCCGGATTGTCAACGACAACCTGTAAGCTCCTGGAGAGCACTGAAACAGGTCCAGATCTAGGCAGGGGTTCCAAGGGCCCCTCACCTTCAGCATCTGAACCCTCTGGTTATGCTCCACAGGTTCCACATCTACAGTGTGGACGAGAAGAACCCAGGCTTCGAGGAGTCCCGCGCCTGCTTCTATGCTGCACAGATCATCTGTGGACTGGAGCATCTGCACCAGCACCGCATTATCTACCGCGACCTGAAGCCCGACAACGTTCTGCTCGATGACGCAGGTAGGACGGACACACAGACTGGAGTAGAGCGTCGCACTTCTCTTCTCCCACCAGAAACATAAACAGCACTAATTTCCCTTCTACCACAACAGGCTGAAAACCTGTAGGGACATGGGGTGGGGAAGCGGGTACGGGAAAGGGGCTTGTGGTGTGGTTAGTGGAGTATCTTCAAGTTAAAATTGTGGTCACGGTCTGGGGAGCTTCACTCTGTGTCTGATCCTGGGACTGTGTGATGGGACAGTGCGGAGGGACCTTCAGTCTTGTCTGACCCTGGAGTATGTGATCGGATGGTGCGGAGGGAGCTTCACTTTGTGTCTGACCCTGGGAGTGTGTGATGGGACAGTGTGGAGGGAGCTTCACTTTGCATCTACCCCTGAGAGAATTTATAGAAGGTGAATGAGATGGCTTTTTAGAGCAGCCTGTTGAAGATCCCACGAGGGGATCGGCTGCACTGGATTGGGTGTTGTGTAATGCATCAGAGGTGATGAGAGAGCTGAGGGTAAAGGAACCATTAGGAGGCAGTGAGCACAATATGACTGAGATCAAATAGAGGAGAAAATAAAGTCAGACATGTTGGTGTTTCAGTGGAGTGAAGGGGCGTGAGGGAGGAACTGGGCACAGTAGATTAGAAGGTGGCACGAGGAGAGCAGCAGTGGGTGGGATTTCTCAACAAGGGGAAATATTCCAAGGGGAAAGTGTCACGACTGCGGCCGACGAGGGGAGTCAAAGCAAAAGGGAGGGCACAAAAGGAAGGAAGAATTAGTGGGAAGATCAAGGATTGGGAAGTTTAATCGAACTAGCAGAAGGTAACTCAAAAATTCATAAAGGGGGGAAAGACGAGATTTGAAAGTCGGCTCAAACTGGATCTGAAAAGTATATAAAGAAAGTTGATACAGGACCACGAGAAAATGATGCTGGATTATGGGAGATGAGGAGATGGAGGAGGAACTGAATGAGGATTTTGCATCAGTCTTCACTGTGGAAGACACTAGCAGTGTCCACAGGGAGTGAGGGCAGGTCCTACCTTAAGGTAGAAGGTGCTGAATGGTCTCAGGGTAGATAAGTCTCCTGGATCTGACCCTTGGGGTCTGAAAGAGGTCGCGGTGGAGATTGCAGAGGCATCGGAAATGATCTTCCAGGAATCATCCTGGTGTGGTCCCAGACAACTGTGGAAAATCGTCCCACTCTTCAGGAAGGGAGGGAAGCAGCAGGAAGGATATGACAGGCTGGGTCAGTGGTTGGGAAGATGTTGGAGTCGATTGTCGAGGACGAAGTTACGGAATATTTGGAAGCGCTCGACAGGATCCGCCAAAGCCAGCAGGGTTTCCTTCAGGGAAAATCTTGCTTAACAAACCTATTGGAATTCTTCAAAGAGATCACGAGCAGGGGTTTTCCAGAAGGCCTTTGACAAGGTTCCGCTCTTGAGGCTGCTTAACAAGCTAGGAGCCTTTAGTCTAACAGGTTGCTTTTTCTGTGGTTACAGGTGCCAAGGGGACGATTAGTGGGCAGGAATGGGTGAACAAGAGAGTCCCAAAGGTTGGACAAGCTGTTGTTGTCTCCCCCACCCACCCATCTATACGCACAATACCCAAGGGTTAATTTTGTACACCTTAAGGCTGACGTTCTTCCCCTCATGTTCTCCCCCCACCCCACACCCACCCCCACTGCACCACCTCTCTCCTGGCTCTTTGCTCTCTCCCCCCCCCACCCCGCATTCTCCCTGTGTGCAGGCCACGTGAGGATATCAGATATGGGGTTGGCCACCCAGCTGAAGGAGGGCCGAGACCAGACCAAGGGGTATGCCGGCACGCCTGGTGAGTGACAGCTGGCCCCTCCTGGGAGGGAGGACACAAAGGAGATGATGTAGGAAAATGGAGCCATCTTGAACAGGTTTCGAAGGGAGAAATGTCTCCTTAGATTATTATATGTTTAAGACCCTAGAAAGCACCTCAGCGAGGGATCGCCATACTGAAGGAGCCTCCCACTGTGTGAAGGGCTGTACTGAGGGAGCATCCCATTGTGGGAGGGGCAGAAATGAGGGAGCCCTGCACTGTGGGAGGTGCAGGACTGAGGGAGCCCCGCACTGTGGGAGGGGCAGGACAGAGGGAGCATCCCTAGTCAGGAGTGGAGTCGATTCACGGACTCACCTGCCGCCTGTCACTTCAGCGGCCTGGTGGAGACCGTGTTTCACGGAGATACGGAGTGGGCGAGGGTGCAGCCCTGCTCGCGGGGTTTCTCCTCAAGTTCCAGCTGCATTTCAGCCCAGGTGGATTTAATCCACTGCTGATCTACTATCTTTGGTCTAAGTTGTTCGTTAAATGTTTAACATCAGTGACTCTGCACTAATTTGTTCGGAGGTCGGTTGTTGGTGACTTTTTCACGGCGTCTCGAAGGCCTGGGAGCCTCGGAAGACGTGGGCCGATTGCCAAGGAGTCAGTTCATAAATCATCCGGAGAATTGCTGCTCGTCACTCTGCTATCTCATCATCCGGATAAAGGACCCACATTATTTCTGGCACTACCAATAAGAGGAACAAGGAATCTCAGGGTTGTATGTGATGTCCATATATGTGCTCTAATGATAAATCTGAAATCAGACACTTTCTGCATCTCTCTGCCAGGATTCATGGCCCCAGAAATGCTTAAAGGGGAGCACTACGACTTCTCCGTGGATTACTTCACGCTTGGGGTCACGCTGTACGAAATGGTGGCGGCGATGGGGCCATTCAGAGTCCGCGGTGAGAAGGTAACAGCGTCCCAGTTGGCAGCAGGCAAACTGGGCACAATTTGGGTAGAAGGAAAATCCTTGGGTGTGACTGAAGCTGGGTGGGTTACAGATATGATCTCATCCTGTAGGGAGGGGTTTATATATAAAATCTCCAATCTCTGGGACTGGGTTACAGACGGGATCTCATCCTGTGGGGAGGGGTTTATATATAGAATCTCCGATCTCTGGGACTGGGTTACAGACGGGATCTCATCCTGTGGGGAGGGGTTTATATATAAAATCTCCAATCTCTGGGACTGGGTTACAGACGGGATCTCATCCTGTGGGGAGGGGTTTATATATAGAATCTCCGATCTCTGGGACTGGGTTACAGACGGGATCTCATCCTGTGGGGAGGGGTTTATATATAGAATCTCCGATCTCTGGGACTGGGTTACAGACGGGATCTCATCCTGTGGGGAGGGGTTTATATATAGAATCTCCGATCTCTGGGACTGGATTACAGTCGGGATCTCATCCTGTGGGGAGGGGTTTATATAAACCCCCCCCTTCTTCCGATTCTCTTTTACTCTCTCTCTCTCACTCTCATTCTTCCCCTTTCTCTCTATCTTTTCACAGAGTTGTATTCAATTCTCACCTTATCACATCCGTCATCATCTTGTGAGAAACAGAAGTACCTTCACAGAATTTGCTCGAGACAAAAATTGAGAACAAAGAACATTTATTATACAACAATGCAAAGTTGGGTGCTTCCCCTTACCCTAGGAATACACACATACACTGGGGCTCACCCAACTTTGGTTCTTAACATTCTGAAGGTCTGTGTGACCCAAAGGATGATTTACAGGAGACCAAGTTGGGGAGGGGTGTTTCTTGTCACTTAACCTGTGAGTTGCAGCTTGTCTGCGAACATTAGCATAAGTATCATTGAACCTGTGAGTTGCAGCCTGTCTGTGAACATTAGCATATGTATTCACTCTATCTCTGCTACATGTACAATCCTGACTAACATTCTGTCTGTCATTGTCCCACCATCTTCTTTGTGCTATCTCTTTAAAACTCCACTTTTTAATATCTGTAGAGGCCGGAATACAAACCAAGTCTACTCCCCTAGGGCCGTTCTGTTCCCCTGGTCCATGTTGGGATCCTATATTAACCCATATTAAATAAGGTACCCCACTATGACTATACTCTATACCTGCGCCCTGTCTGCATTCTAAAGGTAAAATAATTGTCACCTCTGCTGCCCCTATTCCAGGAGGACTTAATACATTGTGAGCAATTTGGTGATTTCCCAAAAATTGGGAACCAACAAGTAAACAAAACAGCAAATGGTAAAAACAATATTACAGCACTTTTTCCCGGTGTAGTGTAACTTTCAGATCAGAAGGATGAAGGACTGCACGCCAGGTGGAGGGTAGATTATCAATGTCTTTAGTCCGTGGATCAGCAGCTTGTTTAATTCGTTCTATGTGAGTCCACCCCTTTTCTTTCGTTCACACTGCAGTGTCTGTAATCAAAAGTACACAATAGGGGCCATCCCAGACAGGTTTAAGTTGGTGATCTTGCCATGCTTTTACATATACCCAATCACCAGATTTAATAAAATGAATAGGATGCTCCAGGGGTGGGTTTTGAGCTAATAAACCCTTCCGTTTTAATTCGTATAGAGAGGCAGAAAGTCCCTTTAAATATTTAGATATGTACTGGTCGTTCGCCTCAGGGGTTGGGGTATTAAAAGGTGACATACAAGGTTCGAGTATACCATCTTTCACCAACTGGTCAATTACTGGCTGCAGTCCCTTTCAGCCAGCCATCGGAATTGAATACTGCTTTCGTCTAATTACTTGCTCAGGATCTTTTAAAGTAACTTGCAAGGGAGGAATATCTAACACTCCTCTATTGCCTCTTTTTGCCCATACTCCAGTATTTATTGGTTCTAGATCCTCCTCAGGTAATACATACAATTGAACCCCGATACCTGATTCCTGTGGTCTGGTGCCGATAGCCAATTGGTCCTGTAAATCTCTTCCTAACAAACAAACTCCAGCTTGGGGAACCAGTAGAATGTCCTCCGATACTATCTTCTCTCCCATTTGTATTCTTACATCCCTTAATACAGGGACCGTAAAGTCTCTTCCTCCTACTCCCGAAATCATCACTGTCCCCTCTATCTTAACACCCTCGGGTGGTTGTAAAATACTAGACCGGGCTGCCCCAGAATCTACTAAAAAGGTCATCTTGTCACTATGGGGTCCTATGCTTAAATTTACCAATGGTTCTCCGTGCAGTCCCACGGTGTGTATTGACTGAGAACCATGACCCCCCCTATTCATAATCTGCTTCCATCTGTCAGACTCTGGCTTTACCCTACCCTTAATTTAGTCTATGTGTTGTCTGAGTCCAGCGTGTTTGTTAAATGAAGTGATAGAAGAAGGTATTCGGTTCAACAATCAGTTTATTACACAGCACAAGAATAAAGCTTAACAGAGCTCTGGTTCAGTCGTTAGTTCATAGGTCACCTGCACAGTGAGCTATTCCCCAAGACTGACCTCTACTGTCCAGTCTCTACAGTTTATATACTCAAACTTATCATACAGAACAAAAGTTGGCTTTCTTTGCTAGATTTCTTGCATAAGATTTATCAGAAGTAATTTCCTGCTCTGCAGTTATCAGGGGTGTAGAGCTCCCATCTTAATCCTCAAGGTCAGAATATCCTGTTGTTTTGATCAGAAATCATTTCATACCCCAGATATTTCTAATTATTTCTTTGTTCTCATCTGGCCATATTCTTCTGTTCTACTCAACACCTCCTTCTGTCTTAGCCTTCTTACTGGATTCCATTCTCTTTGTTTCTGACAGTCTCTGTCAGGATTTTTTGTTTATGCTAATCAACACCCTCCTTTTGCCTTAACATTCCTACTAAATTGTTTCATACATATTCTCTCTTTTGTATCTTGGGAGCAGACAATTCTAAACCTACTGTAATCAGCCAACTTTGCTACATACTGTGGCTGCCCCTTACTTTACTCTTTCCCTTCACCATGAGGTAAATATTAAATTGTTACATAGTACTGGATTCATGTATACAAACTGAATAGTACATAAGCATATATTCTACATATTTTCTATGATTAATTAACCCCTATATTCCAACACATCAGTATGTAAGGTCGCGTCTCCCTGGCTCGCATTGGGCATTCTCTCTTAAAATGTCCCTCCTTTTACAATGGTAGCAAACTAATGCTCCTGTTTCCCAATTCCTACCGGGATTACCACGAGGTCCCGGGAACAGTCGTCGTCCCCGGAATTCTCCTCTATTCCCCTCTACCCTTGCCCCTGTTCTGGTCTCTACTCTCCCACTCCTGGAGCTCCTCCCAATGTCCAGGAGCTGGCACACAGCCCCTACCCTTTCCTTGCTGTCCCTCCACGACTTCTTGACTGCCTGCATCAAAATCTTAGCCTTTCATTTCTGTTTATTGGGCATTTTCTCTTAAAATTACACACCTCCATACTAGTCAGGGGCACATTTACAGACCCCCTCCCATGGGAACTTCCCGTAAAGGTCTCATCCAGTTAATTTCTGGCTTATCTTCTCCTTTATAATGTCAAGATTCCTGCTCTCCGGGAAATGAATCAAAGGGTTCTGCCCTTCCCTCCCGGGAGGGTCTCACACTGTTTTGAATCAAAGTCTCCTCCCTCTCTTGTCAATTGAGGTGGTAATCTAGTACATTGTGAACAGGTCATCATACCACCCCTACTTTCTTCTCCTTTCTTTAGCTGTGGGGGAGGAGGGAAAGGTGAAGAAGGGTAGAGCATAGGAGAGAGGGGAAAGATAGGAGCCGGCATAGGAGGAGCATAAGGTGGAGTAAGGGAATGTAACACATCCCATCCTTGTGTTTCAGGGACAAAAGGTTCCTCATCCTTCTTGTCCTTACATTCCTTTTCATTCAAAACCAGTTAATCAACCGATCCACTGAGCCAGCAGGCTAGGCTGCATATTCTCTGCTCTCAATATTATCTCTTTGATTTTGATAGAGCCAGATGTTCAATGCCTGACACATCCAGTCATCCTCGGATCCGAGCTTTGGCCAATATACCAAATTCCCTTTTATCGGGTTTTTTTTAACCCATTCCAGACAGCAATACCTAACCATGGACTGTTTGTCTTTCCCACGGGTTCTCCCCGCACCCCAATCAGATAGCATTAATCCTAACAGACTTTGCTTAGTTATCTGATTGTCCCGTCCTTCCTTAGGACTATTTCCCTTGCTACTCACACCTCCCAAACTAACAGGTAAGTAAAATTCCTCTTACCGGGATCCAGTAGCTATTCCTAGCGCGCTTCCTTAACATCCACCCGTCGTTTGTTCTCAATGCCTCTTCTCGGATATCACTCGCTTCATCCACTGACCAGTCACCTGCCGTCCGTGAGTCCAGATTAATCAGCCGGGGTGCACCTACCCCCGTCGTCGGGCACTCTGTCAGTGGAGGGAGTGGGATCCCGGACGAGTCCCCATTTGTGAGAAACAGAAGAACCTTCACAGAATTTGCTCAAGACAAAAATTGAGAACAAAGAACATTTATTATACAACAATACAAAATTGGGTACTTTCCCCTTACCCTGGGAATACACACATACACTGGGGCTCACCCAACTTTTATACAGTTTATTTCAGTATAGAAGTACCCTCCCCCTTACATTCTTCTACCTCCTGGATGAGTTTGGCATTAGGCAATCCTGTCTGCCTACGTGCTGTTTCTGTGAACTTGGAGGACCAGGGGGTATCCTGTCGGTGTCCCATCATGTCATTGTCCTTATTCACACCTTCCCGACTCTCAGGGCTTACTAACTTCTTATATGCAGAACTTGCTAATTCTGGCTAAAAGGCTAGAAGACCCTTATCTTATTCAGACTAACTTTACTTCCTACATTCTATTATCTATCCTTATCCTATTCATACTGGCTTTATTCATTACACATATATCCATACTAGTTTTCTTCATTGTCGGACTCTGGCTTTACCTTACTCTTAATTTAGTCTATGTGTAGTCTGAGTCCAGCGTGTTCTTTGAATGAAGTGATAGGAGAAGGTATTCGGTTCAACAGTCAATTTATTACACAGCACAAGAATAAAACTTAACAGAGCTCTGGGTCACTCATTAGTTCATAGGTCACCTGCACAGTGAGCTACTCCCCAAGACTGACCCCTATTGTCCAGTTGGTTCAGTTTATATAGGTCAACCTTATCATACAGAACAAAAGTTGGCTTCCTTTGCTAGATTTCATTATCATACAGAACAAAAGTTGTCTTCCTTTGCTAGATCTTTTTGCATAAGGGTTATCACAAGTCATCTCCTGTTTTGCAGATATCTGGGATGTAGCACTCCCATCTTAATCCTCCAGGCCAGACTATCCTGTTGTGTTGATCAGAAATTAATTCATCCCCAGATATTTCTAATCACCAATCACCATTCTGTTCTTGTCTGGCCAATTTCTGCTGTTCTCTTTAACACCTACTCATGCCTTAATCTTCCTCCTAGACTGGTTTTCCATTCCCTTTGTTTCTTGCAGGCCATTCTTTGTTCTGGTCTGGCCTGTGTCTCCTGTGCTACTCACCACCTCCTTCAGTTTGAGCATTCCTCCTAAATCGTTTTATGCATTTCCTCTCCCTGTATTTTGGAGCAGACAATTTTGCTCAGCCAACTTTGCTCTGTGATTGCCACTTAATCACATTCCTTTTTCCCTGAACCATGCAGTAAATATACACTTATTAATTAATCATTTATTTCATACTGTTTTAACCCCTAGATTCCAACATCATCTTTCATATTTTCATATTAGTTTTACTCATCTCTCACAATCTGTTATTCTGAACTTCACCTTCCCCCAACCATTCTTCCCCCTTTCTCTCTTTCTTTACTTGGACACCTTTGCTTGACAAGGGGCTCAAGCCTCAGTGATATCCCTTTACCTGTGACCAGCCGTTGTTGGAATCTAGGGGTTAAAACATTATGAAAGAAATGATTAATTAATAAGTTTATATTTACTACATGGTTCAGGGAAAAAGAGGAATGTGATTAAGTGGCAATCACAGCATGGAGCAAAGTTGGCTGAGCAAAATGGTCTGCTCCAAAATACAGGGAGAGGAAATGCATAAAACGATTTAGGAGGAATGCTCAAACTAAATGAGGTGGTGAGTAGCACAGGAGACACAGGCCAGATCAGAACAAAGAATGGCCTGTAAGAAACAAAGGGAATGGAAAACAAGTCTAGGAGGAAGATTAAGGCAGGAGGAGGTGTTAAAGAGAACAGCAGAAATTGGCCGGACAAGAACAGAATGGTGATTAGAGATATCTGGGGATGAATTAATTTCTGATCAACACAACGGGATAGTCTGGCCTGGAGGATTAAGATGGGAGTGCTACACCCCAGATATCTGCAAAACAGGAGATGACTTGTGATAACCCTTATGCAAAAAGATCTAGCAAAGGAAGACAACTTTTGTTCTGTATGATAATGAAATCTAGCAAAGGAAGCCAACTTTTGTTCTGTATGATAAGGTTGACCTATATAAACTGAACCAACTGGACAATAGGGGTCAGTCTTGGGGAGTAGCTCACTGTGCAGGTGACCTATGAACTAATGAGTGACCCAGAGCTCTGTTAAGTTTTATTCTTGTGCTGTGTAATAAATTGACTGTTGAACCGAATACCTTCTCCTATCACTTCATTCAAAGAACACGCTGGACTCAGACTACACATAGACTAAATTAAGAGTAAGGTAAAGCCAGAGTCCGACACCGTGTATCTGGGCGTTTTGCCGATAATCTCAGCTCTCCGTGCTTTCTGAATATCGAGAATAACCGATTTCTAGTCTGGATCACAGGATGGGATCCCAGAGGATCTGTGGAATTCGCTGCCCATTGAAACAGTGGAGGCGACCTCAGAGAATATATTTAAGATGAGGATTTTACATAGTAGGGGAATTAAGGGAGGTGGGGAAAAGAAGGTCGGTGGGGATGAGCCCATCATCAGATCAGCCACGATCTCGTTAAATGGCAGAGCAGGCTCAACGGGCCGAATGACGGCTTCCTGCTCCTATTTCTTATGACAGATCTCCTGGAGTGATTTACAGAATGAGATCTAATTAAAAGGTTTGTGGTTATTTCTGTGATGAGTTGTAGTCTGCGATCTAATTCGGGGGGTTAGACCGTTGGTGTGTGGATACGTTCCTGGGGATGAGGAGAATGAGAAGACCCTCCTGTCCTTCAGGTGGAGAACCAAGAGGTCACACGCAGGACCCTGGATGATGCCGTGCAGTACCCGCTTTCATTCAGCACGGACTGCAAAGCATTGTGTGAGGCTCTGATGGTCAAAGACGCCGCACAGAGACTTGGCTTCAAGGATGGGCACTGCAGCCAGGTGAAGAAGCAGCCCTTCTTCAAGAGCATCAACTGGGGCAGGCTGGAAGCAGGTAACAGAGCGTGAGGTGTGGGTGAGGGAGACCTGCATTGAGGGAGGGGCGGAGAGGGAAATCCTCACTGTGGGAGGAATGGAGAGGGAGCCCCATACTGTGGGAGGGGTGGAGAGGGAGCCCCACACAGAGGGAGGGGCGGTGAGGGAGACCTGCACTGTGGAAGGGGTGGAGGGATCCCTGCACTGTGGGAGGGGCAGAGAGGGAGATCCGCATTGTGGGAGGGGCGGAGAGGGAGATCTATACTGTCGGGGAGCAGAGAGGAAGCACCTCGCTGTGGGAGCGGCGGAGAGGGATCCCCGCACTGTGAGGGGTCGAGAGGGAGCTCCACACTGTGAGGGGACGAGAGGGTGTCCCTCTGCGGGAGGGGTGGTGAGGGAGACCTGCACTGTGGGAGGGGAGGAGAGGGAGCTCTGTGCTGTGGGAGGGGCAGAGAGGGAGCTTTGCACTGTGGGAGCCCCGCACTAAGGGCAGAGAGGGAGCCCCACACTGTGGGAGGAGTGGAGAGGGAGCCCCACACTGTGGGAGGGGTGGAGAGGGAGCCCTGCACTGTGGGAGGGGCGGTGAGGGAGCCCCGCACTGTGGGAGGGGCGGAGAGGGAGCTCTGTGTTGTGGAAGGGGCGGAGAGGGAGCTCTGCACTGTGGGAGCCCCGCACTAAGGGCAGAGAGGGAGCCCCACACTGTGGGAGGAGTGGAGAGGGAGCCCTGCACTGTGGGAGGGGTGGAGAGGGAGCCCCGCACTGTGGGAGGTGCGGTGAGGGAGCCCCGCACTGTGGGAGGGGCGGTGAAGGAGACCCGCACTGTGGGAGGGGCGGAGTGGGAGCTCTGTGCTGTGGGAGGGGCGGAGAGGGAGCTCTGCACTGTGGGAGCCCCGCACTAAGGGCAGAGAGGGAGCCCCACACTGTGGGAGGAGTGGAGAGGGAGCCCTGCACTGTGGGAGGGGTGGAGAGGGAGCCCCGCACTGTGGGAGGGGCGGTGAGGGAGCCCCGCACTGTGGGAGAGGCGGTGAGGGAGACCCGCACTATGGGAAGGGCGGTGAGGGAGACCCGCACTATGGGAGGGGTGGAGAGGGAGCCACGTACTGTGGGAGGGGCGGAGCGGGATCCCTGCACTGTGGGAGGGGCAAAGAGGGAGATCCGCACTGTGGGAGGGGCAAAGAGGGAGATTCGCACTGTGGGAGGGGCGGAGAGGGAGATCCATACTGTAGGGGGGCAGAGAGGAAGCACCACGCTGAGGGGCGGAGAGGGACCCACGCACTGTGGGAGGGGCAGAGAAGGAGATCCATATTGTAGGGGGGGAGAGAGGAAGCACCATGCTGTGGGATCAGCGGAGAGGGAGCTCCACATTGTGGGAGGGGTGGTTAGGTTAACCTGCACTGTGGGAGGGGCAAAGAGGGAGCCCCGCACTGAGGGATGGGTGGAGAGGGAGCCTTGCACTGTGGGAGGGGCAGAGAGGGAGATCCACACTGTGGAGGGGCGGAGAGGGAGATCTACACTGTGGGAGGGGCGGTGAGGGAGCTCCACATTGTGGGAGGGGTGGTGAGGGAGCCCCGCATTGTGGGAGGGGGTGTAGAAAGGGAGTTCTCCATTTCCTGGGAGGCATGATGCAAATATTCTTTGAATAAATGTTAATTTTTTTCACCCTTTTGACTCCGGTAATTTTAAATCTTTCATAATTTACGCTCCGGACTCGATCCATGCGTAAACTACAGTACAAACCAGGTGGTGGTTGTGATAAAACCACTCCTGGCTGACAGCTACATGGAGAATATACACCTGGTGGTAGGTCCGTGAAACCTGGGGCCAGAGTCCAAGGGTAAATTCTCATCCCAGTCCCAGGAGAGTGAGAAACCCCAGTCTTAGACAGGCTGGGTTATTCTGAGGCCTGTAAAAGGGCCCAGTACCCTATTGTAAGGGATACTGGAATGTGAGGAGTCAAGCAAGTGCTAATTAAAAATGAAGTATTATGGGTTAACTTAAGGTGAAGGGATACTGGAATGTGAAGAGTCAAGCAAGTGCTCATTAGAAATGAAGTATTATGGGTTAAATCAGGGTGAAGGGATGCTGGAATGGGAGGGAGGGTTATAAAAGTATAATAAAATAAGGATCTTCAAATCAGGATAGCAAGTAGATAGCTTTAGCAAGTCTTGGGGATTGATTAATGAGTAAAGAACAAAGACATGATATTTCCTGGCTAACAAGTTTGCAGGAAGGCACATAAACTGATAAGAAGTTAGAATCCACGTGGGCAGAATTACCTAATGCTAAACCAATCCAGGAGGCAGAATAATGTTAGGGGGAAGGTATCTCTGTACTGAAATGAAATGTATAAAAGTTGGGTCAGCCTCAGTATCTGTGTGTATTCCCAGGGTAAGGGGAAGCACCCAACTTTGCATTGTTGTAATAGTATAATAAAAGTTCTGACCATCGGTTGAGGATGGAGATCTTGTCGCTGAGGAGGACTTTGCCGTCTGAGCTGCGCAGCGGGCTTTGGATTTGGGGTGAGGGGCCGTACACAGCCTTTAGAGCCTCGTAGAAACCCCTGAAGTCGCCAATGTCCGCGCTGAGCTGGGTTCGTTTGGCGAGGCTAGTCCACCACTCATTTTGGATCTCCCGGAGTTTGCGCTGAAGATGGCTGCATGCGCGACGGAAGGCTTGTTTCTTCTCTGGGCAGGACGGCTTTGTAAGGTGAGCCTGCTGGGCAGCTCGCTTCTTTGCCAGCAGCTCCTGGATTTCCTGGCTGTTTTCGTCAAACCAGTCCTTGTTTTTCCTGGAGGAGAAGCCCAGTACCTCTTCAGTGGATTGCAGTATGGTAGTCTTCAACTGATAACATAACATATAACATAACATAACAATTACAGCACGGAAACAGGCCATTAGGCCCTTCTAGTCCGCACCGAACCAAACACCCCTTTCTAATCCCACCTCCCTGCACAATGCCCATAACCCTCCATCTTCCTCTCATCCATATACCTGTCCAACCTTTTCTTAAATAATACAATTGACACCGCCGCCACTGTTTCTCCCGGAAGATCATTCCACACAGCTACCACTCTCTGAGTAAAGAAGTTCCCCCTCATGTTACCTCTAAACCTCTGCCCCTTAATTCTTAACTCATGTCCTCTTGTTTTAAACCTTCCTCCTCTTAACGGAAATAGTCTATCCACATCCATTCTGTCTATCCCTTTCATAATCTTAAATACTTCTATCAAATCCCCTCTCAACCTTCTACGCTCCAAAGAATAAAGACCCAATCTGTCCAATCTCTCCCCATACTCCAGATGCTTAAACCCAGGCAACATTCTGGTAAACCTTCTCTGCACTCTCTCCACTCTGTTTATATCCTTTGAGGTTTGCCTGGAAGTTTCCTCTCGCTTCGTCTGACTGCAGGTTTCCAACATTGAACCTCTTTCTGGGGGCTTTACTGTTCCTGGGCTTTGGCTTGAAGTGAAGGTTGAGCTTGCAGCGAACCAGCCGGTGGTCAGTGTGGCATTCCGCGCTGGGCATGACCCTGGTGTGGAGCACATCTCGTTTGTCACTTTCTCGCACCAGGATGTAGTCCAGGAGGTGCCAGTGTTTGGATCGGGGATGCATCCAGGTAGTCTTAAGGCTATCCCTCTGCTGAAAAAGGGTGTTTGTAATGACAAGCCGCTGTTCTGCGCAGAGCTCCAACAGGAGGCGCCCGTGGTCGTTGCACTTGCCGACGCCATGCTTGCCCAGGATTCCAGGCCAGTCTCTTTTCAGTGCCAACCGCTCAGTCCAAGATTCCGCCCTGCTCCAGCTCCCTCAACAGCCCCTAAGGCTAGAGCTGGATGAGGCCCTCACCCAGGATGAGACATATAAGGCAATCGAACAACTGAAAAGTGGCAAAGCAGCAGGTATGGATGGAATCCCCCCAGAGGTCTGGAAGGCTGGCGGCAAAACTCTGCATGCCAAACTGCATGAGTTTTTCAAGCTTTGTTGGGACCAAGGAAAACTACCTCAGGACCTTCGTGATGCCACCATCATCACCCTGTACAAAAACAAAGGTGAGAAATCAGATTGCTCAAACTACAGGGGAATCACGCTGCTCTCCATGGCAGGCAAAATCTTCGCTAGGATTCTACTAAATAGAATAATACCTAGTGTCGCCGAGAATATTCTCCCAGAATCACAGTGCGGCTTTCGCGCAAACAGAGGAACTACTGACATGGTCTTTGCCCTCAGACAGCTCCAAGAAAAGTGCAGAGAACAAAACAAAGGACTCTACATCAACTTTGTTGACCTCACCAAAGCCTTCGACACCGTGAGCAGGAAAGGGCTTTGGCAAATACTAGAGCGCATCGGATGTCCCCCAAAGTTCCTCAACATGATTATCCAACTGCACGAAAACCAACAAGGTCGGGTCAGATACAGCAATGAGCTCTCTGAACCCTTCTCCATTAACAATGGCGTGAAGCAAGGCTGTGTTCTCGCACCAACCCTCTTTTCAATCTTCTTCAGCATGATGCTGAACCAAGCCATGAAAGACCCCAACAATGAAGACGCTGTTTACATCCGGTACCGCACGGATGGCAGTCTCTTCAATCTGAGGCGCCTGCAAGCTCACACCAAGACACAAGAGAAACTTGTCCGTGAACTACTCTTTGCAGACGATGCCGCTTTAGTTGCCCATTCAGAGCCAGCTCTTCAGCGCTTGACGTCCTGCTTTGCGGAAACTGCCAAAGTGTTTGGCCTGGAAGTCAGCCTGAAGAAAACTGAGGTCCTCCATCAGCCAGCTCCCCACCATGACTACCAGCACCCCCACATCTCCATCGGGCACACAAAACTCAAAACGGTCAACCAGTTTACCTATCTCGGCTGCACCATATCATCAGATGCAAGGATCGACAATGAGATAGACAACAGACTCGCCAAGGCAAATAGCGCCTTTGGAAGACTACACAAAAGAGTCTGGAAAAACAACCAACTGAAAAACCTCACAAAGATAAGCGTATACAGAGCCGTTGTCATACCCACACTCCTGTTCGGCTCCGAATCATGGGTCCTCTACCGGCATCACCTACAGCTCCTAGAACGCTTCCACCAGCATTGTCTCCGCTCCATCCTCAACATCCATTGGAGCGCTTTCATCCCTAACGTCGAAGTACTCGAGATGGCAGAGGTCGACAGCATCGAGTCCACGCTGCTGAAGATCCAGCTGCGCTGGGTGGGTCACGTCTCCAGAATGGAGGACCATCGCCTTCCCAAGATCGTGTTATATGGCGAGCTCTCCACTGGCCACCGTGACAGAGGTGCACCAAAGAAAAGGTACAAGGACTGCCTAAAGAAATCTCTTGGTGCCTGCCACATTGACCACCGCCAGTGGGCTGATATCGCCTCAAACCGTGCATCTTGGCGCCTCACAGTTTGGCGGGCAGCAACCTCCTTTGAAGAAGACCGCAGAGCCCACCTCACTGACAAAAGGCAAAGGAGGAAAAACCCAACTCCCAACCCCAACCAACCATTTTTCCCTGCAGCCGCTGCAACCGTGTCTGCCTGTCCCGCATCGGACTTGTTAGCCACAAACGAGCCTGCAGCTGACGTGGACTTTTACCCCCTCCATAAATCTTCGTCCGCGAAGCCAAGCCAAAAGAAAAAAAAGAATAAAAGTTCTTTGTTCTCAATTTTTGTCTCAAGCAAATTCTGTGAAGTTACTTCTGTTTCTCACACTGTTGACCGTTTTACAGGCCCCAGAGAACCTATGTACAAGGTGAAGGGAGGGAAGTTTAGTGGAGCCATCAGGAGTGTGTTTTCTTTTACACAGAGACCTGTGGGGGCCTGGAATATATCACCAGGGGTGGTGGAGGAGGCTGGAACACCCTCAGGAGGACCTGTTATTGTGGTGAATGTATAAATTTAATACACTCTTCGACAGGCAAACGGATGCAAGAAGGGTAGCCAGATAGGAAGGGTTTTAATACTTTTTAATTAGGTAGGAATGTATAGGTCTGCACAACATCGAGGGCTGAAAGGCCTGTACTGTGCTGTTATGTTCTAGGTTCCATGTTGTGCACTGATTGTACAAACAGATCTTTCCTCAACTCAGGGACAAAAAAGAGCAAGTTCTCCCTGTTAAATGAAAAATTGGAAGGAGAACCCCTCCCTCTGTCGGGGGGTGGTGGTAGGGGAGATAATGGTTGGAGTGTCCTGGCCGGTCACTCGGTGTGGCCCTGGTGTCACCAGGGGCAGTGGAACCCATGTCCTAGTCTGTCAGGGCAGCCCGCAGCGGCTCTAACCATTGCCCTTGCTCCTGCAGGTTTGGTGACCCCGCCGTTCATCCCTGACCCCAAGACAGTCTACGCCAAGGACATTGGCGACGTGGGCACGTTCTCCTTGGTGAAGGGTGTGGTCCTCACTAACAGCGACAAGGACTTCTACAATGAGTTCGCCTCGGGAAATGTACCCATCCCCTGGCAGGAGGAGATGATCGAGACCGGTATCTTCAGTGAAATGAACATCTGGGGGGTTAACGGAGAGATGCTGATTGAGGCGGAGGACACGGCCAGCAGCAAGTCTGGCACCTGCGCTCTCCTGTGAGAAAGTCGACAGGGTCTGCACACACAGCCCCTTTTTATATATAAACATACAACCTTTATTCAAACTACAACATTACAAACACAAAACACACAACTAGAACCAAAATCTACTATCACACGTGGTCACAAAGAAGTGAGAAGCGGTAATTACGACCATCTCGCTATTACACAGCGTTACACATCCAATGAAAACACAATTTTCATCATCCGCCATGCACACCATCCCTCGGGGGCCCCACTATTCCCGGAACTCAGCCACCATCCCCTCATTCCTGCATATGACACCGAAAGACGGGCAGGCGGTCAGCTCTCCCTCGGCCACCCGTTGCCATGGCCCATGAATGGCTGGTTTTGCCACCCACGAGGAGATCTACTGAGCGCCTGGCCCCCTTCTGCACCTGGAGGCCGTAGATCAGGAGCCATGGGGGCTGAATTTGAGGAGCTTCCCCTTCAGTCCTGCCCCTCCCACAGTGCGGGGCTCCCTCACTACTGCCCCTCCCATGGCTAGGGGCTCCCTCAGTACTCCCCCTCCCACAGTGTGGACCTCCCTCAGTACTGCCCCTCTATGATTCTTTGTCCAACTGTTACATAAACTACATCAGTTTAATTCAGATTATTTACACAAAACATAAATTACAAATTAACTCCATCAAATCCTTTGGGGAGGAGGACCGTTCCCTGAGACCCTCCAAACTGCCTGTGGGCACTGAGAGCTCCTTCTCCAGGGATACATGGACACACAGGTGTCCTCTAGAGAGGGGCAGGTGGTCACCCCGAGCTGAACCCCTGACTGCCCATTGCCTGATTCCATCTTGTCCAGGCCCAGTACCTAGAGTGACGAGGACACCCCTCGACTGACCCTCCCTCCTCCGTGACCAGGTGCCAGGAGTGTGGGGCTGAAATGTAGCCGGAACTTGAGGAGAAACCCCTTCGAAGCCCAGGAGCAGGGGCTGCACCCTCGCCCACTCCGTATTTCGATGAAACATAGTCTCCACCAGGCCGCTGAAGTGACAGACAAATGGCGAGTCCGTGAATCAACTCCACTCATGACTGGACCCGCCGCCTTCGTGTTTCATAGGCAAATCCCAATTTCCCCTCCATTTTCACACTGGCTGTAACGGCGGGCCATCACTACCCACCATTACCTTTGTTCAATTTCCACCCGTGATGGTTGGGGACAAGTATTGTGACCTCATTCTCCTCTTCCAGTGACGAGAATGAATTCCTGGCCACGGGGATCGTTGATGTCACTGGCCCAGGGCGACTCCTGTCGGGCCTAGGTCTTTTGGAAAATGGGTCTGGCAAATTCACCAAAAAAAAACAAACTTGACCACAGTGTAAAACAGTCATCCGCAACAGGGCAGGTCTCTTGTCGAGGGAATTTGTGCTAACTCAGAGCACAGCATCCCGCATTCCCCACATCGAGGCGAGACTCCAAGATGTGAGTTCTTTATTCGGACAATGAGATAACAGAGCGACGAGCAGAAATCCCCAGACACTTCATGAACCGGCTCCTTGGCAATCGGCCCATGGCTCCCGAACTCCTCCATGGTGAGGCCGGGCTCCTAGCCCTTCAAGACACCATCAAAAAGTCACCAACAACTGACCTCCAAGAGAATCAGTGATGGGCCAGCCGTGGAGTCACCAATGTTAAACATTTAACAAGCAACTTAGATGAAAGATAGTAGATCTGCGGAGGGGTAAATCCACCTTGGCAAAGTACCAACTAATTGCTGAAAGAGTGTAAATGGAGACGGCAGAGTTTCTCTGTACAAGGAGCCTCTCCGCGTACTCCCACACCTCACATACAAAACTGTTACATTCAAATCCTGTTTCAGCTGTTTAAATCATTTATCTCTCTCCTTTTTTCCAGCACTAACCCTAACCCTAATGTACTGCCCTTCCCGACTATACAGTGTCCCAACACCGACCACCCCCACCGTACGGTTCCCACTCACCCCCTCCGTACAGTGTCCCCACTCCCCCATTCACTGTCCCCACTCCCCCGTACACTGTCCCCACTCCCTCTCCACCGTATAGTGTCTCCACTCACCCCAAATCTAATGTCCGCCAGGCAAAGATCAAGGCAGATCCCCATGACAGGAACCACAGAGGCAGCCTTACCCAGACTTCACCTTATCCTAAACCCCCAACAACCCAAAATTAATCTCACAGGGGCCTCAAGGGGTGGCAGCAAACTCCACCAGGTAATGCTTAAGGCAGACTCCCCAGTCCAGGACACAATCACAGATCACAGGGGCATTTTCACCCAAATTTAACCCAATGATAACCACCCAAATAACCAAAAATTATTCTCATATGGGCCTTAAGTCCATTCAACTAACTCTGCCAGGCACTGATCAGGACAGACCCCCCCATGCCAGGACACAATCAGGAATCAGAGAGGCAACCTTACCCAGACTTCAGCTTATCCTAAACACCCAACAACCCGAAATCAATCCCACAAGGGCCTTCAAGGCCTGACAGCAAACTCCAACAGACTCCAACAGGCACTGTCTGTTGTAGACTCTCTAGGCCAGGACACAACCAGAGAGCAGAAAGGCACCCTAGCCCAGACTCAACCCCATTCAAAGACAACCCAAATAGAATCCCCACAACAGACTCCCTGGGCCAGCACACTCATGACAAATTACAGGGACACACTAACACAGACCCAACCTTATGAGAAACATCCCCAATAACCCTAACCCTAACTCCACACAAACTGTAAAACCCCACAGCGGACCCTTTAATGAATGATACAGAAGAGGCCAGCAGAGGCTAGAAACAGACACAGTGTAATGAAAACATGGGCCAGCACAAAGTGGCAGTTCAGAGTGACACAGAACCCCAGAGAGGGGAAACAAGTGTACACAAGGGGGATGATTATCCCACTGCCCGCATATTGACAACCTAATGTACTGCTCTTCCCGACTGTACACCCCCTCCCCACCATACGGTCCCCACTCACCCCCTCCGAACAGTGTCCCCACTCCACCCTACCGTACAATGTCCCTACTCCCCCCTACACTGTCCCCACTCCCTCCCCACTTTACAGTGTCCCCACTTGGCCCCAACATACACTGTCCCCACTCCCCATACACTGTCCCCACTCCCCCCCTGCCGTAGTGTCCCCACTCTCCCCACCATACAGTGTCCCCACTCGCCCCCACCGTACATTGTCCCCATTCCCCCCACTGTATAGTGTCCCTACTCCCCCCACTGTACAATGTCCCCACTCGCCCTCACCGTACATTATCCCCACTCCCTCCCACCATATAGTGTCCCTACTCCCCCCACTGTACAATGTCCCTACTTTCTCCCACCGTACATTGTCCCCACTCTCCCCCCCCCCACTGTACGGTGTCACCACTCCCCCCCACCATACAATTTCCCCACTCCCCCCACCGTACAGTGTCCCCATTCTTCCCGTACACTGTACCTACTCCATCCCCACCGTACAGTGTCCCTGTGACAGTCCAGATTCTATCACCAATGTGTTTATGTACATATGTACAGATTATAGGATGACTGTGATTGGCTGAGAGTGTAGCCACACCTACTGGCAGGTCTTAAAGGATTGCTCCTAGCCAGACCAGATCATTCTGGACTGGTCGAACTACATGTGATATGCTCCAGTCTTTTAGTTAATAAAAGCCTTGGTTTGGATAAACAAATCTTTGGTTCTTTCGACGTGCATTACAGTCCCCACTCCCCTCCCCTCCTCCCCCCCGTAGTGTCTCCACTCCCTTCCCACTGTACAATGTCCCCACTCGCCCCCATATTACAGTGTCCCCACTCCCCCCCACCATACAGTGTCCCCACTCCCCTCCACCTTAGTGTCCCCACTCCCCCCCACCATACAGTGTCCCCATTCCTCTCCACCGTACAGTGTCCCCACTCCACTCCACCATACAGTGTCCCCACTCACCCCCACCATTTGAGCTCTTTAACTGTTGCAAATGATGTGATTTGGAATCTATCGAAGCCGACCATGTAAACCACAGAAAAAGCCCATGATGGTAAATCGTCATTTATGTAACCTTCCGGTGATTTCATTCATGGTCAGGACCCTGTGACAAGCTCAACAGTTCCAGAACGAACTCATTGACCCCAGTGAGGGCTCCCCATTGTACCCAGCGAAGCCGGGTCCAAACGGCATCCTCCTAATTTACTCAAGGCACAGTTCCGGTGGGTGGCTTTTGTACTCAGGAGAAAAGCCATTCTTTATAGAAGAAGCGCCATCCGCAGGCTCAGGGCTGTTCCAGAGGGTGTTTCTGTGATATGCGACACAAGAGGAGCTGGGATGTTTCACCTTGGAGCGGAGGAGGCCAAGGTGAGCCAACTTGGGGGAGGAGGGGCCTTCCCCCTGTCTAAAACTAGGCAGCATTTGATGGAAGGGGCTTGGGGAAATCTGAGGAATATGGAACACACTGCTGGAGGTGAGATTTTATGGTGCAGGAGACCATAGAAATCAAGGGGGGGCAGGGTGCGGTGCGGGAGGAAGGGAGATGTAGGAAACTACAGACATACTGAGGAGTATAGGGGACCAAGAGGGGGAGGGGTGTAGGAGCCAGAGGTGGTTACGGAGATTGGGAGGGACATAGGGAAATGGAAGGGTTAACAGAGATTATGGAGGGGTGTAGGGACCAGATGGTGCCACAGAGATGGGGTTGGGTGTAGAGACTGGAGGGGGTTATGAAGACGGGGAGGGGTGTCGGGGACCAGAGGGTTACAGAGACAGGGAAGGGTTTAGGGGACCGAAGGGGGATACACAGGGAGGGGTGTAGGAGACTGGAGGGGGTTATAGAAGCTGGGAGGGGTAGGGTTTAGAGAATTAAAAAGGGGTGTAGGGATGGGGTGGGGTGTAGAGACTGGAGGGGGTTATGGAGATGGGAAGGGGAGTCGGGGACCAGAGAGGGTTACAGAGACAGGGAGGGCTGTAGGAGATTGGAGGGAGTTACAGAGACAGTGAGGGGTGTTGGGACTGAAGGGAGTTACAGAGACAGGGAGGGGTGTAAGGGACCAGACGGGGTTACAGAGACAGGGAAGTGTATAGGGAACCAGAGGGGGTTACAAAGGTAGGAGGGCTCGGGACCCAAGGGGTTAGAGAGTTAGGGAGGGGTGTAGGGAATGAATGGGATGACAGAGACAGGGAGGTGAATAGGGAACCGGAGGTAGTTACAGATATAGGATGTTGTAGGGAGCCGAGGGGGTTACAGAGACAGGGGAGGGGTGTAGGGAGGGTGTGACAGAGACAGGGAAGGTGTTGGGGTCCCGAGGGATCACAGAGATGGGGTGAGGTATAAGGACTGGAGGGGGCTACAGAAATGGGGTGTGGGCTGCATCTGGGAAAATATGCCATCAATGCATGAGCAAGACAGTAACTCCCACACCCCAGAGAGAGACAAGGCACAACCTTGGTCCACAAGACACTTTAATGTGGGGGTCTGTGGAAGGTAAAGGGAGGGGACAACAGAGTGCGGCTGATACGTTGTTTGCCTGGTGCCAGAGAAGGACAGGCTAATTTTCTGGGGCTGGGCAGCTGTGGGTGGAGATGGAATCATGTACAAACATAGCCTGGTTCAGGTCCACTGCCATTCCCTGCAGCCTCATGTCCTGCATGCAGCCAGCAAAGTTGAACCAGTCGAAACCCAGAATTGTCAGGACTGGGGATCAAAGGGGAAAGGGTTAGTCTGCATTACCTGAGAACTCACCGCTTCTGGCTGGATTCTGGTTCCTCGTCAGTCTGGCTCCAACACTCTTCCCTATCTCTGTAACCCCACTCTGACCCCTACACCACTTCTCATTTCTGTAACCAACTCTGCTCCCCTACATCCCTCCCTGTCTCTCTAATCCCCTCTGCTCCTCTACACCCCCTTCTGGTCCCCCACACCCATCCCTGTCTCTGTAACCCCCTCCGGTCCCCTACACCCCTCCCTGTCTCTGTCACCCCACTCTGGCCCTACACCACTCCACATCTTTGTAACCAACTCCATACCACTCCACATCTCTGTAACCAACTCTGCTCCTCTATACCCCGCCGTCTCTGTAACCCCCTCTGGTCCCCCACACCCCTCCCTGTCTCTGTAACCCCACCCCTCCCTCCAGTCCTCTATATCCTCCCTGTCTCTGTGACTCTCCCTCTGGTCCCTGAACCCCTCCTTGTCTCTGCAACCCCACCCAGTCCTCTACACCCTTCCCGAAAATCCCCTCCCCTTCCAGCCCCGACAACCCTCCCTGTCTCTGTAATCTCCTCTCTGGCCTGTCCCTGTCTTTCTCACCCTCTCCGAACGCTCCCTATCTCTGTGTCCTCCAGTTCCATCCTTGTTATCCCTTCAGTTCCCAACTGTCCACCACAGCCAGCCTCATCATCAGCTAGACATCAAATCTGGAATTGCCTCCATAAACCCCTCTTCCATCCTTAAACCCTCCCCATATCTCCTAGGGATAGAGACCGGTCTCTCTTGGTCTCTATCTGTCTCTCTCGGTCTTTCTCTGTTTTTCCCTCTCCCTCTCTCTGCCACTCCTTTCTCACACACACACTCTTTCTTCTCTCTCTCTCAGTTTCTCTCCTTGTCTCTTTCTCAGTCTTTCCATCTTTTTCTTTCTCTCTGTCTTGCTCCCTTCCCTCTCTCAGTCCAGCTCTCCTCCTTCTCTCTCTCTCAGTCTCTCTTCCCCTACCCCTTCTTTCCCTCTCCCCCTCTCTCTCTGTCTCACTCTCTCCTCCCCTCTCTCTGTCTCCCTCTTCCCTCCCCCTCTCTCTCTCAGAATCTCTTTCCCTAACCCCTCTTCTCCCTCTCTCTCTCTCTCTCTCTCTCTTTCTCTCTCTGTCTCTCACCCCCCCCCCTCACACTGGTGTTCTGTGTAGCCCATCAACCCCCCTTCAGGGGGAGGGGACAAGAACCATCCCATTCACCTCAACAAATTTCCAGGAGTACCATTAGAACATCAGAAATAGGAGCAGGAGTTGGCCACTTGGCCCGTCGAGCCTGCCCCACCATTCAACGGAATAATGGCTGATCTCCGCTGACCTTCCTTTTCCCCATATCCCTTAATTCCCCGACTATGTAAAAATCAATCCAACCTTGTCTTAAATATATTTACTGAGGTCACCTCCACTGCTTCAATGGGCAGCGAATTCCACAGATTCCCCACCCTCTGGAAGAAACAGTTCCTCCTCATCTCCATCCTAAATCTACTCCCCTGAATCTTGGGAACACCTTATCAACCTTTACCTTATCTATGCCTTTCGTATTTTTATGTTTCTATAAGATCCCCTCTCAGTCTCTAAATTCCAGTGAGTACAGGTCCCAGACGACTTAATCTCTCCCCTTCAATCCTGGAATCAACCTGGAGAACCTCCTCTGCACCACCTACAAAGCCAGTCCATCGTGGAACTGCACGTGGTTCTCCAGTCGCGGCCTCGCCAGGACCGTGTACAGTTGCAGCATAACCTCCCAGTTCCTAAATCCTTCTAGCAATGCAGGCCTCAGGTAGGTTGATCCCATTGGTGGGGGAGACCTCTCAAGATACAGGGGAGTAGATTTAGGATGGAGATGAGGAGAAACTGCTTTTCCCAGAGGGCGGGGAATCTGTGGAATTTGCTGCCCATTGAAGCAGTGGAGGCAGCCTCAGTAAATATATTTAAGACAAGGTTGGATAAATTTTTACATAGTTGGGGAATTAAGGGATATGGGGGAAAAGGCAGGTCGGTGGAGATGACCCCATCATTAGATCAGCCACGATCTCATCGAATGGGGGAGCAAGCTCAACAGGCCAAACAGCCAACTCCTGCTCCTAGTTCTTATGTTCCTGATGTTCAGGCCAACCACTCACCTGGCAAGCCACCCAGAAAGATCTTCGCTTCCTTCTTGAACCAAGCTTCTATCAGAGGGGTGAAGGTGTCCTTCGCCAGGGGCCAGGTCTCTTGCTGGTCGCCCACGCGCAACGTCGCCTCCTCCCTGGAGATGGCCAGCGTGAGTCGCTGTCCGCTGCACAGCCGATTGGGCCCTTGCAGTTGGAGCACTGGGTCACCCCCGAACCTCAGGCGAAATTGCTGAGGGGGGGAGCAGAGGAAGGTTTAGGGGAGATGTCAGTGGAAAGCTTTTTTCATTAACACCAAGAAAGTAGTGGGTTCCTGGAATGCATGGCCGGGGTTGGCAGTGGCAGCTGGAACAAATGGGGACATTTTAAAGACTCTTAGACAGGCTACAAGAAAAATAGTGGGTTCTGGGAGTAAGGGGTGGCAGGGGGGAAGGAAGGTTTAGTTTGTTGAGTACATTTATATAAAAAGCAGTTAGAAGACAAAAATTCTGGAGGAACTCAGCAGGTCTCACGGCGTTCACAGGAGGTGACGTTTCGGGCCTGTCAAGCTTCCGCCGCCTTTTAATAAGGTCCCCGTGACTATTGCAGCTCCATAACACTCTGATTGGACCACACCTGGAGTATCATATTCATTTCCAGTCGGATCATTACAGGAAGGATGTGGAAGCTATGGAGAGGGTGCAGACGATTGGAGAACGTGCCTCATGAGGGCAGGAAAATAAATCAAGGGTTTTATCTTTTGACTGAAGAAGAATGAGAGGTGACTTTAAAAGAGGTCTACAAGATTACGAGAGGCATCGATAGGGTGGGCAGCCAGTGCCTTTCTCCTGGGTCAAGATCACAAACGTCTGCAAGGGGTGGAAAGTTTAGGGGAGACGTCAGTAAAGATTTTTTTTTTACACAGAGAGTAGTGAGTGCCAGGGTTGGTGGTGGAGGCTGGTATATAAAGGGACATTTAAAAGACTCTTGGACAGGCACACGGATGCAAGACTGTAGCAGGGACTTTAAGTGGAATAAAGCCAGTTGATTAGTCTTTAAGTTTTGTGCTTGCTTTCAGTACGACAGCGCACCACAATTTATTCCACAAAGTCCCTGCTGCCGTTAGCTGTGGTTCCATGTGACTGACCTTGAGGGGCCAGACGTGGCTTCTATCCCGGGCAGATGATTGGCAGCCAACCGGGTGGGGCTTGGTCCATTCAGGTCGGCTGATTGACAGCCGGCCAGGTGTGGTCTTGTCCTTCAGGTACACAGGTTTCCCCCCACTCCTGAAGTCGGGTAGTGGTGTATCACCACACAGGTTCATAAGGATTGGCACAGCCTCTCCGTCAACCGGTGGAGCAATCTCCCACTGGGTTGCTTCCCTCCGTCACTCACCTCCTGTCTGGTCCATTCCACAAAGTCCAGCCTCAGCAGAGGCTTGTAGGCCTGGGACAGAATCGCCAGCACAGCCCCACTATGTTTCACGGGTCGAATCGTGGCCTCAAACCTCAACGTCCAGTCCACCTGCGAATCCGAGTTGTTGTGGAAACCTGGGGAGGAGCACACGAAGAACACCGGGTCACCGGTGGGAAGAGCGTCCCTCGTTCCCATCACACCTCTGCCAGCACTGCCCCAGAGGGCGCACGTCAGCGCTATCCATTCCTAATTACCCCTGAACCCAGGAGGGGGATCGAAGACAGCCAGAGGAAGGTAGTGGAGAGTCAGATGATAACGAGCAGGATGTGTTTTCTATCGCTTTTCTCCCCAGCTCGCTCTCTTTCTATCTTTCTCCCTCTCTCTTTCTTTCTCCATCTTTCTTTCTCTCTCTTTCTCCCCCTCTTTTTCTCTCTTTCTCCCTCTCTCTCTTTCTCACTCTTTCTCCTTCTCTTTTTCTTTCTTTCTCTCTCTCTTTCTCCCTCTCTCTTACTCTCTCTCCCTCTTCCCTTTTCCCTCTGTCACCTTTCACAGAGCCAAAATCAATTTGCGCCTTTTGACTTATTAACTGTAAGGAGGCCCGTTGGTGTCATGGTTATTGCAATGCCATTACAGCGCCAGTGATTGGGATTGGGGTTCAAATCCGCAAGGAGCTTGTTTGTTCTCCCCAGGGGTTTTGACTGGGGGCTTCGGTTTGCTCCCACCCTTCAAAAACACGCTGGGGGGGTGCAGGGGCGCATGAACTCGTGGGCCGAAATGGCCTGTTATCGTGTTGTCTAAATAAAATCCTTTTGTCTGTTGGTCTGGACTCTATCCAGCTCTCTCCCACCCCCCACCCACCACTTTCTCTCCCCAGCCTCTACCTGCCTCCTGTCTGTATCTTGCTTATACCTTGAAGAAGGGCACAGGCTTGAAATTTTGGAAATATGTATTCACCTCCAGCGGACACTGGGAGACCGGCTGAGTTCCTCCTGCCTCACCGCATGTCTAGCCTTTCCCTGCAACAGTTAGGTGACCAAATATGGCCTCACCACTGTCTTATATAAC
This sequence comes from Narcine bancroftii, assembly GCF_036971445.1. Classification (NCBI taxonomy): domain Eukaryota; kingdom Metazoa; phylum Chordata; class Chondrichthyes; order Torpediniformes; family Narcinidae; genus Narcine; species Narcine bancroftii. The sequence continues at coordinate 200,203,467 of NC_091470.1, read as the reverse complement.
TTTACCATAACATCCTAACTCCTATCCTCAATATCTTGACTGACGATGGCTAATATGCCAAACGCTCCCACTTTCAGGGAATTGTGTATCTGTATTCCCAGATCCCCCTGTTGACAGTAAGAATGGAATTCCCTCACCAGAGGACTCAAACACCGCCATTCCAGCTCCTTGGAAAAAGGTTCCTGGCGTGATGTTGGTTGGGCATTGCATGTTGGGATTGCTGGCCAGCTTCTTTTCCAACCATGTGGTATTTTGCTGCATCCAATTCCAGTTGGTGATGCAGCCATCCAGTCGGTCCTTGAGCTGGAAAGTTTCAAGGCCAAGGTTGAATCCCTCGATTATTCATTTCCTGTCCTTTACCCCATGACATCTCTCCCCAGATGAGGAGGCCTTCTGCGGTCCATAGATGCCATCACCTGCACCCCACCCCTATCTCACCACATTTCCCCCCCCCACTAATCCCAGCCTAAGGAAGCCACTCAACCCATTGTGTTCTGTGAATGAGATTTGTAACCAGCGCTTCCCCACCCCCCCCTCCTCTTCTTGGTCCCCACTGCCCGGCTCATTTCCCCTGGTGGGAGGGGGGGGTTCCGCAATTCCCTTCAGATGTTCCTGATCGTGACAGGAACACCATGACACCCCACCCCAATCCCCTCGTTGATCGCCCCACCCGTCATTCTGTCCTATCCAGGTGTCCACCCTCCTGGCCAGGGAACAATTTCCCCTTCCTACTGTTACAACCTAAACCAGCTGCAATAGAAATACATCAAAAACAATGGTATCTTGGGGGAGGAGTCACGTGATGGAGTAGTGGCCGGACGGTGAACTCCAGCCCTCCAGAAAAGTCGGGAAAAACAAAGGAAAACACAAAGGCACAGAAATAAAAGTTACAGAAAAGTGAGTATAAAGGTGGAAAGAAGATGGCGACAAAAAAAGAAAAGTCGAAAGCAACGGTAAGAAGAGAGGAAGAGAAGACAAAGGAGGAAAAAGGTGAAGGCCTTACCTGTCCGAAGAGGCCCGCTGCGGAGAGAGAAACCCGCTCCCTCAGGTCGGTAAATAATGGACTACAAAAATGGCTCGCAGAGCCGAGCAAAAGTGCGCAACCGCGCATGCGCGAAACTTCGCGCATGCGCGATGCGAATGAAAAAAAACACACCGACGGGAGGGGGGACCAGCTGGGGAGTCGATCTCCACAGCCGGCAACGACAGCTGCAGAACACCTGCAGCAAGAAGAGACCACAGAAGACAATAGAAACAAGAAAGAAGAGGAGGAAAGGGCAACAAAGAAACAACAGATGGTCAACCCAGAGGAAGAAGAAGAGGAAGAGTATGGTGAAATAGAAGAAGAAAAGATAGGCAAGGTAAAGGATATACTTGCTCTTATTAAAGGATACATGGAGTCATTTAAAGAATGGCAAACACAGGAATTTAAGGATTTAAGAAAAAGAATAAACAACACAGAAGAGAAAATAATTAAAATGGAGATGACCTTAACAGAAATGGGAAAAAAAATGGACAAGATGGAAGAGCGGGCAGTAGCAGCAGAAATGGAGGTAGAAGACTTAAAAAAGAAATTGGAGAAATCTAATAAAAAAACTAAAGAGACACAAGAACTACTAGCTCAAAAAATAGATACAATGGAAAACCATAACAGAAGAAATAACATAAAGATAGTGGGCCTTAAGGAAGATGAAGAAGGCAAGAATATGAGGGACTTTATAAAAGAGTGGATCCCTAAGACCCTAGGATGTCCAGAACTACAGCATGAAATGGAAATAGAAAGGGCACATAGAGTATTGGCCTCTAAACCACAACCACAACAAAAACCAAGATCTATTGTAGTAAAATTCCTAAGATATACTACAAGAGAAAAGGTACTGGAGAAGACAATGGAAAAAGTAAGAGAGGGCAACAAACCACTGGAGTATAAAGGGCAAAAAATCTTCATTTATCCAGATATAAGTTTTGAACTCCTAAAGAAGAGAAAAGAGTTCAATACAGCAAAGGCGATTTTATGGAAGAAAGGGTATAAATTTATACTAAAGCATCCAGCGGTATTGAAAATATTTATTCCAGGACAACAAAACAGACTATTCTCGGATCCAGAAGAAGCACGAAAATTTGCAGAACAATTACAAAAATAGACTGAGGGAGGAAGACGGGTAATGAGAGTTAAAAAGATCACGACTGATATGTATGTGGGTAAAGACAAAAATAGACTGAGGGATGAAGACGGGTAATGAGAGTAAAAATGATCACGATTGATATGTATGCAGGTAAAGAGGTATAAGAGTGAATAGAGACAATTAGCATACATGAATGTATCTGTACTTAGAGGAAAATATAGATAGTATAGACAAGAATTAATAAGGGAAGGTAATGGAATAGAGAGAATAAGGAGGGAATTAAAAGAGGGACCTTTGTGACATATGAAAAGTGAAATCTTTTCTGGGGGAGGCGGGGTGGGGGGAAATAGCGGTCACTGCAAAATCAGTTGACGCTTGCGAGTGGATTCGCAAATCCAAATGGAGAGGGGAGATGTGGTTGTCCGACAAGGGATAAAGGACAACTCAGGAGGTGAAGGGGAGATTGGGGATAAATAAGATAGAAATAGGAGAATAAGGAAAATGTTAGATGTTGTAGGAATGTTGTCTTATAAAGAGTTGAAAATAAGAAAACAGAAATGGAAAAGGAGGAAAGGTAATGATGGAAAAACGGAAAGAGAAGATAAACAAAATATAAAAGGGCTACGCTGAACTATATGTCTTTAAATATTAATGGAATACATAACCAAATTAAAAGGAAGAAACTACCAAATTTAAATGAATAAATGTATTCCATTAGAAAAAATAACATATTGGTTAAGAAATAATATTGAAATATTCGAACAAGTATAGGAGCCTTACATTAAATACAATAGCGAAAACCTACCGGGGACAAACATTACCTAAGTTGATGGAAGGAGAAGGAAAGAAAAGAATGGACTCAGTAGAATTTCTGGTGTAATTTTGTTGAATGACAACATTGTCTGACTGGCTTAATGCAACCTAGATTGTATACCTAAAATGGATGAGAGGGGGGGTGGGGGGGTGGTTTGGGAGGAAAGGGGGGGGGAGAGAAAAAGTCACTGTATATGTGTGAAAAAGAAATAGTGTATATCATGGCTAATGTGATTTATGGTGTGAAAAATAAAAAAATTAAAAAAAAAAAACAAAAAAAAACAATGGTATCTTGAGGAATCACGTGATGGAATAGTGGCTGGTCAGGGAACTCCAGCCCTCTCTGGAAAAGTTTAAAAAAAACACAGGAAACACAAAGGTACAAACATAAAAATTAAAATAAAGTGAAAGTAAAGGTGGGAAGAAAATGGCAGCGAAGAAAGAAAAGTCGAAAGCAACGGGAAGAAGAAAAGAAGAAAGGACTTCGGAAGAAGAAGGTGAAAGCCCGCCTCGGAGAGAGAAGCCCGCTCCCTAAGGTCAGTTGAAGTCCCGAGCTCAGGACTACAAACATGGCTCGCGGAGCCAAGCAAAAGTGCGCAACTGCGCATGCACGAGGAGTCGCGCATGTGCGATACGCATGACAAAAAAAACACTGACGGGAGGGGGGACCAGCTGAGGAGTCGATCTCCACAGCTGAGAATGACAGCTACAACACAACAACAGGAAGAGAACATAGAAAACAACGAGAACAAGAAAGAAGAGAGTAAAAAGAAAACAAGGAAACAACAGATGACAAACCCAGAGGAAATAGAAGAAGAAGAAGAACTTAGAGAAATGGAAGAAGAAGGGAAAGGCAAGACAATGGATATATTTTTTTAAAAAGAATATATGGAATCAGTAAAAGAATGGCAATTACAAGAATTTAGTGAAATAAAAAGAAGAATTAAAAGTACAGAAGAAAAAATGAATAGATTAGAGATGGTCATGTCAGATATAGGAAAAAGAGTGGACAAGGTGGAAGAACGAGAAACAGCCGTAGAAATGGAAGTAGAAGACTTAAAAAAGAAATTAGAAGAATCTAATTAAAAAGTTAAAGAGACACAAGAGCTGTTAGCTCAGAAGATAGATATAATGGCAAATTATAATAGAAGAAATAATATAAAGATAGTGGGCCTTAAGGAAGATGAAGAAGGCAAGAATATGAGAGAATTTATAAAAGATTGGATCCCCAGGGTCCTAGGAAGACCAGAATTCCAGGAAGAAATGGAAATAGAAATGGCACATAGAACATTAGCCCCGAAACCACAGCCACAACAAAAACCAAGAATCCATTTTAGTAAAATTCATAAGATATACAACAAGAGAAAATATATTGGAGAAAGCAATGAAGAAAATAAGAGAAGACAAAAAGCCACTGGAATACAAAGGTCAAAATTTTTTTTTCTATCCAGATATAAGTTTTGAACTCCTGAAGAAGAGAAAGGAGTTTAATACAGCAAAAGCGATCCTTTGGAAAAAAGGATATAAATTTATGCTAAAGTACCCAGCGGTACTTAAAATAGTTATCCCAGGGCAGCAAAACAGACTATTCTCGGATCCGGAGGAAGCACGAAAATTTGCAGAACAACTACAAAACAGACAGAGAGATGAAGACATGTAACGAGTAAAAATGACCACGAACTATTTGTATGTGTGTATATGGGTGTATATAGATATAGATATATAGATATATATATATCTATCTATATATATATCTATATATGTGTGTACATGAGTGTATCCGTATTTAAAGGAAAATATATAGAGTATAGATAAGAATTAATAAGGGAAAGAAAGGGAAGAGAGGAAGTGAGGAGGGAATTAAGAGAGTGACCTTTGTTATATATGAAAATTAAAAATAGGTATTGTATCCTTGGGAAAATGTTCATTTTAATACAGTTTATCCTTCCTATTAGTGTTAGTGGTAAGTCTTTCCAATGCTCTAAGTCGTCCTGTAATTTTTTCATTAGTGGATAATAATTGAGTTTATATAGATGGCCGAGATTTTTATTTATTTGTATACCTAGGTATCTTATTGCTTGCATTTGCCATCTGAATGGTGATTCCTTCTTAAATTTTGAGAAATCCGCATTATTCATTGGCATTGCTTCACTTTTATTTACGTTAATCTTGTAACCCGACACTTCTCCATATTCCTTCAATTTCTTACATAATTCTTTTATTGATAGTTCTGGTTCTGTGAAGTATACTATAACATCGTCCGCAAATAAACTGATTTTATATTCCTTGTCTTTTATTTTTATCCCTTTTATATTATTTTCTGTTCTTATCAATTCTGCTAGTGGTTCTATAGCTAACGTGAACAATAAGGGTGATAGTGGGCATCCCTGCCGTGTTGACCTGCTTAAGTTAAATTGCTTTGATATATATCCATTTGCTGTCACTTTCGCCAATGGCCCCTTATATAATGCTTTAATCCAATTAATATACTTCTCTGGTAAACTGAATTTTTGCAATACTTTGAATAAATAATTCCATTCTACTCTGTCAAAGGCCTTCTCTGTGTCTAAAGCAACTGCTGCTGTTGGCACTTTACTCCCTTCTACTGCATGAATTAAGTTACTAAATTTACAAATATTGTCTGTTGTTCGTCTTTTTTTAATAAATCCAGTTTGCTCTAGATTTACCATTTTCGGTACATACTCTGCTAATCTGTTTGCTAATAGTTTAGCTATTATCTTATAATCTGTGTTAAGTAATGATATTGGTCTATATGACGCTGGTGCGAGTGGATCTTTCCCTTGCTTTAGTATTACTGAAATTATTGCTGTTTTACATGAATCTGGTAAGATTTGTGTTTTATCAATCTGGTTGATTACTTCCAGGAGGGGAGGAATTAATAAATGTTTAAATGCTTTATAGAATTCTATTGGGAATCCATCCTCTCCTGGTGTTTTATTATTTGGTAATTTTTTTTATTATCTCTTGTATTTCTACTATTTCAAATGGTTCTGTTAATTTATTTTGTTCCTCTATTTGTAATTTTGGTAGTTCAATTTTAGTTAAGAATTCATCTATTTTCCCTTCTTTCCCTTCGTTTTCAGTTTGGTATAATTGTTCATAGAATTCTCTAATTAATATAGCTACTCCTCTTGCTTTTGAATTATACGACGCTGCTGTTACTTGTCCTACCCAATCTCTCTTTAATTTCTTGTGCTCCAATTCAGTTAAATGTGTTTCTTGCACAAATGCTATATCAATTTTTTCTTTTTTTCAGTAAATTTAGCAGTTTCTTCCTTTTAATTTGGTTATGTATTCCGTTAATATTTAAAGTCATATAGTTCAGCGTAGCCATTTCATACTTTGTTTATCTTCCCTTTCCGTTTCTCCATCATCACCTTTCCTTCTTATCCATTTCTGCTTTCTTGTTTTGAACACTTTATAAGACAACAATTCTAAAACATCAAACATTTTCCTTTTTCTCCTATTTAAAACTTCTTTAACCCCATTCTCCCCTCCCCCTCCTGAGTTGCCCTTTATCCCTTGTCGGACAACCACATCTCCCCTCTCCATTTGGATTTGTGAATTCACTCGCAAATGTCAACTGATTTTGTAGTGACCGTAACTCCTCCCCACCCAGCCCCCCCCCCAGAAAAGATTTCAATTTTCCTATGTAACAAAGGTCACTCTTCTAATTCCGTCCTTATTCCCTCTATTCCCTTTCCCTCCCTTATTAATTCTTGTCTATACTCTATATATTTTCCTCTAAATATGGATACATTCATGTATACACACTATATATATACACACATATACCCCTTTACACACATACATATAGTTCGTGGTCATTTTTACTCTCATTACATGTCTTCATCTCTCTGCTTGTTTTGTAGTTGTTCTGCAAATTTGCTTGCTTCCTCTGGATCCGAGAATAGTCTGTTTTGTTGTCCTGGAATAACTATTTTAAGTACCGCTGGGTACTTTAACATAAATTTATATCCTTTTTTCCATAAGATCGTTTTTGCTGTATTGAACTCCTTCCTCTTCTTCAGGAGTTCAAAACTTATGTCTGGATAGAAAAAAATTTTTTGACCTTTATATTCCAGTGGCTTTTTGTCCTCTCTTACTTTCTTCATTGCTTTCTCCAATATATTTTCTCTTGTTGTATATCTTAAGAATTTTACTAAAATGGATCTTGGTTTTTGCTGCGGTTGTGGTTTCAGGGCTAATGTTCTATGTGCCCTCTCTATTTCCATTTCTTCCTGGAATTCTGGTCTTCCTAGGACCCTGGGGATCCAATCTTTTATAAATTCTCTCATATTCTTGCCTTCTTCATCTTCCTTAAGGCCCACTATCTTTATATTATTTCTTCTTTTATAGTTTTCTATTATCTATCTTCTGAGCTAACAGCTCCTGTGCCTCTTTAACTTTTTTATTAGATTCTTCTAATTTCTCTTTTAAGTCTTCTACTTCCATTTCGACAATTGTTTCTCGTTCTTCCATATTTTCCACTCTTTTTTCTATCTTTGATATGGCCATTTCCATTTTATTCATTTTTTCTTCTGCATTCTTAATTCTTCTTTTTATCTCATTATATTCTTGTAATTGCCATTCTTTCACTGATTCCATATATTCTTTAAAAAAAGCTACATCCATTGTCTTGCTGTTCTCTTCTTCTTCCACTTCTTTCTGTTCTTCTTCTTCTTCCTCTGGGTTGACCATCTGTTGTTTCCTTGTTTTCTTTTTACCCTCTTCTTTCTTGTTGTCATTATTGTCTGTGTTCTGCACCTGCTGCTGTGCTGCAGGTGTCTTTCTCAGCTGTGGAGATCGACTCCGCAGCTGTTCCCCCCTCCCGTCAGTGTGTTTTTTTTCATGTGCAGTTGCGCACTTTTACTCGGCTCTGTGAGCCATTTTTGTAGTCCCGAGCCCGGGACCTCCACTGACCTGAGGGAGCGGGCTTCTCTCTCCGCGGCGGGCCTCTTCGGACAGGTAAGGCCTTCACCTTCTTCTTCCGACATTCTTTCTTCCTCTTTTCTTCCCGTTGTTTTCGTCTTTTCTCTCTTCGCTGCCATTTTCTTCTCACCTTTATTTTTACTTTCTTATAAATTTTAATCTTGTACCTTTGTGCTTTGTGTGGTTTTTTTTTAACTTTTCGGGAGAGGGCTGGAATTCCCTCACCGGCCACTACTCCATCACGTGACTCCTCAATTCTTCAAGGAGTTAAAGAAAATAATAAGGAAATTTTTATGGAAAGGGAGGAAACCGAGGATAGCACTAGATAAATTAACAGAATGGTATAAACAAGGAGGCTTACAACTGCCAAACTTTTAAAATTATTATAGAGCCACACAATTAAGATACCTATCAGATTTTTATCAAACAAGGGAAAATCCAGATTGGACTAGATTAGAACTAGATAAAATAGGGGAGAAGATACCTGAACATATATAAATGGGATGAAAAATTGGTACAACGTAGGAGTTCTCCAGTATTACATAATCTGCTCAATATTTGGAAGAAGATTCATGTTGAAAGGAATAAAACAAATTACCAATTACCAAAACTAATACTGACGCAAAATCAGCTAATCCATTTTACAATAGATAACCTTTCCTTTAGAGAATGGGAGAAAAAAGGGATCAAAAGAATAGAAAATTGCTTTTCAGGAAATAGATTATTATCCTTTGAACAAATGAAGGATAAATATAATATAACTCACGATACAGTGTTGGCATACTACCAACTGAAATCCTACTTGAAGGACAAATTGGGAAGCAGTCTGAGGTTACCAGAGGGAAGTAATTTTGAATATGTGATTACAGACACAATGATAATCAAAAAAATTATAACAAATATGTATATTAAACTGCAAGAAAAGGAGAATGAGGAAACAAATGGTAAAACTAAACAAAAATGGGAACAAGATTTAAACATAAAGATAAAGAAGGAAACATGGGAGAAGTTATGCTCTGGAACTATGAGAAATACAATAAACACGAGGTTACGTATGATACAATATAACTGGATACACAAGCTATACATTACACCTCAAAAGTTAAATAAATGGGACCCAACAGTATCTGACAGATGTTTTCGCTGTAAAAAGGAAATGGGAACAACAATTCATGCAATCTGGACATGTGAGAAAGTGAAAACATTTTGGGAAGATCTAAACCAGACATTAAATGAAATCACAAAAAGCAATATGCCAAAAAACCCAAAGATCTTCCTCCTAAGTAACATAAAAAACAAAGAATTTGGACTTGATTTGGATGGTGCACAAAAAAGATTTGTTAGGATAGCCCTAGCTGTAGCAAAAAAATGTATTATGTCAGCCTGGAAATTAGAAGATAACTTGAGAATACAACAGTGGTATATAGAAATGAATAAATGTATTCCATTAGAAAAAATAACATATAATTTAAGAAATAATATTACAATATTTGAACAAATATGGGAGCCATTCATGAAACACAATAGAGAAAACCTACCGGGGACATCTACCACCTAAAGTGACAGAGGGAGAAGGAAATGAAAAGAATTGACTCAGTGGAATTTCTTGTTTATTTTTATTGAGTGACAACATTGTTTGACGGGTTTAATGTATCTTAGATTCTGAACTTTAAATGAATGGGAGGGGAGGTAGGGAGGGTGGGATGGGAAGAGGGAGGGGGGGAGAAAACGACACTGTATATATTTGAAAAGAAAAATGTATGTATCTTGATCAATGTGGTTTATAGTGTGAAAAATAAAAAATTTAAAAAATAAAGGACCATGTGCCCCTTTGTTCTGCCTCTTTGGACTCCTCGTGGCCTGTAAATAGCACCTTCCACACTGTGGTTGGGGTGAGTCTCGAGGCCAGGTAGCAGAGCCACGTCCATACTGGTCAAGGGGTGGGGGGGCACGAAACATCACCTTGATCTGATTGTTGAATGTGTATGCTCTCATAACTCCCCCAGTCTCTGTCGGTTTCCCCTCTGTATACCTACCCCCCCTCCCCCGTGTATCATGTACGTGTAGAAGTTTGCTTGACATATCGACCCTGTTGTCTCAAGTCCATCCCTGAAATAAATGTGTGCTTTGTACCTGCACTTTGGTCTGGTTCTTAACCTGTAGGACCTACACGAACCCAAACAACAACGTGGTGTTATCGGCAAATTTGTAGATGGTGGTGGAATTGTGCCCGGCCACGCAGTCGTGGATGTAGAGTGAGTAGGGCAGTGGGCTAAGCCTGCATACTTGTGGGGGGAAGCCCGTGTTGATCGTCATTGAGGAGACATTGTATCTGATTCATACTGTGTGATGAGGAAATCGAGGATCCAGCCTTGCAATACCTTTACTAACATAATTGTTCTTCCTCCCTTTACAAAGACATGGATTTTTTTTGACGTAACAAGCCATTTCAGCTCACAAGTCCATGCCGCCCAATTAACCTACACCCCTGGTGAGAGGAAACCAGAGCCCCCGGGGGAAATCCACGAAGACACAGGGGAGAGCGTACAAACTCCTTACAGACAGCGTGGGATTCGGACCTTGGCACTGTCAAGGCGTTGCGCCTACCACTATGCCAACCGGACCTCCCTTCGAATCAGCAACTGGTTGGCCTTGTCCAGCCACTCTTACAGCCCTGTGTAGACACTTTCCGTCCCTCACACCCTTCTTTTCCCCACTTTAACTGCATTCCATGAGCTTTCTGTTAAACCTTCCCCACGTCCTTGCACATTCCCACGTTAAGCACAATCGTCGCTTGCTTGCTGGAAGCTCACAGAATTACGAAGGCTCGGATGGGTGGGTGGTCGGGCCGTCGGGAGCTTCGGTAGATGGATGACCGGGGCCAAGGTGCGAGGCCGCCATTGTGACCTCGGGACGATGGGTGGCCAGGATCACACTTATACATTCATTCCACTGCCTGCAACACAGCCATAATCACGTACTGGTGTCAGCATCGCCTCGTACAATTCCCATCTCAGCTGACACATTTCTGCGGGGTGCACAAGGAGCCACATGTGGCTTGCGGTCCATAGTTTGGCCACCTGGTAATTAGAAATTCTGCCTGGCCCACAGGAAAAGAAATCTCAGGGTTGTACATGATGCCATCAGGATCAGAATTTATTGTCATGAACGAGTCGCGAAATTCGATGTTTTGTGACAGCGTCACGGGGAAAATTTTCATAGAAAACCACCTTACAAAATTAAATAAAAATATTGTACGAAAACTCAAACTCAGGCAGTGTCTTGGGTTCATTGTTCATTCAGGAAACGTGACAGGGGGGAAGAAGCTGCCCTTATGCCGTCTTCAGGCTCCTTCTGGTGGAACACAGCCGTGAAGGTGTGACCTCTCTACACTGTACAGGCTGGCCCGTCTCCAGCCCTGTATCTCCTCCCCATGGATTCCCAATGAGGTCTCTTCTCTCCATACCAGCCTCGGATCTGTATCAGCAGAGACATGGCCGATGTTTCTGGGCATTAAAGCCTTTAATCACTCGCTTCGTGTCTGCTCGTGGTCGTTGATCGCGCTACACTTCTGCACCTTCCTCCTGATGGTGGCAGAGTGAAGAGGGCATGGCCCAAGTGGTGGGGGGGATTTTTGAGGATAGAGGCTGCCACCTCATGTCGGAGTCCAGTGCCTGTGATGTCGCAGGCCGAGCTAACAACCCTCTGGAGATTTTTCTTGCCCTGAGTGTTGGCGCCCTGGTACCAGACAGTGATGCCACCGGCTCTCCCTGGTCCACTTTGTCAGTCCTCAATGACGTAATGAACCTCCTCAGACACCTCCTAAACTATGGCCTTCTTCACGACTACATCCACGTGGAGGCTCCAGGACAGATCCTCGGAGATGTTATCACCCAGGGGATTTTGAAGATCTTGACCCTCTCCACTGCTGAGCCCTCGATGAGGACTGGGTCATGTTCCCCTTGACTCCCACAATCATCTCCTTGGTTTTGCCGAGCGCAAGATTGCTGGTGTGACCTCCCACCATCTCCCTCCTGTCCACTCCCTTGTTTGCCGTCCGTGATTCCGCTGATGACCATTGGCAAATTTGTAGACAGCGTTGGAATCGTGCCTGGCCACACACAGCCGTGGGTGTTGAGAGACGTGTGTGTACTGTGAGAATAAATCTGAACTCTGAGACTCACCGGGACAATGAAGCTGGAAGTATTGATGAAGGCGTGACCCAAGGCGATACGCATGCGTTTCGTGGTGCCCTCCAGGCCGATATTGGGAAGCATGGTGATTTTCAGGATGGGCCGGCCATCCAACAGGAGCTTGATGTTATTCTTCTCACTCTTCACAATGATCTGTGTGGGAGACAGGGGTGGGTGGGGGGGGGGGGGGGAAGGTTGGTTTGCGGAGGGAAGAAGGCAGTTGTCAGCAGCAGGCTCGTAGGAGCAGCCTGGCTGGAGAGGTGCTGCTGGGGACGGGAGGTGGGGAGGGAGGGGTGCCAATCGCGGCAGGTCAAGGAGGCTGGGTGCCAGGGAGGGTAGGCAGCCCTCGGCATTCTCCCACGGAGGAGGGGAAAGAGGATGGGACCACTGTGCCAGCGCAGGGGCTGCTGATCCGATGCCATGAGAGAGAGAGGACCCACCATCTCCCCGGCCCTGGAGGTGTGACTGTGCTCCCTTATCCAGTGTGGGGATCTGTCAGTGGGACAACCCCAGGTAGGGTCCCAACTTCCCAGACTGGATGATGTGGTTCCTATTCACAGAATTTTAATTCACTTATTTTAACATGTCGCTCAAAAACTTATAAAATGTCCAACGGGCCAGATGAGTTTCTGGGAAAAGGATCTGGGACCCCGGGGAATTTAAAGGGAGTGGGAACTTCGTCTTCCTGCCATCGTGTACCAGCCAGAAGGACTGATTGGCCTCTTGGCCCCAGATAGCAGGCTAGAAGGGCTTAATGGCCTAATGGCCCCAGATACCAGGCTGGAGGTGTTGAACAGCCGCACCCTAGCCCTGTAGGGGCCAAATGGCCTTCTGGTCCTGGATAACAGGCTGGATGGGTTGAATAGTCATATCCTAGCCCTGAGTATGACTGGAGGGGCTGATTGGCCTTCTGACCCCAGATACCAGACTGCAGAGGCTGAATGGCCTCATCCGAGCCCTGTGTACAACTGGAGGGGCTGCATGACCTCCTGTCCTGGGTATGAGGCTGGAAGCATTGAACAGCATCATTCTAGCTTGTGTACCACTGGAGGAGCTGAATGGCCTCATGCCCCCCCCCGGATACCAGACTGGAGTGGCTGAATGGCCTCATCTGACCCCTCTGTACCAGTCTAGAGGGGCTGAACAGCCTCCTCCTGCCCCGTGTACTAGGTCAGATAGGCTAAAGGGTCTCCTGAGTGGATGCTGGGCCTTCTTACCCTCCTCCATTTGCCATTGTTGATGGTTTCGCTGGAGGTCACCATCATGTGGCAGTATTGGTTGCTTATCTGGATCTCTGGGCTGCCGTTCCTCAAGGCCAGGATGAACCAGTTCTCTTTGATATCACCATAGAATATCAACCCCTCAGGGTCGAATGTTCGCAGGTCAAACTCTGATCTGTGGGCATGAGAGCAAGGAGCACGGATGAGATCTACACCGGAAACATTCTCCCTCTCATTCCTACAACCACAACAGCCCCTGCACCCCTCCCAATCTCTGTAACCCCCTCCAGTCCCCTATGCCCCTCCCTATCACTATGACCACCCCTCCGGTCCCCTAAACCCCTCCCTATCACTGTGACCCCCCCCCCCAATCCCTTGCATCCCTCCCTGTCAATGAGACCCCCCTCCAGTCCCTACATCCTTCCCTTTGGTTACATCTCAACAACAGAAGACACAATTCAAAAGAGTCACATCTTAATTCTATCTTAATGACCATTAACAATATGTCTCAACACAATTAACCCCACTAGAAGTATCTACAGAAGTATTTATATTTATAAACATTGTGTGTGTGAAGAAACCCAGACCATTAGAATCTCTACCCAATATTCAAAAATTACAGATTCCCAAAACCCTGGTCAGTCAGTCAAGTTAGTTCAAAAACACAATTCAATCTCAAAGATCCATGTCCAAGTTCAGTTCCTTAACCAATAACAAAGGACGCCGTATTGAACGCTGGAGAAAGAATTGACTGGTGTTATGAGGCGTGTGCATTTCACACAGCTATCCAGCTGCCCCCTGCCGCACCATCTGCCGCTCTCTGTTTCACAGCTGGATTCTCCCTTTGTCCTCGAAAGTTCCAAGCAATTGGTGAGTCAGCACGCAGTTACACAGTTACAAGTTACAGAGTTCTCAGCAGAAATCCATCCTTTATAATGACATTCCGCAGTCCAGAATGTCAGTCCATTACACTATCTCTGGAACCCCCTTCCAGTCCCTACATCCCTCCCTGTCTCTGTAATGCCCTCCAAACTCTAAACCCCTCCCTGTCTCTGTAACCCCCTCCAAACTCTATACCCCTCCCTATCTCTGTAACAGGTCTCCCCCTACAAATTCTATACACTCCCTGTCTCTGTAATCCCCTCCAAACTCTATACCCCTCTCTGTCTATGTAACCTCCTACAGTCCCTACACCCCTCCCTATCTCTCTATTCCCCCCTCTAGTTCCCCACACCCCTCCCTATCTCTGTGACCCTCCCTCCAGTCCCTACAACATTCCCTGCTTTTGTAACTCCTTCCAGACCCCTACACCCATCCCTATCTCTGTAACCCCTCTCCAGATCCCGACACCCACCCCAATCTCTGTAACCCCCTTCCAGATCCCTACACCCACCCATATCTTTGTAAGCCCCTCCAGTCTCCTACACCCTTCCCTATCTCTGTAACTCCCTGCAGTACCCTACAACCCTCCCTGTCTCAGAAACCCCCCATGGTCTCTATAACCCTCCATCTCTCTGTGTAGTGCCCCCTCCCACAGTGCTGTGCTCCCACAGTTACTCCCCACCCCACATATCCCAGAGTACAAACCCCCTGTACACGTACTTTTGTGAGTTTTTCACAAGTCCCTCCAGCGTCTTGGAGAAGTTTAGAGATTTGTGTGCCAGGGACAGAAATCTGGGATTGTTGTCAGTGTTCCAGAAGAAGCAAGTGTTAAATATCTAATGGTAACAAGAACAAAACAGAAAGAATTTGGCTGAGTGTTCCAGCAAAGGATCTTCCTTGGACTACAGCTCTCCATAGATGCTGTCTGAGTAAATGAAGGGATTAATTCTCAGCCCTGATAGTCCAATTTTAATAGAACATTACATTTATTACAGTCCGTCACGTAGAATATCTACATAATTACCTTGTATTCTCGTGTAATAGTTGATCTTGTGTAATAGTCGACCTTGTGTAACAGTGGATCTCATGTAATAGTCGACCTTGTGTAATAGTCAACCTCGTGTAATAGTCGACCTCGTGTAATAGTCGACCTTGTATAATAGTGGATCTTGTGTAATAGTCGACCTTATGTAATAGTCAATCTCATGTAATAGTTGATCTCGTGTAATAGTCAACCTCATATAATAGTCGACCTTGTGTAATAGTCGATCTCGTGTAATAGTCGATCACGTGTAATAGTCGATCTCACCTTTTTTTTGGCCCCAAAATCACGTGTTTTCCATATTACCTGTGTAAAAGTCGACCTCATTATTTTTGGCCCTGACCGCCCACGCATCCGAGCTCCCAAAGCTCTGACCGCGGATCCTCGACCCAGTCGCCCACCCACCAGAGCTCTCGATGCCCTGACTGTGGACTCTCTCCTCGGCCACCCGCTCATTTGAGCTCATGATGCCCTGGCCGCGAGAACCTCGAAGTAGCTGCCCAAGCGCCAGTGCTCCCAACATCCCAGCCACAGACCGATGCCCCAGCCACAGATTCACCACCCAGTCCCGGCCATCTGAGCTCCTGACGCAGCTACTTACCGTGTTCAAAAGTATGACCAATGAATCCCTCCAAATTTGACCTTAAAAATTGGTCCAAATCTTGACCATTACCCTCATTCAGCAATCAGCTGATCAACATGACCACAGCTCCAGACCCTATCACTTCCCTTGGATCAAATATAAACTCCCATAGGGGAGATGAGAGTGACCGCTCACTCCATTGAGATGGTGTTCCACCGAGGGTGACATCGAAGAGCCTTGGTCAACTTGAGGTCAATGAGCAACCAAGAGGAACCTTGGCTGGCGTCAGAGCTGAAAGAGGAAGAAATTCATCATCCCAACCAAAGGTTCGTTGGGATCCAAGGAAAGCCAGAGGGGGAATTGGAGGGGGAGCAAATTTACATTCTTTGGAGTCACTATCTTGGAGGATCTTTCCTGGACCCAACACACTGATGACATCATGAAGAAAGCGCGTCAGCGCCTCTACTTCTTTGTGAGTTTGCGGAGATATGGTATGACACTGGAAACCCTGGCAAATTTCCACAGAGGTGTGGTGGCCGGCAGCATCACGGTCTGGGTGTAGCGCCCTGAAAAAGGTAGTGGACGCAGCCCAGGACATCACAGGCAAAACCCTCCCCACTGTGGAGAACATCTACGGGGGGACACTGCCGTCAGAGGGCAGCAGCAATCATCCAGGATCCCACACCCCCCCAGCGTGCACTCTGTTCTCGCTGCTGCCACCAGGAAAGAGGTCTAGGGGCCACAAGACTCTCACCACCAGGTTCATGAACAGCCGCGAACCCCTCCACCATCAGACTCCTCAATGACAAACTCAATCAGGGACTTGTTTAAGGACTTGTGGCGGCACGCCGTGAGGCAGGTGAACTGGACCCACTTGCAGCTAGCCAAAATGGTGCTGTCAGGGGTTTCCCCTTTGACCTCAGCACCAGACTCAAACGCCCGCGCTTGGGGACCCACATGACGCCCTGGTGACGACAGCACCCCCAGCGTGGTACTCAACCAGGTCCGGCTGGAAGGATAAGGCCAGCCAGGCAGCCTGCAATAAATCAATTCTGCTCACTGAGCTCAACCCGTCTGGTTGTGTGTTCTTTCAGTAGCAGTGTAGCTGCCGCTACAATTGGTGACCCCGACAAGTTCAAACGCCTTTGAACCCAACATGAGCGACCCTTCGGTCAGTGCTATAGCCATCAAGCTCCTTAACTTCTGGGTGCAGGAGCCAGAGACCTGGTTCAGCCATGCAGAGGTTCAGTTTCACCTCCTCTAGATTTCCGCAGACATGACCAAGTTCTACCATGTGGTCGCCACCCTGGACCAGGCCACCGCCAAACATGTGCTGCACCTTGTTCAATCCCCACCTGCAGAAGATAAATACGGGACCATCAAGCGGGTGCTCACCAGCTCCCTCGGACTATCCAGGTGCCAGCGTGCCGCTTGGATGCTGCATCTCGATACCTTGGGGGACAGGTATTGAGCTAATGGACGAGATGCTCGCACTCATGGGCAATTACACCAACTGCCCACTTTTTGAGCGCATCTTTTTCAACCATCTGCCTGAGGACATCCGACCGTTACTGGCCCAAGAGAGCTTTGCTGACCCAACAAACGTCGTTCAGAAGGCTCAAGAGTTATGGCTCAAACAATTCCCGGAGGGCTCGGCGGTCCAGCAGGTCGTGAGTCACGGGCACGACCACTCCAAGCCTGCCCCTAGCACTGCGGTAGAACACCCGGTCCCTACAGGAGCCACAAATAGCATAACCAGAGGCAAGGCATCTGCTCCGGGCCTCTGCTTCTACCACCAGCACTGGGGAGCCAAGGCTCGGAAATGTCGTCAGCCCAGCTCGTTCCGGGGAAATGAGCTGTTAATGGCTGCGGCGACTAGCCAAGGACACAGCCTCCTCTATCTGCGGGACTCAGTCAGCGGCTGGCGGTTCCTCGTCAACACTGGGGCTCAGATAAGCATCATCCCGGCCATGGCCATCGAGTCCAGGAACCGACCTCGAGGACCTCCCCTCCGTGCGGCAAATGCAACAGAGATCCGGACGTATGGAGACAAGACCGTCCACTTCCAGATCGGCTGGCAAAAGTTCTCGTGGAGGTTCACCATTTCATCCCTTCCAACCACCATCCTGGGTGCTGACTTCCACCTCGCCACAGGCTCCTGGTTGACATTCGGGGTAGGCACCTGGTAGATGGCCATACTTTCAAGGCTGTTTGCCTCAATGCCTCCTGCATAGAGCAGCCACAGATGGCCATGATCAGCACACCCAAGGACGAGTTCCAGTGTATCCTGGACAGGTTTCTGGCCCTCCTCAAGCCACAGTTCTCCACAGCCTCACTGCGCCACGGGGTGTTCCATCACATCCCCACCCAAGGCCCACCGGTCCATACCAAGGCACACCGGCTCCCGCTGGATAAGCTCCAGGTCACGAAGGAAGAGTTTTCGCATCTGCTGGAGCTGGGGATCATTCGGCACTCCGACAGCTCATGGGCTTCACGCTCCACCTGGCACCAAAAGCCTCCGGTGGCTGGTGCCCCTGCGGAGACTACTGGTGGCTCAATGAGGTGACAGTTCCTGATCATTACCCGATCCCTCACATCCAGGATTTTACGGCCAACCAACATGGCGCGAGGGTATTCTCCAAGGATGACCTGGTGCGCGGTATCACCAAATTACAGAGCACCCTGAGGACATACCCAAGGCGGCCATCATCACCCCCTTCAGCTTGTTCGAATTCCTTCGCATGCCGTTCAAGCTAAAGAATGCTGCTCAGACCTTCCAGCGCCTTATGGACTCAGAGGGCAGGTACCTGAATTTCATCTTCATTTACTTGGTCGTCATCCTTGTTTCCAGCAGGGATCAGTGCAACACAAGGCCCACCTGTGCACCCTCTTCTCCCGACTGGCCGACCAGCCTCCACATCAACCCAGCCAAGTGCCAGTTCAGGAAAGAGTCCATGCAGTTCCTGAGCCATACCATCACAGCCGAAGGAGCCACGCCCGCCGCTACGAAGGTCACTGCGATCAAGGAGTTCCCATGCCCAGACAACCTCAAGGGGCTGCAGGAGTTCGCGGGTATGGTCAACTCTACAACCATTCATCCCAGGCGCTGCACGCATCATGCAGCCACTCTTTGTCCTCATCGTGGCCAAACACAAAATGTCTGCCTGGACTCCAGAGGCCAGCAGGGCATTTGAGGCCATGAAGGATGCCCTCGCAAAAGCTACCATGCTCGCCCATCCACACACCGACCTGCATATGGCGCTCTCCATCAATGCCTCTGCCACAGCCGTCGGCGCCGTCCTGGAGCAGCAAATGAATGGACGGTGGAAGCCACTGGCATTCTTCAGCCGGCTTCTTCACCCACCAGAGCACAAGTATAGTGCCTTCGACCATGAGTTACTGGGCATGTACCTGGTGGAGCGGCATTTCTGCTATTTCTTGGAGGGAAGGTCTTTTACCATCTTTACTGACCACAAACCCCTCATGCAGGTACTCGTCATGCCAAAGGATCCCTGGTCGGCCCGCCAGCAGCGTCACCTCTCCTTCGTGTCGGAGTTTACCACCAACATTTGGCACAAGGTGGTGAAGGACAACAAGGTCGCCGATGGACTCTCACGACTGGTCAACTGCGCGCTGACACCCGGCCTCGACTTCGACCAGCTTGCACGAGACCAGAAATCCAATGAGGAGACACAAGCCTTCAGGACTGCCATCATGGGCCTACGGTTTGGACCTCCCGGCTCCTAGCGGTGAGGGCACTGTCCTGTGTGATGTCTCCATGGGCACCCCACAACCAGTGGTTCCCCAGCAGTGGCGCAGGCAAACCTTCCACCATATCCATGACCTTTCGCACCTCCCCATCATGTCCATGGTCTGCATGATGGCAGAGCGTTCCATCTGGCATGGGCTGCAGAAGCAGATCATAGGTTGGGCCAGAACCTGCACCCATTGCCAGCTGTCCAAGGTGCACAGGCACATCAGAGCGCCCGTACAGGAGTTCGAGCACATCCGGGAATGGTTCAGCCACATTCACGTGGACATCCTCTTAACCCACAACCTCTGGGTTTGTATCTCACCTGCCCTCAGTGGAAAAAGCCAACCTACATTTACTCTGTCCGTCCCCCTCATAATGTTAAATACCTCAATCAAATCTCCCCTCATTGTTCAACGCTCCAGGGAATAAAGTCCAAACCTGTTTATCCTTTTCCTGAAAATTCCTGAAGTCCGGGGAACATCCTCATAAATCTTCTCTACCCTCTTTCCATCTTATTGATATCTTTCCTGTAGTTTGGTGACCAAAATTGCACACAATCCTCCAAATATGGCTTCACCAATGTCTTATACAACTTTATCATAACATCCCAACTCCTGGACTCAATACTTTGATTTATGAAGGCCAAGATGCCAAAAAAACTTTCTTTACAACCCTGTCCACCTGTGACACCACTTTCAGGGAATTATGTATCTGTATTCCCAGATCCCTCTGTCCTACCGCACGCCTCAGTGCCCGATCGTTCACCGTTATGTCTTGTCTTGGTTTGTCCTTCCAAAATGCAACTCCTCACACTTATCTGCATTAAACTCCATCTGCCACTTTTCAGCCCATCTTTCCAGCTGGTCCAGATCCCTCTGCTAACTCTGAAAACCTTCTTCGCCGTCCACGACGCCTCCAATCTGAGTGCCATCTGCAAACTTGCTGATCCAGATTATCATCCAGATCATTGATGGAGATGGCAAATGACAACAGTCCCAGCACCAATCTCTGAGGCCCACCATTGGTCACAGGCCTCCAGTCTAGACATCCACTCTCTGACTTTTCCTCTCCAGCCGTCGTTGAATCCAGTTCACCGTGAACCTTCCTGTCTAACCTCTCATGTGGGACCTTATCAAAGTCCATGTAGACAACATCCACAGCCTTTTCTTCATCAATTTTTCTGGTAACCTCCTCAAAAAAAACTCCATAAGATTGGTTAAACATGATCTATCTTGCACAAAGACATGTCGACTCTCCCTAATCAGTCCCTGGCTATCCAATCTCTTAGAACACTGTCCAATAATTTACCTATGATTAACGTCAGGCTCTCTGCCCTCTCATTTCAAAGTCAAAATGATGAGGAACTTGCAGGGGCACCTGCAGGCAGTGATGTTCCCCGTACCTGTCGCTACAGTCCTTCCTGGCGGTAGAGGGGATGGGTTCAGGAGGTTCTGTCAGAAATTCCCGGGCCAGTAGCAGCAGTGCGTTTTGGAGACAGTGAACAATTCTGTCAATGAGGGGAGGGGGTGGAGGGAGAGATGGTTCGGTGGGGGGTGGGAGCTGGTTGAGTGGTTGATTTGTCCCGATGTGGGGGAGTGGGGGGCAGTGTTGAGATTCTCAGGACCAACCCAATCCCAGGCCTGGAGAGCAAAGAGGATGCTCTTTATCAACTACAATTCGGCGTTCAGCAACGTCAAACCCTCGAAACTGATCAGCACCTTCGCTCTGTCCGTGTCAATGGCAGGGATCTCCCAGTGGTCGACCCCTTCAATCCTGCGCTCCACTTCCGAGCTCACATCATGCCCACTGCCTTATGCCCTGTCAATCTCAAGGCTGCCTGTAAATCGGAAGAACAACCCTTGATATTCTGTCCAGCCGGACACCATTAACGTCGACTTCTCCAGTCTCCTGCTGGCCCCCTTCCCGTTCTCCCTCCCTTCCCCATCCCATTACCTCTTTCCCTCTGGCTCCCCGCCCCCTTCCCTCTCCATTCATAAATCCATCCCCCCTCCACCTGTTTCCTGGGTTCCCTCCCACCCTTATCCATCTATTACCTCCTGCCTGTGGGATCGTGCCCTTTCCCTGCCCCTCACCCCCCCCCCACCAATTTGTTTGAGCGCCTGCCGACAGTTTGCTTCTACCTTGATGAAGGGCTGAAGCCCAAAACATTGGTGATCCATCTTTATCTTTGTTGTATGAAGGACGCTGCTTGACCTGCTGGGTTTATTTTGACCTTGGGTTCAGCAGGGGTCCTTGGGGCTATCCTCAGTGGAATGCTGCCTCTACCCTCCCCTCTGGGCCCCATGGACCAGGGTGATGATGTGCCTTGTTCCTGGTGAATCCTCGCATGGGATCAGGTTGTCGGGCAGAACTGTCAGTGGAGGGTTCGCCACACTGATGTGGGGTCAGAAGGGACGAAAAGTTAGTGAGGATCCTGCTCTCTGTGTCAAGGACATAGCTGAGAATTCCCCGCAATGGTCAGGGAGATGCCGGAGCTGTACCTGCACTGGAACAGCTGGGGAAGAGACACCACTGCTTCTGGAATGCAAGCCTTCAGTACGACACCTGGTTCTGGAGCACAGGCCTTCAGTACAACACCTGGTTCTGGATCGAAGGCCTTCGGTATGACGGCTGGTTCTGGAACGCAGGCCTTCAGTACGACGCCTGGTTCTGGAACACAGGCCTTCAGTACGACAGATGGTCCTGGAACGCAAGCCTTCAGTACGACGGCTGGTCCTGGAATGCAGGCCTTCAGTACGACACCTGTTTCGGGATCGAAAGCCTTCAGTACGACAGCTGGTTCTGGAACGCAGGCCTTCAGTACCACACCTTTTTCAGGATCAAAAGCCTTCAGTATGACAGATGGTTCTGGATCGAAGGCCTTCGGTATGAAACCTGGTTCTGGAACGCAGGCCTTCAATATGACGGCTGGTTCTGGAATGCAGACCTTCAGTGCGACACCTGGTTCTGGAACGCAGGCCTTCAATGTGACGTCTGGTTCTGGAACACAGGCCTTCAGTACGACACCTGGTTCTGGAACACAAGCCTTCAGTATGATGTCTGGTCCTGGAATGAAGGCCTTCAGTACGACACCTGGTTCTGGAACGCAGGCCTTCAGTATGACGGCTGGTTCTGGAATGCAGGCCTTCTGTACGACGACTGGTCCTGGAATGCAGGCCTTCTGTACGACGACTGGTCCTGGAAAGCAGGCCATCAGTACAACGGCTGGTTCTGGAACGCTGGCCTTCAGTACGACGACTGGCCCTGGAACGCAGGCCATCAATACAACGGCTGGATCTGGAATGCAGACCTTCAGTACGACGACTGGTCCTGGAACAAGGCCTTCAGTACGATGCAGTGTTCCAGTCCCACTGGCTGCAGGTGATGTAGTGCTCCAGCCCCACTGGCTGCAGGTGATGCAGTGCTCCAGCCCCACTGGCTGCAGGTGATGCAGTGCTCCAGCCCCACTGGCTGCAGGTGATGCAGTGTCCTATTGTCACTGCCTGCACCGCAGCATTTCTGGAGGCCAGGCCTCTGTCTCCCTCCAGCTGCAGACCAGATGTGGGGATGCCCGTGGTAATTACACAATGTTCAGCTGCCCACAACACCCCACACATTAGCCAGGAGCCGGACTGCGTTGTGCCACAAACCAACCAGACGATCACGATCACCAGAGCAAGAGGAGTCTCAATGTTTGCTCCACAATAGGTCGTGCTCCGAGCGCCGAAGCCCCAGCCGGAATGTTCCAGGGTCATTTCTGTCCACTCGCACATGACTGACATGCCTCCTTCCGCCATCTACAAGGGTGCAGGTCAGGAAGGTGAGGTTGAGCAACAGCCCCTTCCTCCCTCCCTCCGCACCAGGCTGCCAGTGACTCACCCCCCCCCCCCCCCCACTTGACCCCTCTCTCACTGTGACCTCTACCTCCTCCTCCTTCCCAGGCAGCAGCCCCTGTGGCTGGTCTCTCCTTCACCAACATCTTCTCAAGGGCAGTGCAAGATAGGCAGGAAACGACCCCCAATCCTCCCCCCCACCCGGCAATAAAGGTCCCATCAAAGCCCCATTAATCGAAGGCTCTCAGCACAGGCGGTGAACTGTTCGTCTGGGTCTGACACTTAATAGACGAGAGCTGAGATTCACGTACCTTCTCCGATCGTATGGGACCCGGCCTTTGGAACAGCTTTAGATCTGCAGAGACAGCGGAGAGGATACTGAGGGCGGACATTGTCTTCAACAGGTCCATGGTCACACCAGCAGCTCTCCTTGGTTAGCGGAGACCTCCCGAGCTCATGATTTTGGAAACTGGACTTATATGTGTCTGAGTGATTACTCAACAGGGCTGATCCCTCAGACTTTGCCCAGGTAAACGATCGGTGGGGGGATTTAGTTCATCGGGGGAAGGGGGGTAATGTTGCTCAAGATTGTATGGGGAGCCCGCAGCCTACAAAAACAAGCTGGCTGCCACTTTCGGTCGGTCTCCCTGGATGGGGATAAGCAACGATAGGGGTGAGTTCACACAGGGGAGGGCTGCCGTCTACGTTCCTCCCTCCAGCAGGTTCCGGACCCTCGAGCTGGGACGCCTTGGAGCAGCCGGGTGCTTCCCCACCTCCCCCAGTGTCCAGGGGGGGCGGAGCCCAGGGTAAGAAGTTAGGGCAAAGCCGTTCTGGGACCGGGGAGGGGGTTCGAATCCCCGCGCTGTCTTTAAGGAGTTTTCATGTTCTCCCCGTGTCAATGTGGGGCTCTGGATTCCTCCCACTGTTCGAAATTCGCTGGGGGTTGTAGGTTAACGGGGTCTGAATTGGGTATCACGGACTCGTGGGCCGAAATGGCCTGTTACCGTGCTGTATGTCTAAATGAAAATTGGAAACATTCCAAATGTTGAAAGGTGGGGACAGAGTCGATGGAGAAACGTTGTTTCCCACGGTAGGAGAGTCTGGGACAAGAGGGCACAACTTCAGGATTGAAGGGCATCTGCTTAGAACAGAGACGGGGAGGAATTACTTCAGCCAGTAGAATTTGATGCCACAGGCCAGGTCATTGGGTGGATTTAAGGCCAAGATTGGTAAGTTCTTGATTAGCCAGGTCATCAAAGGTTACGGGGATAAGGCTGGTGAGTGGAGCTGAGTGGGAAAATGGATCAGCTCACAATTAAATGGTGGGGCAGACTTGATGGGCTGAATGGCCTATTTCTGCTCTTTTGTCATGGGGAACCAGCCTGACTAGATATGTGAATGGTCTCTGCTGGTGCTGAAACCAAATTGGTTCTGGCCTCTAGTTGATGCCTCAAGTCAGGTTAGCTGATGGTGGAGGGAATGTAAACACAGCCAATGCCTTCTATCAAGGGTCCATTAAAAATTAACAAACCCAGAGAGTGCTTTTCCCTTCAGCCATGTTTATTAAAAGAAATCAAGATCGGAGAGTTTGCCGACCTCAAATATTTGTTGAAAGATTGCAAAACGAACTGGAGGGGTGGGTTGCTGGCTGACCTCGCACTTCCACGCACCCCATCCCCCACCCCCACCTCTGCAGGTCACAGAGCTTTCTGCTCTTCGAAGGATATGTGGGAAACCTTGTCCAATGCCTTACTAATATCCACGTCGACCACATCATCTACTGCCCGACCCTCATCAATATCTTTTGTTACCTCCTCATAAAACTCAATTAGGCTCGTGAGGCACAACCCCTTCCCGACGGGCTGTCCAATCCTTGAGTAAGTAGGACTTCTCCAAATCCTCATAGATCCTATTCTTAAGAATCCTCTCCAATAGTTTGCCCACCACTGACGGGAGACTCAACGGTCTGTAATGCCTAGGATTCTCCCTAAATAAGGGGACCACATTTGCCATTTTCCAATCCTCCGGCACCTTCCCTGTGGCCAAAGATTGGGGGGGGGGGGCTGAGTGCTCTGGTTGCTTATCATGCCCCTGAGTCCATCCCCTTCACCATCTCTCTCCCTGCCGAGAAGCCCCTCACCCACTCCCCCTCCTTCTCCCATTGCTTACTATGGTGAATCCGTGGACACTTGGCGTCCCTGAAGGGACCCTCTTTTGCTTCTCTTTCTCTCTTTCTGTAAGGGATGCCGGGCAACGCTAATGCCTGTCTTATGGCAGACAGAAGGCAATTTTGTGTAACATGGAAGAACAAACAGACCTTGGAGTCCTAATTCATAGATCTCTCAAGGGCGCCGCAGAGGTTTATAGGGCAGTTAAGACAACCAATGATATGCTAGGCTTCACTAATCGAGGGATTGAGGGGTCGAGAGGCAAAGTTGCACCAAATCTCTGGTGCAGTATTGTGTTCTGGTCACCTCATTATAGGAAGCTACGGAGAGGGGGGCAGAGGAGATTGACCAGGATGTTGTCTGGATTGGAAATGTGTCTCATGAGGCAAGGTTACCAGAGCTGGGACTTCTCTGCTCAGAGGTTGAGAAGAGGCTTGGATAGGATAGTAACTTTCTCCCCAGGGCAGGTGCCAGAGGACATATTTGGGGCGATACGACTGCCAGCTGACTGCAGGAGGCGATCTCTGCACCTGCAGGAAGGCCATCTAAGGTGGCTGACTCCACCTGGCTGCCTGTCAATCAGGTGACCCGAATACAGACCTGAGCCGGCCCCTCCTGAGCCAGTCACACACAGGGAGCCACCAAGGCATGAATTGGTGTCCAGACTTTTACTGGCCTGTTGTACAGTCCTTTGAGTTTCTTGCTTGCTCGTTGCTACCTCAGCGTGCCACAAATCTATACAAAGTGAAGGGAGGAAGGTCTAGGGGAGACATCAGGTGCAGAGGATGAAACAGCTGGTGCACGAGTCGGGGGACATACAGGGCAGGGCAGCGTTGATGTCAGTGGGTTGTGTTGCAATGCAATGGACACAGAGCCAGAAAGTAACTAATAAAGGGCTAAAGGACACTTAAGGACACCCAACTATCTACCCATTGGCAGGAATGATGCCAATCACAGGCCGTCACAGAGTTGTGGCTAAAGGATGGATATCATCGGGAATACAGTGTGTTGAAAAAGAGGCAGATAAGCTGAGGGGGTGGCTCTGTTAGTGAGGAACAGCATTAAATTATTACAAACCAGGTTTTTGTCGAAACAGTAGCTGGGATGTAGGACGTCAAGCGCTGAAGAGCTGGCTCTGAATGGGCAACTAAAGCGGCATCGTCTGCAAAGAGTAGTTCACGGACAAGTTTCTCTTGTGTCTTGGTGTGAGCTTGCAGGCGCCTCAGATTGAAGAGACTTTCATCCGTGCAGTACCGGATGTAAACAGCGTTTTCATTGTTGAGGTCTTTCATGGCTTGGTTCAGCATCATGCTGAAGAAGATTGAAAAGAGGGTTGGTGCGAGAACACAGCCTTGCTTCACGCCATTGTTAATGGAGAAGGGTTCAGAGAGCTCATTGCTGTATCTGACCCGACCTTGTTGGTTTTCGTGCAGTTAGATAACCATGTTGAAGAACTGCCAAAATGTTTGGCCTGGAAGTCAGCTTGAAGAAAACGGAGGTCTTCCATCAGCCAGCTCCCCACCATGACTACCAGCCCACTCACATCTCCATCGGGCACACAAAACTCAAAACGGTCAACCAGTTTACCTATCTCGGCACCATTTCATCAGATGCAAGAATCGACAACGAGATAGACAACAGACTCGCCAAGGCAAATAGTGCCTTTGGAAGACTACACAAAAGAGTCTGGAAAAACAACCAACTGAAAAACCTCACAAAGATAAGCGTATACAGAGCCGTTGTCATACCCACACTCCTGTTCGGCTCCGAATCATGGGTCCTCTACCGGCATCACCTACGGCTCCTAGAACACTTCCACCAGCGTTGTCTCCGCTCCATCCTCAACATTCATTGGAGCGACTTCATCCCTAACATCGAAGTACTCGAGATGGCAGAGGCCGACAGCATCGAGTCCACGCTGCTGAAGATCCAGCTGCGCTGGGTGGGTCACGTCTCCAGAATGGAGGACCATCGCCTTCCCAAGATCGTGTTATATGGCGAGCTCTCCACTGGCCACCGTGACAGAGGTGCACCAAAGAAGAGGTACAAGGACTCCCTAAAGAAAGCTCTTGGTGCCTGCCACATTGACCACCGCCAGTGGGCTGATATCGCCTCAAACCGTGCATCTTGGTGCCTCACAGTTTGGCGGGCAGCAACCTCCTTTGAAGAAGACCGCAGAGCCCACCTCACTGACAAAAGACAAAGGAGGAAAAACCCAACACCCAAACCCAACCAACCAATTTTCCCCTGCAACCGCTGCAACCGTGTCTGCCTGTCCCGCATCGGACTTGTCAGCCACAATTGAGCCTGCAGCTGACGTGGACATTTACTCCCTCCATAAATCTTCGTCCGCGAAGCCAAGCCAAAGAGCTGGGATGTGGACAAGTTACAACGGCAAATAGAAAAGGTGTGTCAGAAGGGCAATGTAATGGTGGCCACGGGGGATTTTAACAAGAAAGTAGAAAACCAGGCTTTTGTAGAAAGCCTACAAGCTGGCTTTTTAGAGCAGGTGGGGATCGGCTGCACTGGATTGGGTGTTGTGTAATGCACCAGAGGTGATGAGAGCTGAGGGTAAAGGAACCATTAGGGCATAGTGATCACAATATGACTGAGTTCAACTTGAGATTGAACAAGGAGAAACTAAAGTCCAACATGTAGGTGTTTCAGTGGGGTAAAAGGGCGTGAGAGAGGAACTGGCCACCATAGACTGGAAAGGGGGTGCGAGGAGAGCAGCAGTGGGTGGGGTTTCTGCGAGAAATGGGGAAGGTAAATGCAGACCGAAACAGGAAGAGGGGGGTGAAATCTTAAACGTGGCCATAACCAACATGAAAGCAAAAGAGAGGGCAAACAAGGAAGCAAAAATTAGTGGGAAGTTATTAAAAATTTATAGAAGGCAACTGGAAAAAAGCACAAGGAGGGAAGAGATGAAAACTTGAAAGTAAATATATCAAAGAGGATGAGAAAAGTTTCTTCAAATATATAGGGTAAAAGAGAGTCGATACAGGACCATGAGAAAATGACACTGGATTATGGGAGACAAGGAGACAGCGGAGGAATTAAATGAGGATTTTGCATCAGTCTTCACTGTGGAAGACATTAGCAGTGTCCACAGGGAGTGAGGGCAGGTCCTACCTCAAGGGAGAAGATGCTAAGGAAGCTGAATGATCTCAAGGTAGATAAGTCTCCCAGGCCGGATGGGTCAGACCCTTGGGGTAGAGGCATCAGTAATGACCTTTCAGGAATCACCCTGGCATGGGCCCGGAGGACTGGGAAAAATTGCCCCCTTCAAGGAAGGAGGGAGGCAGCAGGAAGGAAATGACAGGCCAGGCCGGTGGTAGGAAAGGTGTTGGAGTCGATTGCCAAGGACAAGGTTATGGAGTATTTGGAGGCACTTGCCAGGATCGGCCAAAGCCGGCGGGGTTTCCTTAAGGGAAGGTCTTGGAATTCTATGAAGAAGGATGATGCAGTGGAAGTGGTAAACTTGGATTCTCATAAGACCTTTGAAAGGTGGTGCACATGTGTGGCGCACTGAGGTAGCAGCGAGCAAGCACAAAACTGTACAACGGGCTTTGCTCCAGTAAAAGCGCAGACATCAGTTCAAGCCTTGGTGGCTCCCCATGCAACTGGTTCAGGAGGGGCTGGCTCAGGTCTATATTCGGGTCAGCTGATTGACAGGCAGCCCAAGTGGAGTCAGCCCCTTAGGGGGGTCTTCCTGCAGGTACAGAGATTGCATTCGGCTGGTGAACAAGATGAGGGCCCATGGTATGACGGGAAACATTCTAGCGAGGGTAGACCATTGGCTGATTGGCAGGAAGCAGAGAGTTGGAATTGAAGGATCATATTTGGATTGCGGCCAGTGGCTAGTGGTGGTTCACAGGGGTCAGGGTTGGGAGCCGCTTCTTTTTACATTGAAATGAATGGCTTTGTGGCTGAGTTTGCAGATGGCTTGAAAGGGAGGCGGAGGAGCAGGCAGTGTTGAGGAAAAATGGTGGCCACAGAAGGACGCAGACAATTAGGAGAAATGGCAAATGAAATACCACATTGGAAAGTGTACAGCTGCGCACTCTGGTCAAAAAAAAATGGCCAGACTTTTTTTTAAGTGGGGAGAAAATTGAAAATGCCCAGATGCGGAGGAGACCTCATGCAGGATCGGCTGAAGGTCAACTTGCAGGTGGAGTTGGGGTGAAGGAGCTGAATGCAATGCTGGCGTTCAGTTCAAGAGGAATCGAATCTAAGAGCAGGGATGTGATGTAGAGGTTTTACAAGGCCCTGGCGAGGCCTCATGTGGAGGATTGTGAGCAGTTTTGATCTCCTCATCTAAGAAAGGATGCGCTTAACTTTGAAGAGGGTTCAAATGAAGTATACTTGAATGATTCCAGGAATGAAAAGGTTATCATATGAGAAGTGTTTGACAGGTCTTGGCCTGGACTCCTTTAGGAGAATGCGGAGGGGGGGGGGGGGGGGGCTCGAATCTCATTTAAATATTTTGAATGTTGAAAGGTTTGGACAGAGTAGATATAGAAAGGTGGGAGAGTCCAGGACAAGAGGGTGTGCGCTCGGAACAGAGACATGGAGGAATGTCTTCAGCCAGAAGGTGGTGAATCTGTTGCCACGAGGCCAGGTCATTGCGTGTATTTAAGGGAGAGATTGGTGGGTTTTTAATTACCCAGGGCATCAAAGGTTACGGGGAGAAGGCCGGGCAGTGGGGAAACACATCAACTTATGATTAAATGGTGGGACAGATTCGATGGGCTGAATAGTCTATTTCTGCTCCTATGTCTTAAGGAAAGCGAGGGAGAGACATGGAGAGGGAGGGAGGGGGACTCGGAGAGGGAGGAGAGACATGGAACGGGAGGGAGGGGGACTTGGAGAGGGAAAGGGAGACACAGAGAGGGAGGGAAGGGGAGATGGAGAGGGGAGACGGAGAGGGATGGAGGGGAGACACGGAGAGGGAGGGAGGGGACATGGAAAGGGAGGGTCACGGAAGGGGGTTGGACATGTAGGGGAGGGAGGACCGTGGAGAAGTAGGTTGGCCGATGTGATTCGCAATGGTTTCTGTCTAAAAGCCCTTTTTACACTGAAGATCTGCATTATTACCGTATGACTTCCTGAAGCAAAAGTAGAAAACTCCAGCACAGTACAGGCCCTTCGGCCCTCGATGTTGTGCCAACTCGAGTATTCCTTCCCAATAAAAAATACTGATCCCTCCCTATCCTGTAGCCCTCTATTTTCCATCCATCTGCCTGTCTCTTCAATGCTCCCAATGTTCCAGCCTCCACCACCTTCCTCGGAGTGGCGTCCCACAACTCTGTGTAAAAAAAATTTACCTGACATCTCCCCTGAACTTCACTTTGTCCAAATGTCCTCTGGTGTTTGCTGAGCCTGCCCTGGGAAACAGATGCTGGCCGCCCACCCTAACTATGCCTCTCATAATCTTGTCGCCCTCCATCAAGTCTCCTCTCACCCTTCCACGCTCGGACTTGTCGGGTCCAGAACGGTCGAATGTGTTCCCAGCGGAAGATTTAAACCTGAACCGGCAGCAATGAGGTCTGGATAGAATTAGATATAACTTAACGATGTCTGCGTGGGCCATAAATGTGCGTGGCTCGCGTAAGCACCTCAAATTCGTCCGCCCTTACTGGATAAGAAGTGTCACTGCCTGGGGTGTATGTTGGACTCCGGCGCAGCAGGACCCCCTCCTTTTGTTCCGGAATGTGAAAGGTCGCACTAACCGACATTTCTGTGTTCAGTGTGAACGACCTGAGGCTGCGGCACCGGCGTCAGAACAAGTCCAATCGGGAGGAGTTGGAGGAAACGCAGTGTTGGGGGGGAGGGGGGGGGGGGTCGACGCCAGCAAATGGCCCGCCCTTGGCACCGGCCGCTCCAAGACGGGTCGCTCACATGCCAAATTTAAATGGGTCTTCTGTGTAAAAAGGCCGTGTCCGATTCCCCCCCCTCCCCCCCCCCCCACCCCCCCAGCGTTCTCTCCGTGGGACCCCAATCAGACCACAGTCCACCAACGTTCTGAGGCTCAGATTTTTGTCTGGCATCTGGACACAGGATCTGGCAGATTCCGACAAAAAGCAGAAGTGAACCTTGTGTTGATTATACTTTATTTGCAGATGTTTATAGTCACACACACACACACACACACACACACACACACACACACACACACAAATATATATAATATATATATATATATAGAGAGAGAGAGAGAGAGAGAGAGATAATTAATCCATCCGCTTTGTTGATTTGGACACTGACCAGAAGCCGCGCAAAGAATTGCCAGGTAATGAGACAGTGTCCAAAAATACCAGGTGCATTCAGTCGCAAAGTGCAAGTTACTTCAAACTTTTAAAACAAATTTGTTTCTTAAAAAAAGAGAAAGAGATGAAAGTTGTTCTACTGCGATCTATGGTGCGCGTGTAAAGTTCAGCGATTGGGGATCACAGGGAGAACATGCCATTCCTCTCTCTTGGATTTCCTTCCTTCACTCTGGGGACATCTCTAAAGGCCACTGTCTCCGGCACCCTCTTACCTTGAAGATGCCTCCCTCAGTACTGCCCCTCCTGCAGTGTGGGCCTCCCTCAGTACTGCCTCTCCCACAGTGTGACACTGCAGAGGAGCAATACATCAAAAAAATATAGACAATGACCATTTAAGATGTAAATAAATCTAGTAAAACCAATACAGGACGGGGTTACACGCTGGAATCTAACCAAGGAGATCAAGGCTGTGATATATATATGGGACTGGATTGAAATTATAAACCCCTAGGGCCTTGATGGGTGCGTTTCAGAGAGAAGTGGGTCGGGATGGGGATGGTAGTAGGGGTGTGGGATGGCATATAGAGAATAATGGGGTTTCCCACAGCTCTGATTGGCTCATCGAGTCAGCAGCCAAACCTGGATCTACCCAGATCAAACCTCCCTCCGCACTGTCCTGTCACACAAGCTGAGATCAAACCTCCCTCCACACTGTCCCGTCACGCACACTCAAATCAAACCTCCCCCCGCACTGTCCCGTCACACACATCCAGATCAAACCTCCCTCCCCACTGTCCGGTCACACACACCCAGATCAAACCACCCTCCGCACTGTCCAGTCACGCACACCCAGATCAAACCTCCCTCCGCACTGTCCCGTCACGCACACCCAGATCAAACCTCCCTCCCCACTGTTCCGTAACACACACCCAGATCAAACCTCCCTCCCCACTGTCCCGTCACACACACCCAGATCAAACCTCCCTCCCCACTGTACCGTCACACACACACAGATCAAACCTCCCTCCGTACTGTCCCGTCACGCACACTCAAATCAAACCTCCCTCCGCACTGTCCTCACACACACCAAATTAAACCTCCCTCCGCACTGTCCCGTCACACACACCCAGATCAAACCTCCCTCCCCAATGTCCCATCACACACACACCCAGATCAAACCTCCATGCCCACTGTCCCGTCACGCACTCTCAAATCAAACCTCCCTCCGCAATGTCCCGTCACGCACACTCAAATCAGACCTCCCTCCGCACTGTCCTCACACACACCCAAATCAAACCCCCCTCCGCACTGTCCCGCCACGCACATTCATATTAAACCTCCCTCCGCACTGTCCCGTCACACACATCCAAATCAAACCTCCCTCCCCACTGTCCCGTCACACACACCCAGATCAAACCTCCCTCCGCACTGTCCCGTCACGCACACTCAAATCAAACCTCCCTCCGCACTGTCCCGTCACGCACATTCATATTAAACCTCCCTCCGCACTATCCCGTCACACACATCCAAATCAAACCTCCCTCCCCACTGTCCTGTCACACACACCCAAATCAAACCTTCCTCCCCACTGTCCCGTCACACACACCCAGATCAAACCTCCCTCCCCACTGTCCCATCACACACACCCAGATCAAACCTCCCTTCCCACTGTCCCGTCACACACACCCAAATCAAACCTCCCTCTACACTGTTCCGTCACACACACCCAGATCAAACCACCCTCCGCACTGTCCCGTCACGCACACCCAGATCAAACCTCCCTCCGCACTGTCCCGTCACACACACCCAGATCAAACCTCCCTCCCCACTGTCCCATCACACACACACACACCCAGATCAAACCACCCTCCGCACTGTCCCGTCACGCACACCCAGATCAAACCTCCCTCTACACTGTTCCGTCACACACACCCAGATCAAACCTCCATCCCCACTGTCCCGTCACACACACCCAGATCAAACCTCCCTCCCCACTGTCCCGTCACACACACCCAGATCAAACCTCCATCCCCACTGTCCCGTCACACACACCCAGATCAAACCTCCCTCCCCACTGTCCCGTCACACACACCCAGATCAAACCTCCATCCCCACTGTCCCGTCACACACACCCAGATCAAACCTCCCTCTACACTGTTCCGTCACGCACACCCAGATCAAACATCCCTCCGCACTGTCCCGTCACGCACACCCAGCTTAAACAACCCTCCGCACTGTCCCGTCATACACACCCAGATCAAACCTCCCTCCACACTTTTCCGTCACACACACCCAGATCAAACCTCTCTCCCCACACTCCCATCACACACACCCAGATCAAACCTCCCTTCCCACTGTCCCGTCACACACACCCAGATCAAACCTCCCTCTACACTGTTCCGTTACACACTCCCAGATCAAACCTCCCTCCGCACTGTCCCGTCACGCACACCCAGATCAAAACTCCCTTCCCACTGTCCCGTCACACACACCCAGATCAAACCTCCCTCCCCACTGTCCCATCACGCACACCCAGATCAAACCTCCCTTCCCACTGTCCCGTCACACACACCCAAATCAAACTTCCCTCTACACTGTTCCGTCACACACACCCAGATCAAACCACCCTCCGCACTGTCCCGTCACGCACACCCAGATCAAACCTGCCTTCCCACTGTCCCGTCACACACACCCAGATCAAACCTCCCTCTACACTGTTCCGTTACACACTCCCAGATCAAACCTCCCTCCGCACTGTCCCGTCACGCACACCCAGATCAAACCTCCCTTCCCACTGTCCCGTCACACACACCCAGATCAAACCTCCCTCCCCACTGTCCCATCACACACACCCAGATCAAACCTCCCTTCCCACTGTCCCGTCACACACACCCAAATCAAACCTCCCTCTACACTGTTCCGTCACACACACCCAGATCAAACCACCCACCGCACTGTCCCGTCACGCACACCCAGATCAAACCTTCCTCCCCACTGTCCCATCACACACACACACCCAGATCAAACCTCCATCTCCACTGTCCCGTCATACACATTCAGATCAAACCTCCCTCCCCACTGTCCCATCACACACACACCCAGATCAAACCTCCATCCCCACTGTCCCGTCATGCACACATTCAGATCAAACCTCCCTCCGCACTGTCCTTTCACACACACCCAGATCAAACCTCCCTCCCCACTGTCCCACAACACACACCCAGATCAAACCTCCCTCCGCACTGTCCCGTCACGCACACTCAAATCAAACCTCCCTCCGCAATGTCCCGTCACGCACACTCAAATCAAACCTCCCTCCGCACTGTCCTCACACACACCCAAATCAAACCTCCCTCCGCACTGTCCCGTCACACACACCCAGATCAAACCTCCCTCCCCATTGTCCCATCACACACACACCCAGATCAAACCTCCATCCCCACTGTCCCGTCATACACATTCAGATCAAACCTCCCTCCGCACTGTCCCGTCACGCACTCAAATCAAACCTCCCTCCGCACTGTCCCGTCACGCACACCCAGATCAAACCTCCCTCCGCACTGTCCCATCACGCACACTCAAATCAAACCTCCCTCCGCACTGTCCCGTCACGCACATTCATATTAAACCTCCCTCCGCACTGTCCCGTCACACACATCCAAATCAAACCTCCCTCCCCACTGTCCTGTCACACACACCCAAATCAAACCTCCCTCCCCACTGTCCCGTCACACACACCCAGATCAAACCTCCCTCCGCACTGTCCTGTCACACTCACCCAGATCAAACCTCCCTCCCCACTGTCCCATCACACACACCCAGATCAAACCTCCATCCCCACTGTCCCGTCACACACACCCAGATCAAACCTCCCTCCCCACTGTCCCGTCACACACACCCAGATCAAACCTCCATCCCCACTGTCCCGTCACACACACCCAGATCAAACCTCCCTCTACACTGTTCCGTCACGCACACCCAGATCAAACCTCCCTCCGCACTGTCCCGTCACGCACACCCAGCTTAAACAACCCTCCGCACTGTCCCGTCATACACACCCAGATCAAACCTCCCTCCACACTTTTCCGTCACACACACTCAGATCAAACCTCTCTCCCCACACTCCCATCACACACACCCAGATCAAACCTCCCTTCCCACTGTCCCGTCACACACACCCAGATCAAACCTCCCTCTACACTGTTCCGTTACACACTCCCAGATCAAACCTCCCTCCGCACTGTCCCGTCACGTACACCCAGATCAAAACTCCCTTCCCACTGTCCCGTCACACACACCCAGATCAAACCTCCCTCCCCACTGTCCCATCACACACACCCAGATCAAACCTCCCTTCCCACTGTCCCGTCACACACACCCAAATCAAACTTCCCTCTACACTGTTCCGTCACACACACCCAGATCAAATCACCCTCCGCACTGTCCCGTCACGCACACCCAGATCAAACCTGCCTTACCACTGTCCCGTCACACACACCCAGATCAAACCTGCCTTCCCACTGTCCCGTCACACACACCCAGATCAAACCTCCCTCTACACTGTTCCGTTACACACTCCCAGATCAAATCTCCCTCCGCACTGTCCCGTCACGCACACCCAGATCAAACCTCCCTTCCCACTGTCCCGTCACACACACCCAGATCAAACCTCCCTCCCCACTGTCCCATCACACACACCCAGATTAAACCTCCCTTCCCACTGTCCCGTCACACACACCCAAATCAAACCTCCCTCTACACTGTTCCGTCACACACACCCAGATCAAACCACCCTCCGCACTGTCCCGTCACGCACACCCAGATCAAACCTCCCTCTACACTGTTCCGTCACACACACCCAGATCAAACCACCCTCCGCACTGTCCCGTCACACACTCCCCAAGTGAAACTCACTCTGCCCTGTCTTTTCTTGATTTCATCTTAAATATAAACTGTTTTCCCCTTGTTGAACGGACATTAATATAAGCGGCCAACCGTCTGCAGGTCCAGCAACAGAGGTCCCCACTCGCCCTCTCACGGGTTGCATCAGAAGTCTGCAGACTTATTGTTTGCAGGTTTCGGTTAGGGTACCGTCTGGCAATGTGGGCGTGAGACCAGATCTCCCTCCCCATCTCTCTAAACCTCACTCCACCCACAGGCCGAGGGATTGGAACCCCCTTTCCATTCCGAATTGCTATGTCAGCCAACGTAACCAACAATAAAGGATCTCCTCTCACATCACAGCCAGTCTCGCTAATAGGTGCAGTGACTCTAAACTACAAAAATAAACTCTTAATTCATCTTTGTTATACAAAAATAAAAAAATCTTAAACCCATCTTCTACGTCTTTTCACTTGGCCCCTCACTCTTGTTTACCTCCGAGCAAATTTATTGCGGCTAGCGGCTCCACACACCCCAGTTTAAGTACTTTGAATTGTCCTTCACTGGTGAGGGATGAGCTCCTGCCTGTTCCTCTCAGCTGGTGAGATCCCGTGAGTTGCTCGATACTCTACCCTTCCAAAGAACAATTGAATTCGGCGTCGAATTAAACTCGGCCAAGGCATCACTACCCTGTCGGGAGTAGTCGGTCTCGCAGCGTTCAGAGGAGGTGAAGAGTTAAGAGCAACGGTGTTCCCGCTGCGGTCTCCTCTGCACCACGGAGACGGCGCGCAGGCTGGGAGATCGTCTCGATGAGGCCTTGGCTCCGTCCGCCACAGCAGCGTGGATCTCCCAGCGGCCGCCCGTTGCAATTCCCCGTCCCGCTCCCTGGCTCTGCGCTGTCTCGTCAGTTGCCGGACTGAGACCACCGACAAATTGGAGGAGCAACACCTCGTCTTCCGTCTGGGCCCCCTCCATCACTAACCGACCTCTCCAGTTTCCGTTAAGAACCCCCCCCCCCCATTGTTTCCTTCTCTCTCCCTCTTTCCCCCCCCCCCCCCACCCCCTTTTTCCCTCCATCTCCTTTCACGGAACCACACACCTTTCCTCTTATCAAATCCAATTAACATCTTTTGGCTCTTGGTCTGGACTCGTCCCCCTCCCCTTCTCCCCCCTGAATCTCTCATCTTTAATGTGGGTGCCTGTCTGCTTTTTGCTTATTCCTTGAGGAAGGGCTCAGGACCGAAATGTCGGTGATGTATCTTTACCTCGTGTGGACGCTGCGAGACCGGTCGAGTTCTCCCAGTGTTTACTGTGCGTTTTTACTACAATCTCGGTGTCTGCCGACTCTCGCGCTTTACTCCAGACATTCACAACCAAAGATGCCTGTGTCTTCAAGTTTGGGGACTAGATTACGATAATGGGGGATGCGCTGGGACTCTCCTCTCACTGCCTCTGGGGGAAGTTGTTCAGCCCTGTGCTCCTCAGTCAGAACCCCTCTGTGGGACCTGTACCCTGACTGAGGGGAGCAGAGGATGCAAGGCCCTTGGGGAGGATCATCTTTTTCCTGTTACAGAGACCAGTGATGACCCAGGAGGTGGATGGGGACGGTCTGGTCAGCAGGGATGTGGAGAGGGAATTGGAGAGGATTATTTGCACGAGTTTAGTGTGAGTGTGAGCATGTGTGAGTGTCTGTGTGTGTGTGTGCATGAGAGTGTGAGTCTGTTTGGAGGTCTCCATATGTGTGAGAGCCAGTGTTTGTGTGCCTGGCAGCCTAGGATTTTTCTCTGTGTTTGATTGGTCGTATTTCTGTGTGATGTGCACATCTGAGAACATGCTGCATGTGTGTGTGAGAGAGAGAATGTTCAATCAGTGTTGTGAGTGTTCAGTCAGTGTGTGAGTGTGCCCCAGTGTGTGTGTTCAGTCAGTGTTGTGTGTGCCCCAGTGTATGAGTGTTCAGTCAGTGTGTTATTGTGCTGCAGTGTGTGAGTGTTCATTCAGTATGTGAGTGTGCCCCAGTGTGTGTGTTCAGTCAGTGTGTGAGTGTGCCCCAGTGTATGAGTGTTCAGTCAGTGTGTTATTGTGCCCCAGTGTGTGTGAGTGTTCAGTCAGTATGTGTGTGCCCCAGCATGTGTGTGTTCAGTCAGTGTTGTGTCGTGCCCCAGTGTGTATTCATTCAGTGTACGAGTGTTCCCCTGTGTGTGTTCAGTTAGTGTTGTGTCATGCCCCAGTGTGTGTGTTCAGTCAGTGTATGAGTGTTCCCCAGTGTGTGTGTTCAGTCAGATTTGTGAGTGTTCAGTCAGTGTGTGTGTGTCCCAGTCAGTGAGTGTGCCCCAGTGTGTGTGAGTGTTCAGTGTGTGTGCTCTAGTGTATGAGAGTGTTCAGTCAGTGTGTGTGTGCCCCAGTGTTTAGAGAGTGTTCAGTCAGTGTGTGTGTGCCCCAGTGTGTGTGTGTTCAGTCAGTGTGTGTGTGCCCCAGTGTGTTAGTGTTCAGTCAGTGTGTGAGTGTTCAGTTAGTATGTGAGTGTGCCCCAGTGTGTGTGCCCCAGTGTATGAGAGTGTTCAGTCAGTGTGTGTGTGCCCCAGTGTTTAGAGAGTGTTCAGTCAGTGTGTGTGTGCCCCAGTGTTTAGAGTGTTCAGTCAGTGTGTGTGTGCCCCAGTGTGAGAGTGTTCAGTCAGTATGTGAGTGTGCCCCAGTGTGTGTGTTCAGTCAGTGTGTGAGTGTGCCCCAGTGTGTGTGTGTTCAGTTAGTATGTGAGTGTGCCCCAGTGTGTGTGTTCAGTCAGTGTGTGAGTGTGCCCCAGTGTGTGTGTGTTCAGTTAGTATGTGAGTGTGCCCCAGTGTATATTCAGTCAGTGTGAGTGTGCCCCAGTGTGTGTGTTCAGTCAGTATGTGAGTGTGCGAGAGAGGACGTTGTCCAGCTGGCAGGCAACAAAGGAAACTGTGACTCACTGACTGCGGAGAGCAGCCTCTGGCAATGATGGGATCAGCTGAGGAATAAAACATCGAGGCTAAATAACCAGTTAGAGAAGCCCGACAGCAGAGGGGGCAGGATGAGAGCAACCGAGAAAAAGAAGGAACGATGAAGGAAGGAAGGAGGGCAATGAGATGTGGGAATAGGGGATGGAGGCAAGCAGTGCACTGGAGGGGGGGTTACCGAGACAGAGAGGGGTGCAGGGGACCGGAGGGGGTGACAGAGACAGGGAGGGGTGTAGGGACCGGAGGGGGTGACAGAGACGGGGAGGGGTTCAGAGGGTGGATGGAGCAATCCAGTGTGAGTTACAGGAAACTGCTTCAGGGGTAAATGATCTTACTGAACAGCAGCTAGGTCGATGGGCTGAATTGTGTTCCCCCGGGTTAGTTTCTAAATCTCCCTCTCCATCCTGCAAGATTCCTTACGCAGCAGTGAGACCCCCTCACCCCTCGGCTCTCAGGACTGGCGGGCCGTAAGCCAATCACCCAGGCCTCCGCCACAGAGCCAGGGACAAGCCAGCCGATTCCAGGATTGGCTCGACTCTGCTGGTAAACGGAATGCGTTGGGTGGATGTGCGTTCATAACTTGCACTTGCCTAACCCAAACGCAGGCAGGCTGCCGAACCTGGTTCAAACTCTGAGCCTTGCCAAAGGGTTTCGTGGGCATTGTACAGGAGTTGAAGGGATTTGGGAAGGGATCAGGGTCGCTGGGTCAAAGATCAGTGGGGGGGGGGGGGGGAGAGGGATGGTCGAGGAGAGAGAATTGGGGGCGCAGAGACCACGGTGGGTTGGAGAGGTTGCAGGGACTCGAAGGGGTGGGTATCCTCACTGGTCTAGGGAATGTCGGGGAACAGCGCACGTTCCATGCCGGGATACAGACGTCGGGGCTAAATGAAACTACTCCCGTCCTCTCCCCATTTGCCAGAAGAAGCACAATGGGCCTCTCCTCGCAAACCAGAAGCGATCAGGAGTCAAACGCTCTCAGATTGCGTGC
Source organism: Narcine bancroftii (assembly GCF_036971445.1). NCBI lineage: Eukaryota > Metazoa > Chordata > Chondrichthyes > Torpediniformes > Narcinidae > Narcine > Narcine bancroftii. The sequence goes on along the minus strand of NC_091470.1, from coordinate 200,162,787 downwards.
AGAGGAAAGGCCATGGGATGACGAGGGCGGCAACAGAGGGGAAGCAACTGTGGGCGAGAATGGCACAGAGGGGCCAAATGTTCTACAATCTTCTCTCAGTCCCTGTGCCAACTTGCCTTGTCCTGTTTAATCTGCCCCTAAAACAGTGACGAGGCAGTGTCCCCTCCCTACCTGCCCGACCCTGCCGTCAGACCCGAGAACATGCTCGGAGTTAACACACACCCGTGTCTCTTCGGGGCTGTAACAATCCATGACTCCATCGCCTCTCCTCGGACCTGCTGCCATCAGTCTCAGTCCCTGGGTTGGGATGGTTCTCACCCACACTCACCGCCGGGCAGGAGGGAGGAAGGTGAGCAATGTGGAGGTCTGGTCAGTTCCAGGGACAATTTCTTCCCAATCACACACAAATACACTCACAGACACACACACACACCCAGAGACACACACTCACAGACACACTCATGGAGACACACACTCACATACACGGAAATACACACACGCAGATACTCACAGACATACATAGACACTCATTCACAAACACACACATTCACACGCACACACGACCCCCTCATGTCACTCCCTCCATCTCCTGCCCCAACCCAGACACTAACCCAGAATACTTCTGCGGTAAAGCAGGAGTCATGTCCAAGCACAGCAAGATCCCACAGTCACGTAATTTTACTGCGGATTCATCGCTGGCCTTGGTTAGGATGGAAGGAAACAGGGAACGACACAGGAAGGGGAGGGGTTGTGTGGACCCACTCCACCTGGCTCCCTGGGACCGCATTTACCGGCTTGAGACTGAGGAGAGAATGGTTCCAGTGGAGATCACCCAACTGGTGCAGGCAGAACTGGTCGGCTCCAGTGGAGGGAGCGTCAAGATCGGTGGCCACGGGTGACGGGGATGGGGTGGGGGGGGGGGGGGGTGGTGTCGGTGAGGATGGGAGCTACGATCACCCAGGTCCGTTAGGCCCTCCACCTGAACACGTTGAGCCCCCAGGGAGGGACCTCTGCATCTGCAACTGGCCTGGGCTCGGAGGGGGAAGTTAGTGCACCCAATGGTCAAGATTGGAGGAGAGACCCTCCCCACTGGCTTCTGCTCTCCTCCACAAACCTGGTGAAGGTCATGTGTAACTGGAGGGGGTGTGAGGTGGTGGAGGTAGAGGTCAGTGAGGGGTGAGGCCATTGGACAAGGAGGGGGGTGGACTGCCCTGCATTCCTCAGCTGAGTCAATGAGTGTCATTTTGGCTAATGTGCACTTTGACCCCAGCTAATGACCCTGTCACTTTGGCCAATGAGCCTTTACCTCACCCAAATGACCCTTTACCTCGACCAGTTACTCTTCACTCGGTCAATGGACTCTCACCTCATCCAATGACCCTTAACCTCGGCCTTTAACCTTACCTAATGACCCCATCACCTTGGCAATGACCCCTCACCTTGGCCAATGACCCCACACCTTAACTAATGACCACACCTTGGCCAATGAGCCTTCACCTTGCCAATGACCCCTCACCTTGGCCAATGACCCCTCACCTCACTCAATGACTGCTCACCTTGGTCAATGACCCTGTCACCTCGGCCAATGACCTCTCACTTCAGCCAATGATCTCTTTCACCACATCAATGATCCCCATTCACCTCAGCAAATGACCCCTCATCTCACCATGACTTATGACCCCCCCTTACCCTGACCAATGAACTCCTCACCTCGGCCAATGACCCTGTGACCTTGAAGATACCTCACTGCCCTCCCGTACCCATCTTCGGTGCAGAGCGCTTCCTTGACGTTTGGCTAGAGAGAGAGGCCCTGGCCCCGTTATGGGGGGTGGGTCGAGCCCTGGAAAGAGGAGGGGAGGATGGGCCCCGGGGGACTGAGCCCTCTCAGTACCTCCGCCCACCCCGCTCCCCTGCCAGCAGCTCCCGTCCTGCCTCATCCCGGCTCCCAGTAACCCCAGCCCCCAGCGGCAGAGGCGGGTGGCGGTGCCAAAGGGTGGGCCTCATCCCGGCACGGGCCAGGGTAGACAAACACACGGCGCAGGAGGGGTAGTGGCTGACCTTTGTCCTGAATGACCATGTTGAGGGCGACAGGGAGGGGGGAGACAGGGCCGAAGGGGCAGGCGTAGGGGCCAGCGAGCAGGGGGTGCCCGTACACCAGTGGGTAGGGGTCTGGGTAGAAGGGGGCCTTGCTGAGGCCCTCCTCCCCTGGTGAATAGGCTGCAAACTTATGCTGGGACTCGGGGCGGGGGCAGCAGTGGCCAGCGGTGACCAAGGGGATGGGGTGCTCTTGAACGGGGGGGTCTGCAGGGCCCGTTTCCGTCTGCCGGGGTGGTGAGGCCTGGTGATTGGGATCCGACCTGGCTAGGGTAGGCTCCTCTTGACCTCCAGCTTGGGGTGAGGATGCCCCTGGGTTGGCCCAGGCTCCTGGGGGCATCGACGTGCAAAGCTGGGGGCCAGGACTGGGCACTGCGTGCCTCCCTTCTTCTGCGGGGAGCTTCTGCCTGCCAAGGGGTTCAGCCGGAGGCTCTTGGCCTTCCTCTTCTTCTGCATTGCTGTGGCCTACTCTCTCCTCCCCGGGGTCGAGGCTTGGCCTGGTCCCAGCCTCTGACAGTCGGCGCTTGCGACACCGGCCTGCCGTCTTCTTCCCACCTGGGCCCTGGTCCCCAGTGCTGGCGGGGCCTTCCCCACAGGCTGAGCATCCTTGCAGCCCCTCAGAGGGGCCAAGCTCCTGGTGGACCAGGCCCGTAGTCTCGGGGCCCTTGCCCTGGTTCCCACTGGTGGTGGGGCCTTCCCTGCAGGCCGAGCAACCCCGCGTCCCCTCAGAGGGCCCCTGCTCTTCAGTGAGCAGGCCTGGTGTCCCAGAGCCCTTGGCATTGCGGTGGAGCCAGCGGCCTGGAGGCCTCAGGCCCAGTTTCCGCCTCCAGCCGGATCTCTTGGCCCGGTGGAACCCCCCGGCCCGGCGCTTGGGCTTGTAGGAGTAGTACGGCCGCCACAGGTTGTCACCCGAGTCCTGGTCGCTCACCTCCTCAGCCGACTCCGCTCCTGGGGAGCAGTCGGGCCATGGTGGGGCCTGGCGCTCTCTTCCCTCTGCCCGCGACTTTCCAGTCCCTGCCTCAGGACGCCGGCCTCTCCCGACCTTGTCCCGATGCAGGTCGGACTCGGAGATCCTCCGCTTGACAATGGCCTCCTCGCCAATGCGGACAGTGATCCGGCACAGGGGCCCGTGCCTGGCACCTGAGCAGGCCGGCTTGGCCACATAGGTCAGTGTCTTGGCTGGCTGCCTCTTTGGCTTCTGTCCACGGGGCTCCCGCCGCTGCGGCCCACTGGGGCTCTGGGCCCTTGGCAGGATGGGGAGAGGGGCCGAGGTCCCGGAGCCATTGTAGGCAATGACCGAGGGTTGGACGGCGGGAGCAAGGGCCCTGCTGTGGACGATGACGGAGCGCTTGGCGGTCCGGCCATAGGTGATGACAGACGGGGGCTCAGGAGCGGATGCCGGGACCCCTTGCTCAACCCCTTCCAGTGCTGGGACCCCCTGCTCGACCCCTTCCGATGCCAGAACCCCAGGCCTTGCCCTGTCTGGTGCTGGGACCCCCAGCTCACCCCCTTCCAATGCCAGGACCCCAGACCTTGCCTTGTCAGATGCTGGAACCTCCTGCTCACCCCTTTCCAACGCTGAGACCTCAGGCCTTGCTCTGTCCAGTGCCGGGACTGCCGGCTCGCCCCTCTCCAGTTCCAGAGCCCCCAGCTCGCTCCCCTTCGTCACTGGGGCCTCGGGCTCCAACACCAGGCCTCCAGGCCCACCCCTTGACCCCGTTGAGGCCTGGCTGTACGTCTTGTAGGGCCGCTTGTGGGAACGCATGGGCAGTAGGCGGTAGAGCTTGAAGGCGTTGAGCCTGGGCTTGTAGCCCCCGTTTGGCGTCTTCTGGCTGATGGTGAGGCCTGGGTCAAGGCCATGAGCGGCCCTCTGGTGGGTCTTCAGGTTGTAGTAGGTGACAAAGGTGTCCCAGCAGAAGATGCACTGGTAGCGGCGTTCTCCCGTGTGCCACACCTCGTGCTTGGTCCGGTACTCAGCCAGCGCGAAGATCTTGTCACAATAGCGGCATGGGTACCTCCGGCGCCATGAGTGCACGTTGGCGTGGCGCCGCAGGCTCGACAAGGTCATGTAGGAGCGCTGGCACACGGCACAGAAGTACAGCAGATGGCCGTCCACCACTTTCATGAAGTGTTCGTCTTGGGTCAGGGAATCGGGCCTGGACAGTGGGGTGGTGGTGGGGCCTATCTCACTGGAGTGAAGCTGGGCCTTGGTCAGGGCCTGGGTCAGAAGCTCGGGCCTGGACAGGGGGATGGTGGCGGGGCCTAGCTCATCAGGGGAAAGCTGGGGCTGGGTCAGGACCTGGGTCAGGGGCTCAGGCCTGGAAAGAGGGGTGGTGGCAGGGCCTAACTCTTCAGGGGGCAGCCGGGCCTGGGCCTGGATCAGGGGATCGGGAATGGACTGGGGGATTGTAGTGGATCCCAGCTCATCAGGAGTCAATGGGGCCTGGGTCAGGGGCTCAGGCCTGGGCAGGGGGGTGGTGGTTGGTCCTAGATCGTCGGGGGACAGCTGGGGCTGGGTCAGGGGTTTAGGTGGATGGAGGGGCATGTCAGGGCCAAGCTTGTCAGTGGGCAGTCGGGGCTGGGTCAGGGGCTCGGGCCTAGATGGGTGAGTGGTGGATCCCATCTCATCAGCAGGCAGATGGCCCTGGGTCAAGGCCCTTGTGCCAGGCCCAAGCTTGTTGTGGGGCAGCTGGGTCTGGCCCTGGATTTGGTCCTGGGCCTGAATTTGGGACTGAGCCTGAGCCTGGGCCTTGGTTTGGACCTGGGCCTGGGCTACAGACACAGCCCCCGCCCAGCGGCACGCTGCCTGGTGACTCTGTAGCCGTTTCAGATGCACAAAGGCCTTGTGGCAGTGTGGGCAGCTCAGGGTCTTTCTGGCCCGGTGAAGCCTGAGTTGAAGGCGGGGGATGCACTCGACAGTTGGCTTGGCATGGAGGGAGCTAGCCTCTTCCCCCTCCCCTCTCTCCTTCCCATGAGGCCTACTTGCCCCAGCCCCCTCCTCCAAGTTGAAGCCCAGCCCTTGGAAGGCCGTGGTGCTAAGGGTGTAGAGCCGCCGGTCTGCAGCTCCCTCCTCCACCACCTCTTCCAGCGGGGCCTGCGGACCAGACCCAAGGCCCGAGGCCTCCCATGTGGTGCCCTTGCCGCAGGAAGATGTCAAGTCAATAGGGAAGGAGGGCCCAGCAGGATTGTGGGAGCTGAAGTCCGAGTCCCCGGGCCATGTCTGGGCCCTCTCTGACCGGCGTCGCTGCCCCTCAGGAGCTGGGGCCCCTTGGTGGGAGTAGTCGGGACCCCGGGAAGACAGGTCTTCCAGGAAGGTGATGCCCAGCCGTTGCCCAGCCGCAGCCAGCTCTCGTGCCTCGTCAGGTCTCTCCACTACTAGCCGTGAGCTGTACAGGAAACCCAGGATCTTGGCGAAGACCTCGGCCTTGACCTCGCGCAGTTCCAGCACCGGCTGCAGGGGCCAGGATCCCCGCTGGGCCAGCAGCCCCTGGAAATAGGGGCTAAAGGCCGCCAGCACATTCTTGTGGGCCTTGAACTTGCTGTCCTCCACTACGATGGTGACATCACAGAAGGCGCCCCTCTCCCGCTGGGCGTTCAGCTGGTGGAGCAGGCTCGTGCAGTGGCCCCCGTCCCTCGCTTCGTACCTTCTTGACATCGCCATGCGGCAACCTGCAACGGGGAGGACACAGGGCCGTGAGTGGGGAGAGGGGGCTCCGTGGTGGGGGGAGTGGCGGTGAGGAAGCTCCGCACTGGGGTGTGGGGTGATGAGGGAGCTCCGCACTGTGAGAAGGATGGTGAGGGAGCTCCATACTGTGGGAGGGGTGGGAGCTCTGAACTGTGGGAGGGGCAGTGAAGGACCTCTGCACTGTCAGAGGGGCAGAGAGGGAGCCCCACACTGTGAGGGGGATGGTGAGGGAGCTCCACACTATGGGAGGGGTGGAGAGGGAGACCCGCTCTGTGGTTGGGATGGTGAGGGAGCTCCGCACTGAGGGAGGGACAGAAAGGGAGCCCCACACTGTGGGAGAGGTGGAGAGGGAGCACCACACTGTGGGAGGGGCGGATTGAGGGGACAAGACATTAAAGGGATGGCCTTTATTGGGTGGGATTAAAGGGGTGTTTTCTGCCTGATAGTACGAGTGAGGTGCAGAGAGGGCCCAGGGTTTGGGGAACATCTCTGAGATACTCTGTTGGAGCCCCAACCTTCCTCTGCTATCAATCCCAGCAGTAACTCGGTGTTCACAACAGGGACAGGACAAAGCTTTCACCAATGCGGCTCTTTTTGCGAGATCCCCTGTATATTATGTTGGAAATGTTGTTGATGGCAGGATTCCCAGAAATCTGTGTTGTTCCTTTCAAATCCTGTTCTTATCTGGAAGGCTTTGCTTCGAGCTGCCCACTTCCTGTTCAGGGATCCAGGTCACTCGAATCAGAATGTGGCTGGAGTTTCCATGGCTACCAGAATTCCATTATCTTTACGCAGAGCTCAAGTAAGTGTGTGTCTGTCGGGGGTGTGTGTGTGTGTGTGTGTGTGTGTGTGTGTGTGTGTGTGTGTGTGTGTGTGTGTGTGTGTGTGTGTGTGTGTGTGTGTGTGTGTGTGTGTGTGTGTGTGTGTGTGCGCGCGCGTGCGTGCGTGTGTCTGACTGTCTGTGTGTTTGTCCATGAGTGTGCATTCGTGCACGTGTGTCGTCTGTGTATGTTTGTCAGTGTGTGCACGTGTGTGTTTGTGTGTGTCTGCGTGTGTGCATGTGTGCATGTGCATGCATGCGTCTGTGAGTGTATGTGTGTATATGTGCATGCATGTGTGTGTGATTGTGTGGATCTTTGTGAGTGTGATTGTCTGTGTGTGCGCGCCAGTGTGTATGTATGCATGTGTCTGTGTGTGTGTGCACACGTGTGTCCGTATGTATGCGTGTGTGTGTGTTTGTGTGTGTGTGTGAGAGAGACAGAAGAGAGAAGAATGATAGAATGAATGCGTGAGAAACAGACTGAGAGTTTAAGAGAGAGGCAGACAGACTGACAGGCAGAAAGAAAGAGAGAGACTGACAGGCAAAATGAAAGAGAGAAAGAGGGAAGCAGACAGTGAGAGAGGCAGAAAGAGAGAGGTAGACAGATGGAGGGAGGCAGATAGAGACAGATGGACAGAGAGTGAGAGAGAGAGAGACAGGCAGGTAGAGGCAGACAGTAGAAATCTTTGCTCTGTAAACCTTTTTTGACATCTCAATCCCACTTTAAACCTATGCCCTCATGCATTTGATATTTCCCACTTTGTGTTAATCTACCCTACCTACACTTCAGAATTTTATAAATTTCTATCTGCCCCCACCACAAACCCCCACTGCCGCTCAGCCTCTGACACTCCAGATTAAATAAGCTGAGCCTGATCATCCTCTTAGCTAATACTCTCCAATCTGGGCCACGTCCGGAGAATCCCTTCTGCAGCCTCTCCGTCCCCTTCCTGATGAGTGCCAACCAGAACTGCACATGCTCCTTTGGCTGTAGTTGAACCAAAGTTGACACCGTGGCAATATGACCACCTGACCTTTAACCTCAGGGCCCCAAATGAGGAAGCTAACAGTGCTGCCTGCCTTTTCTTCCACTCCATCTACTAGTGTTGCCACATTCCTTAGGTTTACAGACCCACAACCCACCCCCCCACCCCCCCCCCCCCCCGTACATCAATGCACCTTGGGGGACCTGCCATTTACTGTTAGCTTTCCATCTACTGTTCCATTTTGGAAGGATAAACCAAGAAAGGACATACAAGGTAAACGGTTGGGCACTGAGGAGTGCAGTAGAACGGAGGGATCTGGGAATACAGGTACATGATTCCCTGAAAGTAGCGTCACAGGTGGACAGGGTTGTAAAGAAGGCTTTTGGCCTTCATAAATGTATTGAGTACAGGAGTTGGGATGTTACGGTAAAGTTGTATAAGGCATTGGTGAGGCCAAATTTGGAGGATGGTGTGCAATTTTGGTCACCGACTACAGGAAAGATATCAATAAGATTGAAAGAGGGCGGAGAAGATTTACGAGGATGTTGCCCAGACTTCAGGGACTGAGTTACAGGGAAAGGTTAAACAGGTTAGGACTTTATTCCCTGGAGAGTAGATGAATGAGAGGAGATTTGATAAAAGTATTTAAAATTATGAGGGGGATGGACAGAGTGAATGTAGGTCGGCTGTTTCCACTGAGGGTGGGTGAGATAAAAACCAGAGAACATGGGTTAAGGATGAAAAGGGAAAAGTTTAGGGGGAACTTCTTCACACAGAGAGCGGTGGGAGGGTGAAACGAACTGAAGTGGTGAATGCGGGCTCAATTTTAACATTTTTGGGCAGGTACGTGGATGGGAGGAGTACGGAGGGCTATGGGACAGGGTGCAGGTCAGTGGAACAAGGCAGAATAACAGTTTGGCCCAGATGAGAAGGGGTTCCTGTTGTGTTCTATCTGACCTTCCAGAGTGCATCCACATTGAACTCTATCTATCATTTATTTAAAGCTAGATTTACAACCCTTTTGTGGAGCACCTCGGCTCTGTCCATTGCAGTGCATGGATTTCCCAGTGGCCACCCATTTGAAATCCCACCACCACCCCACTCCCGGCCCATTTCCTTGCCAATACGTCTCTGTCAGGGAACTCAAGCAACTGCCAGACTGAGGCCATCTGCCAATCGGAGGATGTCGGAAATGCATCTTTCCCTCCTCTGGACGCTGCAAGATCTGTGTGTGTTTTAACCTATAACCCCCCCCCTACCCCCCCACCCGGACATTTAAGAAGGGTGGGAGAAAACCGGAGGGAGCCCTTTGGGGAAAACCCGGGTCGCTGGCGCTGCTAACCACTACTGATAACTACGCCCAGACCTCCCACTGGCAACCCGTCCACAAATTCACATGACACTCGCAAACTCACTGGTCCAGGAGGTCGGACAGAGGGGCGCGGAGAGTCAGGAGATGAAATCGAACAGGGTAGGGTGAGTCAAATCTGAAACAGAAACAAAATGCTGGGATCACACAGCAGGTCACATAGTCTCCCCTGGAGAGAGTTGTCCAGACAAAGTCTCGTGAGGCATTAACTCTGTTTCTCTCTCTCCAAGGACTGTCTGGCCGCTGAGGGTGCCAGAACCTGGGCCCATTAAGTTGTGCAAATCTCAAGAGGGCTCTGGAGGGAAGGACTGGACAAAGTCTATTTCCCTCCCAGCAGAGATGGGAAGTGCATGGTCCTGGAGGAAATGGGTAAAACTGTGGTCCGCAGATGGTGCTGGGAGTTGACGAATGGGGTCGTGGGCACAAGCACATTTCCCCACATCCTGACTCAGAAATAGTTCTCCATGTGTCGGAAGACCTGTGGATGAATCGCGAAAGGTTGGTTTGCAGGTGTATCAAGAAGGCCAATGTTCTGGAGGGATTGGATTTAGGAGCGGGGAGGTCACGCTACAACTGTGCAAGGTTCAGGTGAGGCTGCATCTGGAGGACTGTGTACAGATCTGGTCTCCTGACTTGAGGAAGGATGGACTAGCTTTGGAAGCTGCACAGAGGAGGGTCACCAGGTTGATTCCAGAGATGAGGAGAGATTGAGTTGTCTGGGACTGTACTTGCTGGAATCGAGAAGGATGAGAGGGGATCTTGTAGAAATGTATTAAATTATGAAAGGCATAGATAAGACAGAGGTAGGTAAGTTGTTCCCAGGGGTGGGGAAGATTATAACTAGGGGGACATGGCCTCAAGATCCAGGGGAGTAGATTTAGGACAGAGATGAGGAGGAACTGCTTCTCCCAGAGGGTGGTGAATCTGTGGAATTCGCTTCCCATTGAAGCAGTGGAGGCGGCCTCAGTAAATATGTTTAAGACAAGGTTGGATGGATCATCGGGGAATTAAGGGATACGGTGAAAAGGCAGGTCTGTGGAGATGAGCCCATCAGATCAGCCACGATCTCATCGAATGGGGGAGCAGGCTCGATGGGCCAAATGGCTGACTCCGGCTCCGGTTTCTGATCCCTAGGTGAAGATCCTGGAACAGTCACCCGCACACCGCGAGGAGTGCAGCCCTTCCAGAGTCTGGTCGGGGTGTTGGCACTGCCTTCTGTATCCACAATCCTTGAGGGAATGCAAAAAGCATGGAGGGCGGATGCATTCGGGTTGGGAGCTCAGTCACCTGCACTAGGTTGGCGTGGGCCAGGAATTGCTGGAGGGAGTCAGTGGGTAAAGGCTCGGTCAGATGAGAACGGTATCTCACTTCCCCTCAGTGGGAGAAGCCTGTCTACATTTACTCTGTCTGTCCCCTTCATACTTCTAAATACTGCTATCAAATCTCCCCTCATTTTTCTATGCTCCAGGGAATAAAGTCCTAACCTGTTCAACCTTTCCCAGCAACTCAGTTCCTGACGTTCGGGCAACATCCTAGTAAATCTCCTCTGCACTCTTTCTATCTTATTGATATCTTTCCTGTTGTTCGGTGACCAAAACTGTGCAGAAATGCTCCAAATTTGGCCTCACCGATGTCTTGTACAACTTCACCATCCCATCCCAGCTCTTATACCCAATACTTTGATTTATAAGGGAAAGCTTTGTCCACTGAGGGCAGGTGAGATATAAACCAGATGACACGGGTTAAGGTTGAAAGGGGAACATGAGGGGAACTTCTTCACACAGAGAGAAGTGGGGGTGTGGAACGAGCTGCCGGCTGACACAAGCTCAGTTTTAACATTTAAGAAGAATGTGCACAGGTACATGGATGGGGAGGGGTCAAACTCTGATGAACAGTGATGGAGGGGCTGACCGAGGAGTCACGTGATGGAGTAGTGGCCGGACGGTGAACTCCAGCCCTCTCCAGAAAAGTCGGGAAAAACAAGAGAAAACACAAAGGCACAGAAATAAAAGTTACAGAAAAGTGAGTATAAAGGTGGAAAGAAGATGGCGACAAAAAAAGAAAAGTCGAAAGCAACGGTAAGAAGAGAGGAAGAGAAGACAAAGGAGGAAAAAGGTGAAGGCCTTACCTGTCCGAAGAGGCCCGCTGCGGAGAGAGAAACCCGCTCCCTCAGGTCGGTAAATAATGGACTACAAAAATGGCTCGCAGAGCCGAGTAAAAGTGCGCAACCGCGCATGCGCGAAGTTTCGCGCATGCGCGATGTGAATGAAAAAAAACACACCGACGGGAGGGGGGACCAGCTGGGGAGTCGATCTCCACAGCCGGCAACGACAGCTGCAGAACACCTGCAGCAAGAAGAGTCCACAGAAGACAATGGAAACAAGAAAGAAGAGAAGAAAAGGGCAACAAAGAAACAACAGATGGCCAACCCAGAGGAAGAAGAAGAGGAAGAGTATGGTGAAATAGAAGAAGAAAAGAAAGGCAAGGTAAAGGATATACTTGCTCTTATTAAAGGATACATGGAGTCATTTAAAGAATGGCAAACACAGGAATTTAAGGATTTAAGAAAAAGAATAAACAACACAGAAGAGAAAATAAATAAAATGGAGATGACCTTAACAGAAATGGGAAAGAAAATGGACAAGATGGAAGAGCGGGCAGTAGCAGCAGAAATGGAGGTAGAAGACTTAAAAAAGAAATTGGAGAAATCTAATAAAAAAACTAAAGAGACACAAGAACTACTAGCTCAAAAAATAGATACAATGGAAAACCATAACAGAAGAAATAACATAAAGATAGTGGGCCTTAAGGAAGATGAAGAAGGCAAGAATATGAGGGACTTTATAAAAGAGTGGATCCCTAAGACCCTAGGATGTCCAGAACTACAGCAAGAATTGGAAATAGAAAGGGCACATAGAGTATTGGCCTCTAAACCACAACCACAACAAAAACCAAGATCTATTGTAGTAAAATTCCTAAGATATACTACAAGAGAAAAGGTACTGGAGAAGACAATGGAAAAAGTAAGAGAGGGCAACAAACCACTGGAGTATAAAGGGCAAAAAATCTTCATTTATCCAGATATAAGTTTTGAACTCCTAAAGAAGAGAAAAGAGTTCAATACAGCAAAGGCGATTTTATGGAAGAAAGGGTATAAATTTATACTAAAGCATCCAGCGGTATTGAAAATATTTATTCCAGGACAACAAAACAGACTATTCTCGGATCCAGAAGAAGCACGAAAATTTGCAGAACAATTACAAAAATAGACTGAGGGAGGAAGACGGGTAATGAGAGTTAAAATGGTTACGATTGATATGTATGTGGGTAAAGACAAAAATAGACTGAGGGATGAAGACGGGTAATGAGAGTAAAAATGATCACGATTGATATGTATGCGGGTAAAGAGGTATAAGAGTGAATAGAGACAATGAGCATACATGAATGTATCTGTACTTAGAGGAAAATATAGATAGTATAGACAAGAATTAATAAGGGAAGGTAATGGAATAGAGAGAATAAGGAGGGAATTAAAAGAATGACCTTTGTGACATATGAAAAGTGAAATCTTTTCTGGGGGAGGCGGGGTGGGGGGAAATAGCGGTCACTGCAAAATCAGTTGACGCTTGCGAGTGGATTCGCAAATCCAAATGGAGAGGGGAGATGTGGTTGTCCGACAAGGGATAAAGGACAACTCAGGAGGTGAAGGGGAGATTGGGGATAAATAAGATAGAAATAGGAGAATAAGGAAAATGTTGGATGTTGTAGGAATGTTGTCTTATAAAGAGTTGAAAATAAGAAAACAGAAATGGAAAAGGAGGAAAGGTAATGATGGAAAAACGGAAAGAGAAGATAAACAAAATATAAAAGGGCTACGCTGAACTATATGTCTTTAAATATTAATGGAATACATAACCAAATTAAAAGGAAGAAACTACCAAATTTAAATGAATAAATGTATTCCATTAGAAAAAATAACATATTGGTTAAGAAATAATATTGAAATATTCGAACAAGTATAGGAGCCTTACATTAAATACAATAGCGAAAACCTACCGGGGACAAACATTACCTAAGTTGATGGAAGGAGAAGGAAAGAAAAGAATGGACTCAGTAGAATTTCTGGTGTAATTTTGTTGAATGACAACATTGTCTGACTGGCTTAATGCAACCTAGATTGTATACCTAAAATGGATGAGAGGGGGGGGGTGGGGGGGTGGTTTGGGAGGAAAGGGGGGGGGGGAGAAAAAGTCACTGTATATGTGTGAAAAAGAAATAGTGTATATCATGGCTAATGTGATTTATGGTGTGAAAAAAAAAGAGAGAAGGAGACCAAAACTGGACGTAGTACTCCAGGTATTTTAATAGCCATGGTGCTGACGGCAATTAAAATGGGATTAGTATTTGAAAAAAAAACAGTGATGGAGGGGCTAAATGCTGATGGTCTCAGCATGGGAGAGGTTAAAACACTGACAGTCAGCACGGGAAGTGTTAAACACTGATAGTCCTGATGTGGGAGGGGTTCAAAGCTGTCGTCAGCACGGGAGGGGTTAAATGCTGATGGTCTCAGCACGGAAGGGGTTAAACACTGATAGTCTCAGCACGGGAAATGTAAAGCACTGATGGTCTTGATGTGGGAGGGGTTAAGCAATGATGTTCTCAGCACGAGAGGGGTTAAAAACTGACAGTCTTGGCATGGAAAGGGTTAAATGCTGACAGTCTCAGCATGGGAGGGATTAAACACTAATGGTCTCAGTGTGGAAGGGGTTAAATGCTGATGGTCTTGGCACAGGAGGGATTAAACACTGATGGTCTCTGCACAGTAGAGGATAAACGCTGACGTTCTCAGCACAGGAGGGGTTAAATTACTGATGATCTCAGCATGGGAGGGGTTAAACACTGACAGTCTGAGCATGGGAGGGGTTAAACACTGATGGTCTTGGCACAGGAGGGGTTAAACACTGATGGTCTCTGCACAGTAGAGGATAAACGCTGACGTTCTCAGCACAGAAGGGGTTAAACTGATGTTTTCAACATGGGAGGGGTTAAATGCTGACATTCTCAGCATGGGAGGAGTTAAATACTGATGGTCTCAGCATGGGAAGGGTTAAACTGACATTTTCAACATGGGAGGGGTTAAAAGCTGACGTCAGCATGGAAGGAGTTAAACACTGTCAGTCTTGGCAGGGAAGGGGTTAAAAACTATCTGTCACGGCGTGTGAAGGGATAAACTCACTGGCTCAGTCCTATTGCCATGGGATTGAATGGGTAAATCAGGCATTGGCACAAAGAGTTAAAAAGCAAAAATTTTGCAAATGCTGTAGGTTTTGAGGGATGACGACAGAAAACGGAAATGGTCGGGCAGCATCTCGGGAGGGAAAGAGTTAATGTTTGAGGTTCTTGAGCTATCAGCAAAGGACATCAAGCTGAATTGTCCCCTGATTCTCTCCATTGTGTCGTGTTGGTTGGATTGCGACAGCTCTTACTGCCTCGGGATTAGCGGGGTTAAACGGTTCAAATAATTTTGGGCAGCTTGATTATTCACATCTGACCCCGAAATCGAAAGTATTAAACAGGACGATGCCAGTCTTGGATTGAATGGGTGAATTATGATCGAACTGGGCGTGGATAGTCAGTGTTCAAAAAAAACTGCAGCTTTCAGATGGAAAGGAGTTAAACGTGGGTTTGGGATTGCAGGGGTTAACCAGGCATAGAACATTCCGGCACAGAAACAGTCCCCTTCGAGTCTGTACCATACTATGTTTTTTGCCTAGTTCCTCTGACCTGTACTTGTCCATAGCCCTCCATACCCCTCCCATCCACGTACCTGTCCAAATGCTTCTTAAATGTTAAAATTGAGCTCGTATTCACCCCTTCAGCTGGCAGCTCATTCCACACTCCCACCACTCTCTGTGTGAAGACGTTCCCCCTCATGTATCCCCTAAACTTTTCCCCTTTCATTCTTAACCCCTTGTCCTCTGGTTTGCAACTCGCCTACCTTCAGTGGAAGAAGCCTACCTTCATTTACTCTGTCTATCCCCCTCATAATTTTAAATATCTTGATCAAATCTCTGCTCATTCAATTTTCTTAGTTCCAGGGAATAATAAAGTCTTAACCTGTTTTTAACCTTTCCCTGTAACTCAGTTCCTGAAGTCCCGGAAACACCCTCGTAAATCTTCTCTGTCCTCTTTCCATCTTACTAATATCTTTCCTGTAGTTCGGGGACCAAAACAGCACACAGTGCTCCAAATCTGGCCTCCCCAATGTCTTATGGAACTTCATCATAACATCCCAACTCCTGTACTCAATACTTTGATTTATGAAGGCCAAAAGCTCTCTTTACAACCCTATTCACCTGTGACGCCACTTCCAGGGAATCATGTATCTGTATTCCCAGATCCCTTTATTCTACCGTACACCTCAGTGCCCGACTATTTACCATGCATTGAAAGGGTTAAATATTTCCATTGTGGTTCATTGTTGGAGACGTAAGCAGGTTCATAGCGTCGTCAGATGAACAGAGGGCTACAAGTGTATTAGGTTGGGCGTCGAGTGGATTAAATACTTCAGTTTGGATCAGGAAGCTTTGGAGGCCAGGGGAGTAGGCCTCAGTGCTCATTGTTGCAGGGGTCGATCCCACTGTCACATGGGTCATCCCCCAGTGCTCACGGTTAGAGGGGAACAGTCCCCATGGTCCCAGGAGACAGACCTGTCCCCAACAGTACTGTACCCCAGTGTTACTCACTACCCCACCAGTACCTAGTTCCCCCCTGCCCCAGCGAACAGTTTGCACTGTCCCGGGGCAAGTCGCCAGATCCCACTGTGCCAGGGGAATGGTTCCCAGTTCACACTGTCCCAGGAATAGCCCCCAGTTCATACTGTTTCAGGAGCAGGACCCCCCCCCCCACACCCCCACCAGTCCCCACTGTCACAAGGGATCAGTCCCCACTGTCCTAGGAGGACAGTGCCAAAATGCTGCTTTATCAGGGCCAAGAGTGAGGTAGACAGCAAGGGGCAACTCCCACTGAGGGCAGGTACAAGCAGTTACTTCACCTGCTGCTGAAGACATGGCATCAGGCTAAACAACTGAACCAGATATATAAACACAAAATGTTCCCAAAATAAAGAGACATGCTGGCTGTGAAGCCTGAAATTCCAGCTGGCAGGTGTTGGGAAGGTTAGCGATCCCGGAAGTGCGACAGGTTGGTTACACCACTGTACACACTTGGGGAAGTCTGAGGGGTTTCAGTGTAACCTTTCATCACATCATCGAGATGTGGTAACCGGGGAGTAACATGACACAAAAATCTATCACTGTGTCACCGCGAATGATGAAGTGGAAGGACAGGCCGATCTCAACAGAAAGATGTCTCAGTGGTTCACTTAGGGTCCTGCATAATGTAGGAGTCAGGACCAGACCACAGATTAGTCACAGTGTAACATTGGGGTACAGTACTGGTGGGGATGGGTCTGTCACTGTATAACACCGGGGTACAGTACTGGTGGGGACGTGTCTGTCACTGTGTAACACTGGGGTACAGTACTGGTGGGGACAGGTCTGTCACTGAATAACATGGGTTCAGTACTGGTGGGGACAGGTCTGTCACCGTATAACACTGGAGTACAGTACTGGTGGGGATGGGTCTGTCGCTGTGTATCACTGGGGTACAGTACTGGTGGGGACGGGTCTGTCACTGTATAACACTAGGGTAGAGTACTGGTGGGGACGGGTCTGTCGCTGTGTACCACTGGGGTACAGTACCAATGGGGACGGGTCTGTCACGCTATTACACTGAGGTACGGTACTGGTGGGTCGGGTCTGTAGGAGGGGGAGATTTATGGGGGGTGGGAGGGGAATGGGAGGTCTGTGGGGAGGGAGTGTTATCCTGGCCAGTGGCACTCCATCCCCCCATTCTTCCCCCGCAGCCTCAGAACCATGATCCCACCCACTAGTGTGTCGGCCTCTCTGTGTGTCCATTCTATCCAAGGCCACCTTCACGTCCAGCCTGGGGTTGCAAGGATTAATGCTGGGCAGCAATGCACAGCAAATGACGGGGCGGGGGTTGGCAACAGTGGGTGGGAATGGAGGAGGGGATGGTGTGGGGAATGGGGATGGGGACGGGGTGGTGGATGGGAGTGAGGGCCACACACACACACACACACACACACACACACACACACACACACACACACACACACACACACACACACACACACACCTCCCTCACCTTACTGCTGGTGTCAGGTCTGTCTGTGGCCCAAGAATTTGCTCCAAATCCGGTCTCATTGGCTCCACCAGGAGGGGTCAGTTGAAGCCTGGGAGAGAAAAACACACAGACAGACACACACACACATGCACACACAGACCCACACACATGTGCACGCACACACATACATATGGGTACACACACACAGACCCACACACACACACACATATGCATGCACATGTGCACAAAACAATGAACATGTACATACACACACATACACAGAAACACATGCAGGTGTGCACACACACATGACATATACACATATGCACAAACATACATGTTCACACACACAGGCAGAATACACACATGTGCACATACATACACAACATACATGCACGCACACACAAATACACACACAAATGCATGCATGTGTGCACATACACACATATATACACACACAATAGACATAAACATACGCACACATGCATGTGCACATATACACAAGCACATACATACACGTTCACATACACACACATGTGCATACACACAAACATATACACACACATGCACATACATACACACAAACATACACACACATGTGCATACATACACACACACACACACACACACACACACACACACAGAGTCAGAACAGCGAACCTATGCAGTGTGAAGATGCAAACTCTTGTATTTGTTAATGTTGTTATGTTGGGGGTGAGCTGCCGGGAGTGGCACCCACACAAGATCATAGTCAGATCAGGGATTTGGATCACAGGGACACACACTACCACCCTCCCCCTCCCTTTCCCTGGGCCTCCCTGTAAAGGGCTCAAGTCCCACTTTCTCCTTTCCGCATTTGGACAGCAGCAGATATCAGGGCTAGGGAAATTCAGACTGGTGAGTCCACCACTCACACACCATCCCCAGCCCTGGTCCTCTCTGCCCCCACCTCCACCCACATCTTCCTCCTCCCATGGCCCAACAGAGCAGTGAGGTCTCGGAACATTGACAACGAGAGAGGTGTCAGAGAGGGTATGTTTGTGTGTGTGTGTGCATAAGTGTGCGTGTGTATACAACTGTGTATGTGTGAATGTTTGTATGTATGAGTGTGTGTTTGTGCTTGTATGTGTGTGCAAGCTTGTGTGCATATGTACGTGTTAGTGTCTTGTGTGTATGCCTGCCAGCATGAGCATGTGCATCTGTCTGTGTTTATGTGCGTGTATATGTGTTTATGTATACAACTGTGTATGTGTGAATGTGTTTGTGTGTATGTATGAGTATGTGTGTGCACGTGTTTGTGTTAGTATCTGTGTGTATGTCTGTCAGCACATGCATGTGTTTGTGTCTGTGTGTATGTCTGTCAGCACGTGCATGTGTGTGTGTTAGTGTCTGTATGCACAAGCACTTATTCTGTGTTTCTATGGCCAGGGATGGGTATTTGTCAGTTGGACTGTATTTGAGTGTTTGTATGTGTTCATGCATGTATGTTTCTGTGGATGTATGTCTCAGAATATTTAGTTGTATTTGTGCATGCGCGCATTTGTCTCTGTGTGCCTGTCTGTGTATTTCTGTGTACACAGGTGTGTGTGCGTGCGCATCTGTATATGTATTTGCCTGTGTGTTCGTGTTTGTGTCGCTATATGATTGATTGTGTCTATGTGCTTATGTATCTGCATGCGTCTAATGTGTGTTTGTGTGTGTGTGTGTCTGTGTGAGTTTCTGTGTCTCTGTCAGTGTGAGTGTGTCTGAGTATATCTGTGTCTCTGTAAATATGTCTGTTTCTGTTTGTGAGCAGGTATGTGTGTGTGCGCGTATCTGTATGTGTGTCCATGAGTCTAGGCGTGTGTGTGCGTGTATGTATCTGTGTGTCTGTCTGTGTGTGCCTGTGTATCGCTCTACTTGTCTGTATGTGGGTGTGTCCCTGTATGACTGTGGGTGTGCGCGTGTACGTGAGTGCCTGTGACTGTGTGTGTGTGTGTGCTTGTCTCTATGTCTGTATATGTGTGTCTGTCTGCGTGTGTGTATGTGTGCGTGTGGGTACCTGTGTATGTGTCTGTGCATTTTTCCCTATGTGTGTGTGTGTGTGTGTGTGTGTGTGTGTGTGTGTGTGTGTGTGTGTGTGAACACACTGACAGCCCACCCCTTCCTCTGCCCACTAACGGCACCTCTGCCAACAGGACAGTGTGACTGTGCAGCGGACACGCAGCCTGGAAGCTCATCGCCAGGGTTGGCACAGAGGTTGCCCTTGGCCCCTCCGCTGCTCCCTCACACCCCTGCCTGCCCCCCCTCTGTACCAATGTCGCACATCAACAGAAGCAAGATGCTCACTTTAAGGACCACATTTACAGAACATTTACGTGATTTTTTTTATTTAGACATTAAACACAGCCCCGAAGAATCCAGGCCAACACCCCCTTCCCCTGCTCCCTCCGATGCTGCCAGAGGTGCTCCTACCTGCATCCTGACCACAGGAGAGGGCATTTGTTGCTGGTGAACCCAATATGGAGTCGTTTTTTCCTGTCCCTCTCATACTAAGGTTCTGGCAATATCTCTGCACTTGCGTGCTCCCTCTCCTGTGACATCATCAAGGTCTCTGCTGATGTTTGGTAACTTTCTTCTGGGTGAGAGAGAGAGAGAGAGAGAGAGAGGAAAAAATAATCCATGCGATTGAAAATCAAGCAGTCATCCGAAGGAGAGCTGAAAGGGGGGGGGGGTGGGTGGGGAGAGACAGGTGGGGGTAGTCTGTTCTCACACAAACCATCCGCGCACTGTGAGCTGTAAATGCAGCCTGTGAAGCTCCTTCCTCCTCTCTTACTCTCTCTCTCTCTCTCTCTCTCTCGCTCTCTTGCTCCCTCCCTCTTGCTAGCTTCCACCAGCCAAGTATCAGCTTTGCCAAGCATTGTGCTGGAGTTCTCAGTCTGGCACATGCACAGAATTTCAAGAATCCTGTCGCACTTAGGAGTGTGAGAGCAAAGATATAAACAAACACACACACACCCACACTCCTATGCACGCACACATGCAAACACACTCACAAGCATACACTCACATAAGAACACTTGTGCGCACGCAGTCACACACACACATCTGCACACACATACTCACACACTTGTGCACACGCTCACCTGTACAATCTGCGTACACACGCTTGTGCACATGCACACACATACATACTCGCATGTGCACACACATATTCCCACACATACACACATATCTACACATTCACACTTGTGCATATGCACACACACATACACAGGGCACACATGCGCGCAGACACACTCACACTAGCATCTACACACACACACTTCTGTACATACACACACAGGTACCACAGGTATGTGCACATACGCACACACACACACACATTCAACACACACACACATATGTTTAATATCTCTCTCGCATTTTTGCCGACCAAATAGGACCAGGGAGCTGAATGTAAAAGCCAATTGAGCCGGTTTGCATGCATGCACATTTAAACTGGCTGCCATCATCGGGCCTTGAGCTGTTTGCGGCATCGTCTCTACCAACGGGGTAAAAATCTGGCCCGTGTCCTGTGCCCCAGGTTGGGGTGCTTGGCTCTGACTGCAATGGCCTCCCCCTCTGCCCCGTGATATTCCTCGCTGAAGGTGTAACTGCCTCCTGTCATTCCCCTAACATCTGGCTCCAAAAGCTGCTTCGGTTGGCTGCACACTCAGATTGACTCAGCATGCCACATCGAACATTCCACGGCGCCATATCAACGTACCTTTCCCTGTCCTGAACTGCCTCAAGGCTAGTAGCACTGTGAAGATGCAGAGAGTGAGAGGCTGTGGGATTAAGTAACTAAGGACGAATGCAGTGGTTTGTTAAGAGATGTTTCAGATAACATTGTAAGGGAGTGTGGTGGTCCACCACCAGCCTACTGCAGGGGACAACCTCTGTACCTGCAGGAGTGTAAGGAGACAGGACAACACCTGGCCGGCTGTCAATCAGTTGGCCTGAATGGATCAAGCCCCACCCAGTCGGGTGTCAGTCACCCTCCGGGATCTAAGCCTGCGCCGGCCTCCTGAGGCCTCACACTGAGTTGCTGCAGCCACAGCCAGCCTGGCTCTGTGGAAGTCTTTGTGGATTAAAGCCTTTTGTACAGTCTTTATCTTTGTGTGTGTCTGATTCTGGCTAACAGTGCACCACAGGCAGACAGCTCAATCCAGGCCCAGACCCAGCCTAGCTCCAGGCCCAGACCCAGCCTAGCACCAGGCCCAGACCCAGCCTAGCACCAGGCCCAGACCCAGCCTAGCTCCAGGCCCAGACCCAGCCTAGCTCCAGGCCCACACCTAGCCTAGCTCCAGGCCCAGACCCAGCCTAGCTCCAGGCCTACACCCTGCTTAGCTCCAGGCCTGGCCCAGACCAGACTTAGCTCCCAGCCAGGTTCTACCCAGCTTCAGTCCCACCCTTGCTCCCAGCCAGGCCTCACCCTAGCTCTCAGCCAGGTCTCACCCTAGCTCCCAGCCAGGCCCCACCCTAACTCCCAGCCAGGTCCTACCCTAGCACCCAGTCAAGTCCCACCCTAGCACCCAGCTCCAGGTCCCACCACAGCTCACAGCCAGGTCCCACCCTAGCTCCCAGCCGGTACCACCCTAGCACCCAGCCAAGTCCCACCCTAGCTCCCAGCAAGGACCCACCCTGGCTCCAGGCCCATACAGGGGTTCCTGCAGAAGGCCAGCTGAGGTAGAGCGGGGTTTCCTGAGGTAACCACTCGTTTCCAGATGGTCCTTCAGTACAAGCCTGTGTTTTTCTTGGCTCTCACAGGCGTGAATCCACCCTCTGCTCTCTGAGCCACATTCCAGAGTACTGGTTCCAGCAGGCACTTGACTGAATGCAAAGGAGTGTGCAATGGGACTGTGTAGAGGGAGTTTCACTACGTCTGATCCTGGGAGTATGTGAGAGAGCTTCACTCTGTGTCTGATCCCAGGAGTGTGCGATGAGATGGTGTGGAGGGAGCTTCACTCTGTGTCTGACTCCGTGAGTGTGTGATGGGTTGGTGTGGAAGGAGCTTCACTCTGAGCCTAACCCTGGATGTGTGTGATGGGACGGTGCGGAGGGAGCTTCACTCTGCGTCTGATCCCGGGAGTGAGTGATGGGATGGTGCGGAGGGAGCTTCACTCTGGGTCTGACCCTGGGATTGAGTGATGGGACGGTGCAGAGGGAGCTTCACTCTGTGTCTGGTCACAGAAGTGTGATGGGTTGGTGCGGAGGGAACATCTGACCCTGGGAGTGTGTGATGGGACGGTGGGGAGGGAGCTTCACTCTGCGTCTAATTCCGGGAGTGAGTGATAGGATGGTGTGGAGGGATCTTTGTTACTCTGGTACTTTTCCGTGTGGCCTGAGGGAATGAATTGTTGAACAACCAAGCTCCAGGGCTTAGTGTACGGAATGGCACCAGTCCGCGGGCCCTGTGGGCCTGCGTGGTGGGACAGTGTTGAAGCAGGCCTCCTTCTGGCAGAGCCTGGATGGAAGAGACTGCCAGCATATGCCTGCCTGGGGTCCTTGGTGACGTGGCACAGAGGGTTTATGATGTTACAACTCACGGCGGTGCCTGTGACCTCAGCAGAGAGTCTTCATTGTTCTGTGCCAGGGAGGTTGGCTGAGGTGAGTGACTCTCTTCCCGTTCCGAATCCCTTTGGAACCTCAGATAACAGCGAGCAAAATCTCTCTGGGGCCTTCCTATCTCTCTCTCTATCCCCCCTCTCTCTCTGTCTCCCTCCCTTGCTCTCTCTCCATCTCTCCCCTTCTCTCTCTGTCTCCCTCCCTCGCTCTCTCCATTTCTCCCCTCTCTCTCCCCCCTCTGTCTTCCTCCCTTGCTCTCTCCCTCCATCTCTCCCCTTCTCTCTTCACCACCCCCCCACCCCCCCCAGCATGACCTTGTCTGAACATGGAACCTACAGCAGATGACAAGGCTGTTCAGCCCATATGCCTGTGCTGCACATGACCTCCAAATGAAATGACCCCCTTCACATTCCTGTGTATGTCCAGAAGCTGTCGGAACTCCTTCCACCACCGCCCTTGCAGACCGTTCCAGGCACCCACGACTCTCCGTGTGAAATATGTGCCTCCCATATCTTCCTTAACCCTCCCCCCTTTCACCTCAAAGGCATGTTCTCCGTGTGTGAGGTAATCAAAGCTTCTCAAGATTTTATAGCCCTCTAGCAGATCTCCCCTCGGTACCTGACGCTTCAGAGAAAACAATCTGGGTTTTCCCAACCCCTCCACACAGTCAACATCCTGCCAAACCTCTTCTGTCCCTGTTCCAAACCCTCCATGTCCGGTAATGGGGTGAGCAGCACGCTACTCCATATGCACGGTACTCCAAATTCAGCCTGACCAAAGTTCCATGTCACCGCAACGTGACCTCCTTCTGTCCTCAAGATTCAAGATATTCAAAGTTCCCTCATTGTCATGTAATGGTGCAGAATGTAATATTACAGGAAACAGCCTTCTGTCTGCTGTAAGGCAGGCAAAGATGCGACATCAGTGTGGCCCAGGGCCCCTTACAGTACGAGAAAGGGAAGCAAAAGAGAGTCCCTTCAGAGTCACTGAATGTCCATGGATTCACCTCAGGCCGCTCCTGCAGTCTCTGCGGCCGCACAGACCCCCGTTTGGAAGGCCCAGCTCTGAGAGAAGTGGCATCTGTGTGCTGGTCCACTGAGTTTCCTGCCAATGGAAGACCAGAAACTAAGTCCCGGTGGGGTCTGATCCAGGGATATGGAGACCGGGAACTGGGCATGGGGCTCCTGGTGGAGTCTGACCCAGGAATATGGAAACTGGGAACTGTGTATAGTGTGGGATGCTCCCAGTGTGGGATGAGGAGACTGGAACCATGCACAGTGCTCCAGGCATGGACCAACCCAGTTGCCTTTTGCTGATCTTCTCTCCTTCTGCCCAGGTATCACCAGGAAGGGTTCAGGGGGGTAGGCTCTACATTCCGATGCAGCGCCCCGCGGACCATGGTGAGGATCGTTGGACCACCCCTGGTGAGCACGGCGCTGGGGACAAGCAAGGAGCAGATGAGAAGAAGCCGGAGGGGAGAAGCTGGTGGGAGTGCCACCTGTCGGACACCGCCAAGGGGCTGGTGGTGGCCCTATTCGGGGGCGGGTTGCTGGCTGGCTTTGTGGCCCCCTTCACCAGGATCGCCTACCAGGCCTCGCGCATGCCCTCCCTGGAGATCCTGCTGTTTCGGTGCCTCCTCCACATGGCATTGGGCCCGGTGTTGAAGCTCCGCCACATGCCCCTCTTTGGGCCCCGCCAGGCCTGGAGGCCGATCTTTATCCATGCCTTTATCAACGTGGTGTCCATCGGCTGTGCCTACACCTCCTTCATGGTCATCCCAGCCGGCAGCGCTACCACGATCCGCAAGGGCGCCTCCACACTCTGCTCCACACTGATGAGCCTGCTGATTACTACCACCACCCGACTGAGCGCCTATGACTGGGTGGGGCTGCTGGGCAGCATGGCCGGCCTGTGCCTCATCGTGGTTCCCGAGCTAGTGTGGTCAGAGAAGGCCTCGTTGCTGATCAACATCTTTGGCTACGTCCTGGCCACGCTGGGGGGGCTGGCGCTAGCTGTGGCGCTCATTATCTTCCGCACCTTCTCCCACCCGGCCAAGCTGGCCACGGCAGCCTTCACCTTTGGCGTGGTGGGCAGCCTTTTGTGTGCCATGCTAGCGCCCTGGCTGCAGGAGCCAGTGCTGACTTCCGACTCCCTCACCTGGAGCTGCGTGGCCAGCATCGCCAGCCTGGCGCTGCTCTCCTTCTTCTGCGCCAACTACGCCGTGTCCAAGGCCCACCCGGCTCTGGTCTGTGCCTTCCTGCACTCCGAGGTGGTGGTCACCATGGCGGTGCAGTACTGCGTGCTCAGCGAGCCGCTTTCTGCCTACGCTGTGGGGGGAGCCGGGGTGATCATCGGCAGCATCTTGGTGGTGACCGCCCACAGCGTGGGCTGTGGCAGGCAGACGGGCAGCCATTAAAACCTCTTTGTTCCACACTGGCAGTGAGGGTAGTTTCCTCCATCAATCGTTGGGCAAGGGTGGGGGTTGGAGGGCGGCTTCCTCCATCGGTCAGTGGGCAAGGGTGTCTTCTCCATTGGTCAGTGGCAAGGGTAGGGAGGGGTCTCTCTCTCTCTCTCTCTCTCTCCATTGGTCAGTGGCAAGGTTGGGGAGCGGTCTCTCTCTCTCTATTGGTCAGGGGCAAGGGTGGGGAGGGATCTCTTTCTCTCCCTCTCTCCTCATTGGTCAGTGGCAAGGTTGGGGAGGGGTCGCTCTCTCTCTCTCTCCATTAGTGTGGCAAGGGTGGGGAGGGTCCTCTCCATTGGTCAGTGGAAAGGGTGGGGCAGGGTCTCTCTCTCTCCATTGGTCAGTGGCAAGGTTGGGGAGGGGTCTCTCCATTGATTTGTGGCAAGGGTAGGGAGGGGTCTCTCTTTCTCTCTCTCTCTCTCTCCATTGCTCAGTGGCAAGGTTGGGGAGGGGTCTCTCTTCATTGGTCAGTGGTAAGGGTGGGGAGGGGCCTCTCTCTCTCTCTCTCTCTCCATTGGTCAGTGGCAAGGGTGGGGAGGGGTATCTTTCTCTTTCCATTGGTCAGTGGTAAGGGTGGGGAGGGGTATCTCTCTCCCATTGGTCAGTGGCAAGGGGGCAAGGGTGGGGAGGGGCCTCTCTCAGGTTGGGGTGGGATCTCTCCATTGGGTGGGGAGGGGCCTCTCTCTCTCTTCATTGCTCAGTGGCAAGGGTGGGGAGGGGTATCTCTCTCTCCCATTGGTCAGTGGCAAGGGTGGGGCGGGATCTCTTTCTCTCCCTCTCTCCTCATTGGTCAGTGGCAAGGTTGGGGCGGGGTCGCTCTCTCTCTCTCCATTAATGTGGCAAGGGTGGGAGGGTCCTCTCCATTGGTCAGTGGCAAGGGTGGGGCAGGGTCTCTCTCTTTCTCCATTGGTCAGTGGCAAGGTTGGGGGGGGGGTCTCCATTGATTTGTGGCAAGGGTAGGGAGGGGTCTCTCTTTCTCTCTCTCTCTCTCTCTCTCCCCATTGATCAGTGGCAAGGTTGGGGAGGGATCTCTCTCTCCATTAGTGTGGCAAGGGTGGGGAGAGATCTCTCCATTGATCAGTGGCAAGGGTGGGGATGTGTCTCACTCTCTCTCCATTGGTCAGTGGCAAGGGTGGGGAGGGGTCTCTCTTCATTGGTCAGTGGTAAGGGTGGGGAGGGGCCTCTCTCTCTCTCTCTCTCTCTATTGGTCAGTGGCAAGGGTGGGGAGGGGTATCTTTCTCTTTCCATTGGTCAGTGGTAAGGGTGGGGAGGGGTATCTCTCTCCCATTGGTCAGTGGCAAGGGGGCAAGGGTGGGGAGGGGCCTCTCTCAGGTTGGGGTGGGATCTCTCCATTGGGTAGGGAGGGGCCTCTCTCTCTCTCCATTGCTCAGTGGCAAGGGTGGGGAGGGGTATCTCTCTCTCCCATTGGTCAGTGGCAAGGGTGGGGAGGGGTATCTTTCTCTCTCTCCCATTGGTCAGTGGCAAGGGTGGGGAGGGGTCTCTCTCTCTCTCTTTCTCTCTCTCTCTCAATCAGTGGCAAGGATGGGGAGGGGTCTTTCTCCATTAGTCAGTGCGTAACGTCAGGGGGAGGGAAGCTTCCTCCATTGGATGGTGACCATGCAGAGTGAGAGAGGTCTCTCTCTCTATTGGTCAGTGAGCAAGTGCGGCGTTCCCTATTGGTCAATGAGCGGGTGGGGTGGGAGGAATGCAGTGGGCTCGCAGCACAGGAAGAGGACAACCTGCAACCGATAATGCCACAGATCGTCTCGCTCTCCCCGTCCCTGCCTCAGTCCCAACTCTGGTGATGCAAGTCTCTGATTCCCCTCCTGTGCTGAGGGAAGTGGGACCATGGGTTTATCCACCACAGCCGATGGGAGATTTCAATTAAATTGGTAAATCTGCAGTGCAGTTCATTTGGACACTTAAACATACCGTGTGGTTACAGGCCTTTTTGGCCCATGAGCCTATGCCGCCCAATTACACCCCCCCCCGCCCCCCCCCCCTCCGTATGTTTTTGATGGGTGGGAGAGAACTGAAACCTCAGGGGAAACATAAGAACATAAGAAACATAAGCAGGAGTTGGCCATCCAACCCATCAAGCTTGTTCCTCCTTTCAACGTGATTGGGTGGCACGGTTAGTGCGATGCTTTTACAGCGCCAGCGTGTGGGACCAGGGTTCAAATCTCATGCTGTCTGTGGGGAGTTTGTACGTTCTCCCTGTATCTGTGTTGGGTTTCCCCGGGGACTCTGGTTTCCTCCTTCCATTTTGAAACCTACCGGGGGGTGGGGGATGGGATGTAGGTTAATTAGGTGGGCCAAAATGGCCTGTTACTGCTGTATGTTTAAATTTTAAATTTAAATGTAAAAATTACTTTCATGAGAAGCTCATCTCCACCGACCTGCCTTTTCCCCATATCCCTAAATTCCTTATGATGCAGTCATCTCTCCAACGATGTCTTAAATAGTGAGGTCACCTCCACTGCTTCAATGGGCAGCAAATTCCACAGATTCACCACCCACTGGGTAGAGCAGTTCCTCCTCATCTCCGTCCTACTCAATTCCCCTGAATCTTGAGGCTACATTCTCTAGTTCTGGTCTCCCCCACCAATGGGAACAACTTACCCACCTATATCTTATTGATGACTTTCATAATTTTATACATTTCTATAAGATCCCCTCTCATTCTTCTCAGTTCCAGCGAGTACAGTCCCAGACGACTCAATCTCCCTTCATAAGCCAACCCCCTCATCCCTGGAACCTCCTCTGCACGGCCTCCAAAGCCAGTCCGTCCTTCCTCAAGCCAGAAGACCAGAACTGCACGCGGTTCTCCAGACACGGCCTCACCAGGACCTTGTACGGTTGCAGCAGAATCTCCCTGCCCCTAAATTCAATCCTTCCAGTGATGAAGGCCAATCTTCCATTTGCCTTTCATCTGCTGCACCTGCAATTCATGCACAAGCTCTCCCAAGTCTTTCTGCACGGCCGCACGCTGCAATCACTCACCATTTAAATAATATTCTGATCTTTTCCATTTTAACTTCCAAAATGGATAACCTCATATTTGCCAACCCAACATTGTCCTCCATCTGCCAGACCCTTGCCCACTCACTTAACCTATCCATATCTCTCTGTAGATTCTCCGTATCCTCTGCACAATTTGCTTTTCCATACAATTTCATGTCATCAGTAAACTTAGATACACCACACTCTGTCCCCTCTTCCAGATCATGAAACCCACGCATTCACAGGGAGAACATACAAACTCCTTACAGACGGCCCTGGATTTGAACCCAAGCCGCTGGTGCTGTAACAGCCAAGAGCTAACTGTGCTGCCCCATGTCAGCCCTTGTGGACCATTGCTGAGCAGAGGGATCTGGGACCTGAGCTCCACAGTTCATCGAAGGTGTCCATAACAAGTGGAGTGGGTGGTGAAGAAGGGGTGTGGTACATTGAATTGGGCAGGGTGCAGTTTCAACAGGTTCGTCTGGCACTTTGGTCCGAGCACAGAAGCACTGGAGGAACTCAGCCAGCCCTCCAGAATCCATAGAACTTGCCTCCAGCTTTGACTTCAATCACAGCGTCTGCAGACTTTGGCGTTCCAGCGCTTTGGTCAGAAATACCATGTGCAGTTCCAGTCACCCCCTCCCCCCTTACACAGGAAGGAGGTGAAGGCTTTGGAAAGGGGACAGAGGAGATTGGACAGGCTCATGTCCGTTACACTGGACAATGACCTTTCTCAAAAGATTTGCTTCCTGAAAATAATTACAAATTATGACAGACAACTCGAAGCTGAACACAAAGATTATTTCAGATATGCTACATCACACAGGAAGTTGGAGAAACATTAAATTAACTTGTGTTAAATTTACCATGTTTAATCGCAGTTCAACCGACCTAAAAATGTTTTGCCGCTTAATCGCAGTTCAACCAACCTAAAAATGTTTTGCCGCTGATTTTCATTTGTACTCAGCATCTGATGCCTCTCATGTCAGTGTCCAACAATAGTCGGTCGGCGTTCCTGATACCACTTTTCCATGTTCACAATGTCCTGGAGAAACCTTTCACCGTGTTTGTCACCGAGATCAGCCGGGAAGACATCCAACTGCGAATGGAGAAAATGAATTTTCAATTACTTGCTGTATTTCACGGTTTTGTTGGCTTGGAGTCGACTTAAAATGTGACAGGAAATCAGAAAATTAGATTATATCTAAAACATGGTACATGATAGGAAATGTTTAGCTGATTTTTGTTATCAGCAGCCCAAAATCCATTAAATACACCCAAAAGTGTTCAGGAAGCAAGATTTTTGTTGTCCAGTGTATCTTTGTCTCCAATGCGAGACCTGCTGAGTTCCTCCAGCATTTCTGTGTTTTTATCCATGATCACAGTGTCTGCAGATTTCCGTGTTTCATAGAGGTTTGCCCAGGATTGGAAGGGAGAGGTCGGACAAACTTGGGTTGGTTTGTCTTGAGTGTTGGAGGCCGAAGGGGGGGGAACCTGTCCAAAATGGTCAGAGGCATCGACAGGGGAGATGTCAGAACCTTTTATTCCCCCCCCCCCCACCCAGGGGAATGCCAGAGGAGCAGTTTAAGTGGGGATGGGGTGTTTTGTTTTGGACAGAGTGGTGGGTGCCTGGAACAGGCTCCCACAGGCAGTGGTGGAAACACCTTCAGAAGCAGTTAAGAGATGTCTAGATGGAGAGTGGAGGTGCAACAGCGACTGCCCTTCTGGAGAAGGCTGAAGCAGGCAAGGCTGCTGGCCATCATCACGTCAACCTTCTACGGGAGGTGTCCTGGCTGGCTGCAGAGAAGTGGAGCGGAGGTCAAACCATAGGACCATAAGAGCGGCAGAGAGGATCACTCCCATTATATCAACGTGACCCACCGGGATGGCTGTCTGAAGAAGGTGCGCAAAATCATCAAGGACCCCCTTCCACCCCCGCACACAGTATTTTTCAGCTCCTCCCGTCAGGGGAAGAGATCCAGGAGGATCAGAGCCAGCCCCACCAGGCTGAGGAACAGCTTCTTCCCACTGGCAGCGAGAACGCTGAACGACCCAAGGTTCACACTGACCATCCGAGACTCCCATATGCACAAAAAAAGTTTATCTATTTATATATATGAATAAGTGTCCTGTGTATGTATTGTTTGTGCACATGTGTGATATCTGGTTGTATGCGCACAGGAGGAACGTACAAACTCCTCACAGACAGCGCAGGATTCCAACCCAGGTCCCAATCACTGGTGTTGCGCTAACCGTTACGCCAAGCAATGACCTCTGGCATTTGCTGCTGTCACCCAAGAAAACAGGTGCTGGCTGTCCACCCTAACTACGCCCCCTCATGATCTTGCAAACCCCTATTAAGTCACCTCTCATCCTTTTGCAGCTCAGCATCAACCAGTATGTTTTTCCTCCGACTAGTTAGAAACAAGGATAAGGGTGCTGGAAAAGCTTACACTGGACAACTATTACTTTTCAACAGGTTTTAGCTTCCTGAAAAAATAAACTTGGGGATTATGCTAGACCACCAAGCAGAACCCAAAGACAATTTCAGATTTTCTGTATCGCCAGCATTATGGGAAGTTGGAGAAACATTAACATTTGTTGAATTCAGCATGTTTAAACGCATCGTGATACCGACACGTTGCGTTAGCTCCACTGATCCAAAAATGTTTTGCCGCTGATTTTCATTTGTACTGGGCATCTGATGCCTCTCAAGTCAGTGGCCAACAAGTCGGCCGGCATCGATGGCTACAGATTTTCACGTTTTACTTCTTCCCACCTTTGCGACCACACCCTCCACCCCCCCCCACCACCCCCACACTCTTTTGTTCGGATCTCTTGCCAACATTTACCAGATCTTGATGAGGGGCTCTAGCCCGAAACGCTGGTTATGTCTGAGGCGCTTCGGAATGTCACCAAAGACTCTCGTAAACTTCGTACTGTGGAGAGTATTCTGGCTGGTTGCATCACTGCCTGGTACAGAGGCGCTAACTCTCAGGACAAGATAACCTCCAAAGAATTGTTAACTCGGCCTGCGACATCACAGGCCCCAGACTCCACTCCATTGAGGACGTCTACATGAGGCGGTGTAGAATCCATCAGTAGTAAAACACAAAAATCTGCAGGCACCGTGGTTAAAGTGAAAACACAATGCTGGAGAAACTGAGTGTCCTTTATATATAAAAAAAGCAGCCTCAGAGACCCCCACCACCCAGACCATGCCCTCTGGTGCCATCGGGGAAGAGGTACAGGAGCCTAAAGACTAGCACTCAGCAGCACAAGGACACTGCCATCAGATTCCTGAATAATCAATGAACCACAGACACGGCCTCACTTTTAGTGCACGATTATTTTTATTATTCTATTTTTTATAGTAATGTTGTAAGATGGTTATAATATGAATGTTTGCACTATGTTTCTACCACAAAACACCAAATTTCATGGCACTAAATCCTGATTCTGATGTAAAGAAATCTCTTGGTACCTGCCACATTGACCACCGCCAGTGGGCTGATATCGCCTCAAACCGTGCATCTTGGTGCCTCACAGTTCGGCGGGCAGCAACCTCCTTTGAAGAAGACTGCAGAGCCCACCTCACTGACAAAAGACAAAGGAGGAAAAACCCAACACCCAACCCCAACCAACCAATTTTCCCCTGCAGCCTCTGCAACCGTGTCTGCCTGTCCCGCATCGGACTTGTCAGCCACAAACGAGTCTGCAGCTGACGTGGACATTACCCCTCCATTAATTTTCGTCCGCGAAGCCAAGCCAAAGAAAGAACATAAAGGACACTGCTTGACCTGCTCACTTTCTCCAACACTGTGTTTTTACTTCAAACAAGGTGTCTATAGACTATCAATGGGTTCCAGTCGCCCTGATACCGCTTTTCCACGTTTGCCACATCCCGGTGAAACCTTTCCCTGTGTTCGTCACTGAAGGCGCCGAGATCAGCCAGGAAGACGTCCAAGTGCGGATGCAGAAAATGGATATTCAATGACATGCTGCACTCCGTAGTTTTGTCAGCTTGAAGTCGATTTAAAATATGACAGGAAATCACAAAAATAGGTGATATCTAAAAAAAGGTGCGTGATAGGAAATTTTTAAGGTGATTTTCATGATCAGCAGCCCAACATCCATAAAATACACCCCAAAGGGTTCAGGAAGCAAGATCTTCGTTGTCCAATGTTATTTACAAGGCGCCGTCGCCAGGCAAACCCCGGCAGCCCGCACAGCCCAACCGTTGGCAGCCGAGCCCCGGGCCGGGAGCGGTCAATGATAACAAGCACAATTTTTTTCTTTGGCTTGGCTTCGCGGACGAAGATTTATGGAGGGGGTAAAAGTCCACGTCAGCTGCAGGCTCGTTTGTGGCTGACAAGTCCGATGCGGGACAGGCAGACACGGTTGCAGCGGTTGCAGGGGAAAATTGGTTGGTTGGGGTTGGGTGTTGGGTTTTTCCTCCTTTGCCTTTTGTCAGTGAGGTGGGCTCTGCGGTCTTCTTCAAAGGAGGTTGCTGCCCGCCAAACTGTGAGGCGCCAAGATGCACGGTTTGAGGCGTTATCAGCCCACTGGCGGTGGTCAATGTGGCAGGCACCAAGAGATTTCTTTAGGCAGTCCTTGTACCTTTTCTTTGGTGCACCTCTGTCACGGTGGCCAGTGGAGAGCTCGCCATATAACACGATCTTGGGAAGGCGATGGTCCTCCATTCTGGAGACGTGACCCATCCAGCGCAGCTGGATCTTCAGCAGCGTGGACTCGATGCTGTCGATTCTGCCATCTCGAGTACTTCGACGTTAGGGGTGTAAGCGCTCCAATGGATGTTGAGGATGGAGCGGAGACAACGCTGGTGGAAGCGTTCTAGGAGCCGTAGGTGGTGCCGGTAGAGGACCCATGATTCGGAGCCGAACAGGAGTGTGGGTATGACAACGGCTCTGTATACGCTTATCTTTGTGAGGTTTTTCAGTTGGTTGTTTTTCCAGACTCTTTTGTGTAGTCTTCCAAAGGCGCTATTTGCCTTGGCGAGTCTGTTGTCTATCTCATTGTCGATCCTTGCATCTGATGAAATGGTGCAGCCGAGATAGGTAAACTGGTTGACCGTTTTGAGTTTTGTGTGCCCGATGGAGATGTGGGGGGGCTGGTAGTCATGGTGGGGAGCACAATACTATGTCTACATAACACAACCAGTCTCTTTCCACTCTAGTCTAAACACTAACAACTGTGAACTCCATTGCAGAGATCTCTCCAGTCTTAAAAAATTTTCTACTAGAACTTTTCTTTCTGATCCTCAACCAATGCTGCATCCCCTTTACTCGGCCGCGGCAGGAATAAACACACGCAGGCCGATTCCAGGGCGCACCACTCCATAACTGGGGACAGCGGTCGTAGATCTCCAGAAATGGTTCGACCTAAAAGGGGAGGCAGGCCTCTTCAGCCCGGTTAGGCAACCTGCATAGGAGAAGATCACTCCGATATAAAACCTATGACCCAAGGACCTCACTGCCACGTCCCAGCTTGCTTGGCCACGGCACACGAACTATGGGTGTAAAGGGTGGGGCCAGTACTGCGCACACTGCACTCCACCTAAAACCTCCTTTGCGCAGGCCCGAGGACAGGTCTACGTCCTCCCCCTCAAAAGATGCAAAGGTGCACAGTGTAGGCTCTTCGGCCCACGATGTTGTGCCAACCCATGTATACCTCTACAGTGGTTGAAGAATGAAGCTCATCCTCACCCCCACCCCAGGGAGGATTTGCATTAAATATTAGGACTATAAAGCGCCTACATTTTTGCATTTCTGGGTTTATAAAGCATGCCTGCTCTCTCACCGTGAACCAATTTGATGGGCTGACTGAGTTTATAATGGGCAATGCAAGGGGAGGGTTAGAGGGCAGTACCGCGCCCAGGCTCATGGTGGTGCTGCCGGATTCGTGGTCAGGTGTAGCTCGATGCTACCACCCACAGGACATTATCCAGCACTGCAAGTGGCGTCAACTTCCGATGCCTGATCTTCTGCACCTCCCTCTCCTGAGCTCATCCTCCTGTCTGGGTACCCCTCCACCAGCGCTGGAAGCTCCTTAATCCCCCTCTTCCTACATGAGGAATGCTGGTGTGGGGTTATTTGGCCTGGTGAGGCATTGCAATCACGCACAGGTTCCTTGCAGTCTACTTAACCGGTGACCTATCGTGGACACACATCTCCTCACTTGTCAGGGCGGCGCAACAGCGACTGCATTTCCTGAGAAAACTGAAGGCTACCAGCTGCCATCACGTCAACCTTCACTATCGAGCGTCCTGCCCGGGCTGCATCACAGTGTAGTACAGTTGCTGCAGAGAAATGGATCGGAGGTGTTTCCACAGGACCATAAGAGCGGCAAAGAGGATCACTGGAGTCTCTCTCCACCCCCCCACCCCCATTAATTGCTGCCTGGAGGGGTCTCAAAATCACTGAGGACCACTTCCACCCCGCACACTATATCTTTAAGCCACTCCTGTCAGGAAAGATTTCAGAGTGCAAACAAGCCTGAGATTATTTTTCCTGCAAGCCACACAGAATTATTGGTAGTGTAAAAAAAACCTGATTCAGCATACACATGTAAAGAAATGAGCCCCCTCTCCTTCTCCCCCTCTCCCTAGTCTCATTCTCTCTCCCCCTCTCTTTCTCCATCCTTCTCTTCCCCTCCCCTTTTTCTA
Source organism: Narcine bancroftii (assembly GCF_036971445.1). Classification (NCBI taxonomy): domain Eukaryota; kingdom Metazoa; phylum Chordata; class Chondrichthyes; order Torpediniformes; family Narcinidae; genus Narcine; species Narcine bancroftii. The sequence goes on along the minus strand of NC_091470.1, from coordinate 200,127,887 downwards.
TCTCTTTCTCTCTCTCTCCCCCCCACTTCCTCACTCCTTCCCCTTTCTCTTTCCTCCTCTCCTTCTGCCCACTCCCTCTATCTCCCCTTGGCACTGTAACAGGCCAATTCGGCCCTACGAGTCAGTGCCATCCTGCTACGTTTTTGAAGGGTGGGAGGGAACCAAAGCCCCCGGAGAAAACCCACAGGGAGAATGTACAAACTCCTTACAGACAGCGTGGGATTCACACCCAGGTCCGGTCCTGATTGCTGGCAGTGTAAAGGCGTTGCATTAACCGCTATGCCAACTGTGCCACCCACTACTCTCTACTCTTTCCCTCCCCTTCTCTCTCTCTTCTCCCCTTTCTCCCATACCTTCCTTCTCTCCCCATCTCTCTATCCCTTCTCTCTCTCTTTTCCTCTCCCCTCTATCTCTCTCCCCCTCGCGATCACATTTAACCTGTAACAATCCATAATAAAGCCTCATCGACCACACTGCTGGAACAAGGGTGAACAGTAGGGGCTCGGTTCCGGGTCAGGGCCCTGTGAAGCAGTCGTTTAGTTGATTTCATCCACACTTCCCTCCTACCGACTACCTCGGTTCTGTCCGCCACAGCGGTGTGGATCTCCCACTGGCCACCCATTTCGATTCCCTGTCCCATTCCCTTGCTGACATCCGTCCATGGCCTCGTGCACTGCCAGAGACCATCTGCAAATTGGAGGAACAACACCTCATCTTCCATCTGGGCTCCTTCCAACTAGACAGCAGTAACGTCGACTTTTCCATTCTCCGTTATTAAACATCATTGCCCCCCTCTTTGCCCCCCCCCCCCCCCAATGTGGCCTTTCACCCAGCTTCGTTGCCATTCACAGAGCCAAAATCAATTCTCACCTTTTATCATATACTTCTGGTCTGGTCTCCTCCTCCGACCGTTCTTCCCCATTTCTCTCTCCAGTCTTTAGACTTCATTCAGACACCTTCCTGCGTTTTGCTTATACCTTGAAGAAGGGCTCAGGCCCGAGGCGCCAATATCTTTAGCTCCGCTGGGCGCTGCGATGCCGGAAGAGTTCCTCCAGCATTTCTGTATGTTTTTACTCAACTCAGCGATGGAAGGACTCTGGGCCATGGTCCTTCCCAACAGCCCCGTTGTCGTTGGCTGCGCCCGGCCTCAGGTGTCCCTCAGCACGGGCTCTTCCAGCCTGGAAGGTGAGAGTTGCCAGCATTCCTGCACTGACACCTCCGTGTGCTGGGCCCCTTTCTCCAAGATGATGGGTTTCTGAATCCAGCGTTTCTGGATGCCTGACTCTATGTGCATCCCTGGGAAAAGAGACGTGCTGCTGCTGGGGATGAGCCGTGACAAGGACCCTTGCATCCCTCTTAGCAAATCTGCATTCTTCAAAGAGGTGGGTGACTGTCTCCACCCCACCATATTCATCGCAGGGACAACATGGGTTGTGGGTGATGTTCCTGTTGTCCAGGAAGGATCTGACCAAGGCTCCTCTCACCGCCTGCCAGGCCAAGCTCTCAATACACCCGAGATTGGCGTGAGCCGTCCTTGAGGGGAAGGTGCCACCACAATGCTGTTGGCTTTCCCAAGATTTGGCTCAGGCCCTGCAGTTTGTAGGGAGCCATTCCGGATCACACAAGGGGACCTTCAGCTCATCAAACGTGTGCAGACAAACAAGCACCCATCCATACCCATCAACTGCCCTCAGATTTTATTGCTCTCCTATACAAGGGCAATTAACAGAGCCATTTAACCCACTAACCATCACAGCACCTCAGGGAAGTCCACACAGCCAATATACAGACTCCACAGACAGCAATTGAGGTCCAAGATCAGGGACTAGCGGAATTCCACAGGGATCTGTTCTGAGACCCCTACTCTTTGTGATTTTTATAAATGACCTTGATGAAGAAGCGGAAGGAGGGGTCAGTAAGTTTGCGGATGATACAAAAATTGAAGGAGTTGTGGATATTGCTGAAGGTTGTTATAGGATATAGAGTTGGGTGGAGAAGTGGCAGATGGAGTTTAATCCAGTTAAGTGTGAGGTGATGCATTTTGGAAGGTCAAGCCAGAAGGCTGAGTACAGGGTTAATGGTCGGAGGAACAGAGGGATCTTGGGGTTCAAATCCATTCACCCCTTCAAGGACACCGCACAGGTTGATAGGATAGTTAAGAAGGTCTGTGGGAGGCTGGGGTTCATAAATAGGGGGATTGAGTTTGAGAGTCAAGAGGTCATGTTGCAACTCTACAATCCTGAACTATGCTGTCATGTACTATGTAAGATAGTCAATGAGAGGGTGGAAACCTATCAAGTTTATTGCCATCTGATTGTACAACCCGACGAAGCAGTCCTCAGAGCAAAAACACGCAGACACACAACCAGACATAGCACACATACAAACAATACATACGTAGGACAAGTATTATATCTATTATAAATAAATAATGTTGAGCGTCTGAATGAAAACGTGTATATGTGCGTATTTGAGTGCGTGTGTGTCTGTGTATGTCTGTGTGTGTGAATATGTGTGTGACTGAATGTGTGTATGTGTGTCTGAATGAAAAAATGAGTGTGTGTGTGAAGTCAAGATTATTGTCAGCCAATTGTACAAGTACAACCTAACAAAACAGTGTTCTCTGGTCCTTGATGCAAAACACGCAGACACACAACCAGACATAACACTCATACAGACAGACAATATGTATGTAGGACAAGTATTCATCTATACAAATAAATATTGTTTCATGAATATGAGAGTCTCGGAGGGTCGGTGCGAGCGTTTCCTTTGGTCGTTCAGCATTCTCATTGTCCATGGGAAGAACCCATTCCTCAGCCTGGTGGTGCTGGCTCAGATCCTCCTGTTTCTCTTCCCCCGATCCCTGATGGGAGCAGCTGAAAGATGCTGAGTGCGGGGTGGAAGGGGTCCTCAATAGGTGTGTTTAAGCTGCAGCACCCGGGTAGCCCTCCTGGGACCCAGGCACGATTAGTGGGGCAAATGTGATTCCAGCACCTTTTAAGCTGTGAAGGGGGGGGGGGGAATCCATTTAAAGGGGATCCTGACCCTGCAATGACGTGGTAAGTGGCACTGCACGCACTCAGGGGAACTATCGGTAAGTCTCCCCTGCACCGCCACCCCACCGGCCGTCAGTTGCCCACTGACCCCTCTCCTCTCCCCCACTGGCAGCAGCCAACCCTTCTGACCCCCACGGCAACCAACCCCTCTGCCCCCCCGCCGATTGTGGCATCCCCGCCATGCCGATCGTGGCATTGCCCCCTCCCCGCGGCAGCGATCTCTCCCCCCATTTTAGCGACCTCACTCCCCCAATTGTGCTCTCCCCCAATTGTGCTCCCCCCCCGCAGCAGTGACCCCTCTCTCCCCCCGATCATGACAGACACCTTTCCCCTGTTTTCTCCTGTGACGCAAGTGCTGATGTCACAGGAGTAACTGGGTCGGCCATTTTAGTTTCAAGCTGCCGGTCAGCATGTCCTGGGTAAGTTTAACTGGGTTCCCTGACTCCCTCCGAGGTAGGGCAGAGACCCGGTTGACTTTGGAGCCCGCTGACCGGGTCAGGTCCTTTCAAGCTGCCTTGTGAGTGGGGTGCTAACAGGGCAAATCACCTGGTTAACCCCATTTTACAAGGTAGTTTGAAAGCGCCTCATGATGCTGTTCCCTCATGTTCAATCTTTCTTTGGCTTGGCTCCGCAGACGAAGATTTATGGAGGGGGTAAATGTCCACGTCAGCTGCAGGCTCGTTTGTGGCTGACAAGTCTGATGCGGGACAGGCAGACACGGTTGCAGCGGTTGCAGGGGAAAATTGGTTGGTTGGGGTTGGGTGTTGGGTTTTTCCTCCTTTGCCTTTTGTCAGTGAGGTGGGCTCTGCGGTCTTCTTCAAAGGAGGTTGCTGCCCGCCGAACTGTGAGGCGCCAAGATGCACGGTTTGAGGCGATATCAGCCCACTGGCGGAGGTCAATGTGGCAGGCACCAAGAGATTTCTTTAGGCAGTCCTTGTACCTTTTCTTTGATGCACCTCTGTCATGGTGGCCAGTGGAGAGCTCGCCATATAACACGATCTTGGGAAGGCGATGGTCCTCCATTCTGGAGACGTGACCCACCCAGCGCAGCTGGATCTTCAGCAGCGTGGACTCGATGCTGTCAACCTCTGCCATCTCGAGTACTTCGACGTTAGGGATGAAAGCGCTCCAATGAATGTTGAGGATGGAGCGGAGACAACGCTGGTGGAAGCATTCTAGGAGCCGTAGGTGATGCCGGTAGAGGACCCATGATTCGGAGCCGAACAGGAGTGTGGGTATGACAACGGCTCTGTATACGCTTATCTTTGTGAGGTTTTTCAGTTGGTTGTTTTTCCAGACTCTTTTGTGTAGTCTTCCAAAGGCGCTATTTGCCTTGGCGAGTCTGTTGTCTATCTCGTTGTCGATCCTTGCATCTGATGATATGGTGCAGCCGAGATAGGTAAACTGGTTGACCGTTTTGAGTTTTGTGTGCCCGATGGAGATGTGGGGGGGCTGGTAGTCATGGTGGGGAGCTGGCTGATGGAGGACCTCAGTTTTCTTCAGGCTGACTTCCAGGCCAAACATTTTGGCAGTTTCCGCAAAACAGGACGTCAAGCGCTGAAGAGCTGGCTCTGAATGGGCAACTAAAGTGGGTCTAAACCAAAACCCCTCGCCAACAGCAGCTCTGAGAAGGCCCTCTTCAGACAATGATCCCAGAAGATCATGTCGATGGTGGGGGGGAGGGGGATGGGGTGGGGGTGGGGGGGAGGGAGACTCCAGTGATTCTCTCTGTCACTCTTATGACCTCCAATCCATTTCTCTGCAGTAATTGGACCACACTGTTAGAAATTAATGTACCTTTAAAGAAATTGCTCGAGACAAAAATTGAGAACAAAGAACATTTATTACAACAACAATGCAAAGTTGGGTGCTTCCCCTTACCCTGGGAATACACACACATACTGGGGCTCACCCAACTTTTATACAGTCAATTTCAGTATCAGAGTGCCCTCCCCCTTACATTCTTCTGCCCCCTGGATGGGTTTGGCATAGGTAATCCTTCCTGCCTACGTGCAGTTTCAGTACACTTGGAGGACCAGGGGGTATCCTGTGGGTGTCCCATCATGTCATTGACCTTATTCACACCTTCCTGATTTTCGGGGCTACAATCTCTTGGTATGCGGAGTTGACTCATTCTATCTAGGGTTGGCTAGTTTCATATGTATAAATCTGTGTATGGTTAGCTAATTAGATATGTAGGACTTGGTACTTCTGTCCAGGTCTAGGAGACCTTTATCTGATCCAGACTACCTCAACTTCCTACATTCTATTGTACCTTACCATTCCTTTTCTTAGTCTTATGGTGGCTCTTGTCACACAGAAGATTCTTATGTTAATCGTGCTGACTCTGCTTTCCTGCATCCTAATCCCCAAGCTCAACCTGTTTGTACTGGTTACAGCCATTAACTGATGAATTTTAGTTTCTTCCATGTTCATAATTTTAGATCAATTTTCCCATCTCTCACAACACTGTGATGCAGCTGTCCAGGACGCTCGCCATAGAAGGTTGGCCGGATGGTGGCCGGAAGCCTTGCCCGTTTCAGTCTTCTCAGGAAGTGCAGTCCCTGTTGCGCCTTCCAGACCAGTGAGGAGTCCCTTCCTTCTTCTGACCTACTTTCCCACCCCATCCTTTGGCCCCTTTCCCTCCCTGCCTCTCCACTCCCCAGGACATTTGCACCTTTTTTTCCATAACAGCTCCCATTACACCACTATTATCACCTCTTCTAATTAGATTCTGGTACCAGCAGCTTTTGTCTACATTTATTACCCATGTTCGGCATCCCTGCTGTGCAATTTCTCAGGAAAAGGAGGTGTAAGATGCTCCTTCTGTCCAATAGCCTACAGGTCACCCTTGTGCAAGGTAGAGTACATGTTTAGCCTCCCAATCAGGAAGCCATGGATTGCAGATGGTTTTTACAAACAGATTCTACAGATTGGAATTTATGATTGTCAAACTAAAAGCGCTGGGCAGTTGAATCTGCTGATCAATTGCCAGGGTTTCCCATTAGGACACTTTAGCTCAAGAAGGCAACAGGAAACCACTTCAGTATTTTTTTCCTTTGTATAATCATGAACTCAACGTCAACTATGGTCTCAGCTCAAAGATGGAGCCTTCACCGAAGGGGAACAGGGGAGGCCACAACTACAGTTCGCAGGGTCAGAATCAGAACTAATTGCCATGAACAAGTCATGAAATTCGGCGTTTAGCGGCAGCATCACAGGGCAAACATTCATGTTATAAACCGTCTCACATTACTAGAAAGAAAAATTAAAATAATAGTGCACAAAACATAAGGCAATGACTGTGGTTCGTTGATCATTCAGGAATCCGATGGCTGAGTGCTCGTCTTTAGGCTCCTGTACCTTTTCCCCCGATGGTAGCAGAGTTTGAGGAGGGCACAGCCTGGGTGGTGGTGGGTCCTTGATTATGGAGGCTGCTTTTTTAAGACTCTGCCTTGATGGAGTGGAGTCTGGTGCCTGTAATGTCGCAGGCCGAGTTAATGACCCTCTGGAGTTTATTCTTGTCCTGAGAGTTGGCGCCTCCGTACCAGGCAGTGATGCAACCGGCCAGAATGCTCAGAATCAGTGATGGATGGAGAGACATGATCGCCCACGCCGAACGGCAAGGCGTCTGAATGACTCAACTTTCATCTGGCCCCATTTTTTTCCTCTTGCCTCTCCCTCTTTGTTTAAATTTCTAATCAACTGCTCCTGCCTCAGATCAATCAACTGCATGATCTGGATAAAGAAGTGGAGGGATGGGTCGGTAGGTTTACGGATGACGGGGAAGGTGGGAGGTGCTGTGGATAGAGTAGAAATTTGTCCTTGGTTACAATGGGATATAGACAGGATGCAGAGTTGGGCAGAAAAGCAGCAGATGGGGTTCAATCCAAATTAGTGTGAAGTAATGCATTGTGGAATGTTGAACTTGAAGGTGGTAATGTAGTTTAACAGCAGGATTCTTAACATTGTGGACAAACAGAGGAATGTAGGGGTCCAAATCCATGCAGGTTGATAGGGTAGTTAAGTATGCAGGCCTTCATTAGTTGGTGGATTGAGTTCAAGGTAATGCTTAAATTAAAAATTTTAAATTTTAAAAGGTTTTTAAATGTAGACATACAGTGCGGTAACAGGCCCTGTAGCCCATGCTGCCCAATTACACCAAAACAGCATACGACCCCTGTACATTTTTAAAGGGTGGGAGGAAACTCACACAGACACAGAGAGAACGTGCAAGCTCCTTACTGACAACGTTGGATTCGAACCACAGTCACTGGTGCGGCAAACAGTGTTTGCGCCAACCTTGCCATCTCTGTAAAACTCTGGTTAGACCACACTTGGAATATTCTGTTCAGTTCTGGTCGCCTCATTACAGGAAGGACATGGAAGCTTTTGAGAGGGTGCAGAAGAGATTCACCAGGTTGTTGCCTGAATGGGAGAACATATCTTATGAAGCAAGGTTAGCTTTTCTCTTAGGAGTGACAGATGAGAGGTGACTTTATTAAGTTACATTATCGTCACGTAATACTACATTTACTATATATGAAATTCTTTGTTTCTCCTGTAAGGAAGCTACTTTATCCAGCGCCCCTCACAGAAACAGCTTTTTAGCAGTCTCCTCTCCCAAGTACTGACCAGGACTGAGCCTGATGACCTTCCCATATCAGACCATCTCAGGCCTATTCAGGCTATTAGGCATCCATTCCCACCTCCAATGTCAGTGGGAAATTATCGCCATGGACAGCCATCACATCGACAATTGGATAAATCCAATACCGTGGCAAAGTGGAGTTAGATCCAAGATTAGGAGAGGACTGCCAGCGCCTTTTTCCTAGGGCGATAGCAGCCAATAACGGAGGATATCTAAATCTTAAATTCAGGCATACGTCACGGTAACAGGCCCTTCCGGGCCACAAGCCTAATTGACCTACAAACCCATTATGTTTTGAAGGGTGCTTTGAAACCAGAGCACGCGGAGGAAACCCACAGAGACACAAGGAGAATGTACAGTGCCAGATTCAAACTCTGGTCGCAGGACCTAGGCCTTTCAACAGTGGGGGGAAGCGAATGTAAAGGCAGTTATTCATCACCTTTACATCGTTTACCTCGAGGAAAGTTCCGATTCCGGAGGCGAACTCCGATCCGCCTGTGGGGGAGGGTGGGTGGGTAGTGCCAGAGGTGGGGCAAGGCAGATCCACCTCCACCCCTACCCCAAAGGCAATGCCACCAATGGTCCCGCAACCCTGGAGCAGGATCTTTAAAATCACCAGAGAGGTAATATAAGATCACTTTACGCAGGGGATCTGCCTGGGTCCTGCAACTCCTCGAGCAGATCTCCACCAGCGCTCTTACCTGCACTTTCAGGTGTAAGCCGCTTTCCCTTCTTGGTGACAGGCAGTGCAACTGCACCACTTGCCCCCGTCCCCCTCAGCTCTGGGAGGCGGTTTCGGACGCTGAAAGCAACGCAGGATCCAACCATTCAAAAGCGTTCAACTTTTTTTTATAGATCCACCGTCAAGGCAGCATTGCTCTATAAAAACGCCTCCTTTCTTCCCCCCACCCCATCTTTCAGCCCCTTTCCCACCCTGCCTCTCCAGTTCCATCCCTCTACCCACAATTCCCCTGTCGGATCATTCCCAGAAAAATCTAACCCCACCCAACAGCTCCTATTATTGCCACTAGTTATCACCTCTTCATTATCATCAGCCTTTGTCTGCGTTTACCAGCCATGGCCCATCTTTCACCTGACCCCCTTATACTCTTCTTGCCTCCTCTTATTCAAGATATTTGAGATGTAATACAGTGACTTTGCACTGAATTTGTTGTCATCTGCTGAAGGTAGACAGATTCGCCATCTGCAGAAGTTGCTTGAAGTGCCCTTTCAAACTGCTGTGTAAAATGGAGTTAACCAGACAATTTGATGGCTAGTGCCCCAGTTATGTGGCAATTTGTAAAGGTCCAATCGGGTCCCTGACCTACCTCAGGGAACCTAGTTAAACTTACCCAGGTCTCCTCCACAGCTGATTTTGAAAAAATGGCCGAACAGCTTATTTTGGTGACGTCAGCGCTATGGAGTCGCGTTGCCAACGTCCGAGCGTCACGAACTTCCAGTGAGTGCATGGCACGCCTTTCACCGCGTCATAGCGGGGTGGGGGCAGTGGGATCCCCTTTAAATCGCCAGGTTGGCGGCTTGGCTGGTAGGTCTGTCTTCAATTTGAAAGGTGCATCCTGCACCCAAGACCCGGTAATCACACCCAGGTCCCAGGAAGGCTACCCAGGTGCTACAGTTTAAAAGAGAAGGGTGTCTCCTCCCCACCCCCAGAATCACTGTGTGCCCATGGATTCACCTCCAGTGCTTCCGCAGCCACACAGACTAGCCCATACCATCGGCAGCAGCCCCATGCTCCGAACCGCCAACACTCTCAGGAAAGCTTCAGTGCCCTCACACCCTCTTGAGTCTCAGTTCCAATAGTTTCTCAGCTAGTCTCGAGCGGAATTTTTAAATAAACCACTGTCAGCTCCATTTAGAGGTGTTGAAAGCCTGTACGGTGCTGATGGCAGCAAGACTGGGTGGTTGGACCCAGCAGAAATGCTGTAACTCCACTTCCTGCTTTCTGCAGGCCCGTCCAAGCGGCAGCTCTGACATTACATCAGCGCTGCCATCTTGTCCCTATCTCAGTTTAATCAACTGGATCAGTCCTGGGACCTCTACTCTATGTATTTTTTTTATAAATGACCAGGACAAAGAATTTTAATTTTAAGTTTAAATGTAATTTTTAAAAGAAATTAGATATACAGCACAGTAACAGGCCATTTCTGCCCACGAGTCCCTGCTGCCCAATTTACACCTAATTAACCAACATCCCTGGTATGTTTTGAATGGCGGGAGGAGACTGGAGCCCCTGAGAAAAACCCATACAGACATGGGGAGAATGTACAAATTCCTTACAGACAGCGTGGGATTCGAACTCATGTCCCAATTGCTGTCATTGTGAAGGTGATACACTAACTGCTACATCAATCGTGCCACCCAGAAGTGACACCCAATGTGGGGTACAAACCCACGATCCTGTGATTAAAGCCCCTTTCATACTTGCATCCTGGTAAATCGGCCATTTAGTGTGCCGGGATAGGATTGGAGGTTTCGCCTTCCACACTAGACCACTCCTAAACAGGACACTGAATGCTTTTGCAAGGGTTTGTCCCTGGCATTTGGTCTGTTCTATCTTTAATAGGAAGTGCCTGCAATCCAATTGCAGGTTTTACACTGACCTGATCTCAACGCCGCATATGCAGACACTGGGGTCAGGGCCTCCAATCCCCGGTATGAAACAACGTCATCTGACGCCAACGTTGAGCAGATTTTGTTTTCACACTTGCCACTTGGCCAATTGATGCTCAGTTCCTGGGATCACTGGCAAGTGTGAAAGGGGCTTGAGAGTCCCATGCTCTACCACCTGACCGAGCCTGGCTCTAGAGCAGGGGTGTCAAAGTCAAATTCACGGAGGGCCAAAATTAAACCTTGGACTAAGTCGAGGGCCGAACTAAATATTTATTGAAAATTTTCAACAACATCTGCATGTTTTCTCTTCTTTCAACATACGTAATGTTAAACTTTTTCTTAATAAAATAAATGTTTAATAATAGTTTTGGATAAACTCTTTCCAGAAGCATTAACAAATGAGAAATAAAATATTCAATAAATAATATTTCTCTATAGAGGATTTGTCAAATGTTGCTAGTGTGCTGTCGAATAGTAAAATCTGAGGGCTATTGAGAATGTGGGAGAATAACATGATTCCTGAAACAATCAAATGGGCGACTGATTGTGGGCATGAACTCTAGCAGGGTTATTTGCCATGCCCATTTTCCATTGGTACAGATATCCTTTGATTTACACACTTTTCAAGTTTTATGCCTAATGAGCTTGTATCCAGGTGCAGGACCATTTTTAACCAGGAATATATTTATCACTGTGACATGAAACTATTGGAAGATTGTTTTATCCTGAGATTAAAGTTCATAATACTTACTCAGGCCTGTGTGCGGGAGGGCGGGGTTTGCGGGCGATCGGGTTGGACAACGACAGTGTGGGGGCATCGGCTCTCGCTGCAGGGTGGCATCTCGGCGGATCAGCGGCCCCGTCACTGTGAGTCGCGGATCAGCCTGCGGCAGGGAGAGGGAGTGGGCAACGGTCGTGGCGAGGTCAGGCCCGAGGCCTCCAGTTCCGGGCGCTGGGAAGCGGCCTTGGCTTCCCCTGACACCGGCCAGGCCCCAAAACCAGAGTCCACGGTGAGACCCTGCAACGTAAACAGAGGTGGGGGCGATTAGCAGGCTGACGCCAATGCATTCTGGGATTTGTTGTATTACTGTGCATGCGCTATACTGGCGCGGCGGCCAGCGGGCCACCTCTAATACATTTTTGAAATGATCTTGCGGGCCAAACCCGCGGGCCAGAGTTTGACATGTGTGCTCTAGAGGGTTGGGTCAGTAGGTATGGTGGTGACACAAATCGGAGGTGTTGTGGAGAGTGAATAAGTTTGTTGTAGGTTACAACTGGATAGAGACAAGGTGCAGATCTGGGAGGAAAAGTGGCAGATGGAGTTCAATCCAGGTAAGTGTGAGGTGATTCTGTTGTGTGTGGAGGAGGCATGGGCTCCCTGCCTAGTGCTGGTGGTCACGTGGCCTCCCCATCTGAAATTAATTTGGAAATCACATTACATGTCAGGATGTGGTGTACTTTTTTTTCACTCAGTTACAGTTTGCAGGTGGAGTGGCAGTGCACACCTTGCCACTGACTGTTTCAAATTACCTAGCCCTGTATTTAGCACCAGCAGAGATCACTCATTCTCTCTGCTTGGTGGTGATAGCCCTGGACACTACTCTATGCCAGGTCCCTTTTGCAGACACTGCTTGGAAGGGTCGTGGGGCACTGCACTGAAACTGAGCTGTGGTATTGCCAGAGCTCAAATTACTATAGATCAGTACTGGCACTAGAGCTGCCAGTCTCAGTAGAGCGTGCAGGTACAATGGTACCAGATCCACCTCCTCTCATTCAGGGGTCCAGGAGGGTGTGTATAACCTCTGCTGATAGTGTGGGAATGTCTGCATCCCCTGTGTGTATTCATTGATTAACGATGCAATGTACACTAACATACATACATCATGATGTATGTATGCAGTGAGAGCCGATGCCCCCGCAGTCGTTATCCAACCTGATCGCCCGATCTGGGAGAAGCAGTTAATCCTCATCCCCGTCTTAAATGATATTCATAATTGTGTTCTCTCCTGTCACAAATTTTCCCATGTTCTTTATTAATTGTGCACATTTTATTCCCAATACACTTTTTTCCCCACACTCCCTTATAAATTGTGTGCATTATGTTTCCATACTTATTAATTGTTGTTACAAATTCTTAATTGCAAACTCTTGTGAGATTTGTCTCTCTTGGAACCCACCGAACCTGACATAGTTAATAGTAAGATTCTTAACAGTGTGGACAAATGGAGGGACCTTGGGGACCAAAACAATGCAGGTTGATAGGATGATTAAAAATTTAGTGTCTGCATGGTTTTGCATTGAGGACTGGAGAACGGTGTTTCATCAGGATGTACTTCTGCAATCTGATAATCAACTCAACTTGAATTTGTAGAAGGCTTATGGTATGCTGGCCTTCACTAGTCAGGGGATTGAGTTCAAGAGCTGTGAAGTAATGTTGCAGTTTGATAAAACTCTGGCTAGACCACAGTTGGAATATTGCTTTCAGTTCTGGTCGCCTCATTACAGGAAGAGGGTGCAGGGGAGATTTACCAGGAAGTTGCCTGGGCTGGAGAACATGTTTCACGAGGGCAAAGTAAACAGAGCTAGGGCTTTGCTCTTTGGAGTTAAGAAAGAGAGGTGACTTAATAGGTCTCCAAACAGCACGGTTAGTGTTATTTTACGGTACCATGGCAGTTAGCACAAAGCCTTTGCAGCGCCAGTGATTGGGAGTGGACCTACGTTCAAATCCCCAACTGTCTGTAATGAGTTTGTACGTTCTCTCCATATCTGCATTGGTTTTATCTGGGGGCTCCCACCCTCCTAAAAGTACCAGGGGTGTTGGTTAATGGAGTGCAAATTGGGCGGCAGACTCATGGGGCCAAATTAGCCTGTTACAGTGCTGTATGTCTAAATTTAAATTAAAAAAAACCCCCGAGTGTAGCAATGGGGTTTGAATCCAATTTGTCTGAAAGGAATTTGTACATTCTTCCCGAGTCTGCGTGGGTTTCCTCTAGGAACCCCGGCATTCAAAATGTACCAGGGTTGTAGGTTAATTGGGTGTGAGTGAGCGGCATGGGCCCATTACTACGCTATATGTAGGTCTAAAAAAGATTATGAGGCATACCAGCATTTTCTTCCTGGGGCGACAGCAGCAAATACCAGAGGACATTGGTTTAAAATGAGGGGAGGAAAGTTTAGGGGAAACATCAGGGGTAGTGGGTGCCTGGAATTCATTAGGCAGGGGTGGTGGAGGAGGCTGGTGCAACAGGGACATTTAAAAGACTCGACGGGCACATAGATAGAAAAAAAGTAGAGGATGTGAGGGCAGGAAGGTTTAGATTGTTGAGGTTTATATAGGTCAGCACATTGTAGACCAAAGGGCCTGTCATCCCTTGAAGTTGCCCTGGTTCATCAATTCCCCACCGGACCTCTGTCCAACACCACCAAACTGTTCACATTATCGTATCATGCTTCCTGTTTTGATGAAATGGCATGAAATATTGACCTTTTTTTGTGCTGATGGAATACACGCTGGCAGACTGTGAATTTGCTGAGAGTGCAGGGTCCTTGTCATGTTTCGTTCCCAGCCACAGCGTGACAGAAGACTGGTTTACAGGGACACACATGCAGATGCGCTGGAAGATCATCAACTGCTCTTTGATCATCTGTGAATTGTTGAGGATGGCACATTCCAGGTGACAGGTGTATGTCCTGAAGGGGGTGCACTGAGGCTTGGAGTAGCCTCTGCAAGGGCTGTGTGGGGAAGGAACACAGTCTAGGACCCTTCTGTGGCTGGGCATTGTGGGCAAGTCCCTCCAATGAGGAGGAGGAAATAACTCTGGGAACATTGGCATTGATTAATGATGCAATGTACATTAACATACATACATCATGATGTAAAAACATTTTATTGTGAATATTCTATTTTGAAATTTAAAAAGTCTTTATCTCCCACTGATGCTGCTCAGCCCCAAAGAGTTCCTCTGGCAGATCATGTTCCACTTTATAAACCAGAGTTAAGAACAGAAGCAGGAGTAGGAGTCGGCCATCGAGTCTGCTCCGCCATTCAGTGAGATCATGGCTGATCTGATGAGAGGCTCATCTCCACCGATCTGCCTTTTCCCCACATCCCTTACTTTGTAAACATCTATCCAACTTTGTCTTAAATATATTTCCTGAGGTTGCCTCAATGGGCAGCTAATTCCAGATTCCCCACTCTCTGGGAGAAGCAGTTAATCCTCATCCCCGTCTTAAATCTACTCCCTTGGATCTTGACGCCAAGTCCCTTCATTCTGGTCTCCACCCACCAATGGGAACAACTTACCTCCCTCTGTCTTATCGACGTCTTTCATAATTTTATACGTTTCTATTAGATCCCCTCTCATTCTTCTAAATTCCAGCGAGTGCAGTCCCAGATGATTCATTCTCTTCTCCAACCTCCTCTCACCGCTTCCAACACCAGTCCATCCTTCCTCAAGTCAGGAGACCAAAACTGCACGCAGTGCTCCAGTTGCGGCCTCACCAGGACGTGGCACAGCTGCATCACCTCCATGCACCATTAATTTTCCAATTTTATTAACACAAAACGAAGTTGGCCTGGAGAGAGACATTCTCATTGAAATTGACACATTTCTTAGAGGACTTGTCAGTGAAGATAGAGGGATGACAGTTCTCTTGACTGAGGAGTCTAGAACCAGGGGTTCCATGAGCATTCTTTGCAATTTGTAAAGATCTGTGATGGAATTCATTTACCTGAATGATATCGAAGGGATAATCATGGGGTAGATCTTGATGAATGGTGATGCAGATGCAAAGGAGCTAGTTAGCCCCTCCTTGTACTCTTATGGCAACATTTTATAGGCAATCATGAAGAAAGCTTGCTAGCAGCTATGCTTTGTGAAAAGTTTGAGAAGATTCGAAAGACTCTCAAAAACCTCTACCAGAGCCTTCTGGATGGTTGCTTCACTGTCTGGTACGGAGGTGCCAACTCTTAAGGTCAGGAAAAAACTCCAGATGGTTGTTAACTCGGCCTGCAACATCACAGGCACTAGATTTCACTCCACCGAGGACATCTTCAAGAGGCAGTGTCTAAAGAATGCACATCTTGTGTATTCTTTAAAGTTTTCTCTTGTTAATAATGGTAATGTGTTATTAATTTTATGAATAGTTATCTAAATTTCTGTCCTTGGCATTAACTACACTTGCTCTGTTTTGTCTCATTTGGAACACATTTAAGGTTTCATTGTTCTATTGGAGTTTTGCCAGCAGGAAATTTTTGGGGTTGGTAATTTAGTTAGTCTGTCTATTGGTCAACTTTCTGGCTTTGTGTGGGGTGGTTAATACCTCTTTGGAAGTTGTTTTGACTTTGTATAATCATAACTGTTTTCGGCTACTTGATTTTCAGTGCTTGTTCAGGGTGATTGGAATAAGTTCCCAATTTGTTAGCTTCTTTTTTTTAAAAAGTTAGAAGGATCAAATTATTGAGTTAATTAGCTTTAAAGTTAAAGGGTTAAATTACCCTGTAAAACTAAATAAGATTTTTGCTTGTTAAAAAATTTAAGGTCCCAATTATATTTTTGCAAGAAAAGTATAAATGTAATAGTGACAACACTTGTCTTATTAGACAATGGAACAGATTGTTTTCATTCAATCCAGAGGGGTATCGATTTTTATAGATCACACAATACCCTTTGTTCAACACAATGTTTTATCAGATACAAATGGCCGTTTTGTTATTGTGTCAGGGAAATTGTATGTGGTATTTACTAATGTTTATACTACGAATGTGGACAACCCTGGATTCTTTGCACTTATTATTTTCATTTTTGCCTTATCTGAGTCTTATTAAAATCTCCTGGGAGATTTAAATCCAGTTTTAGACCTTTCATCTTCTAAACCAGCCATTAATTTAATCTTGTGAATATAAAAATATAATCATTCCCAACCATGCTCCTGTGTTATCTTTAAACTTTCTTGGTCTTCCCCAAATAAACAGACAATGGCATTTTAATTCAACCCTACTATCTGATAAAGATTTTTTAAAGTTCTTGGAAGAATGATTTACTCTCTGTTTTGAAAAAAAATACTGTGGAAGAGACTTTCAGTCTTATTGTTTGGGACATTTTTAAGGGTTTTATTAAGGAGACAAATTATCTCTTATACTGTAAGTATTATGAAAAAGGCTAATAAAGAGAAAACTTATTTAGCTAACCGATTGAAACAATTAGATCAAAGGTATGCTCTGGCTCCAAACCCTGCTTTATATAAATGGCATGTTGAAATTAAAACTAAATATGAGCTTCTTCTAATGTATCCAATTGAAAGCCAACTTTTAAAAGTTAAAAGTCAATTTTATATTCATGGAGATAAATTGTAAAGCTAATGGTGTTATGATAACTGATCATTTAGAAATAAATGATACCTTTAAGGCATTTTTTTCTTAACTTTATAGTACTGACTCTTCTAAGGATAATAATGCAATTAATAATTTTTTAAAAATCAATTGAATATTCCTGCTAATCAAAAACAATCCGCATGAAGAAACTGCTGAGGCTGTACATTCATTATATTCTGGTAAGTCATCAGGTCCTGATGGATTTCCTGGATAATTCTATAAGGCTTTTTCCTCAGTTCTTACACCTCACCTATGCTTTTTTCCCCCTGATTCTTTTAAACTGGGCAAGTTGCCAGTGTCTTTATGAGGCTTCTATCTTGTTTATTCTTAAAAAAGAATAAAAATCAAGTCAATTGTTCTTCATATAGGCCAATTTCTCTGCTCAACATTGATCCCAAAATTCTTTCCAAAGTTTTGGCTCGTAGACGTGAAAATATTTTGCCATTTATTATTATACCTGATGATCAGACTGAATATATCAAAAATCAGTATTCTTGTTTCAATACATGCCATTTATTAAATATTATATACTCTCCTAAGGAGAAGGCTTTTGATCGGGAAGAATGGAATTATTCATTTTAAAACTTTAGAAAATTTTAATTTTGGGGACGACATTATTCAATGGATTAAATTACTATATCTATCCCCTTCTGCCTGTGTTCTTACTAATTTTCAGAATTCTAAACTATTAAAACTTCAGCATGGAACCAGACAAGAACACCCTTTAAGTCCTCTGCTTTTTGTCCTGGCTCCAGAACCCTAAGCTATCACTTTTTGAGAATCTAATATTACTGGCATTTTAAGGAAGGGCACAGCCCTTTTGTTTTATGTTGATGATTTATTGTTTTATATTTCTAATCTTGAGATTTCATTGCCTTCTATGCTTTCTTTAATTTCTCATTTTAGTCATTTTTCAGGTTGCATTAAATTTGCTTAAAAATGAACTTTTTCCTTTGATTATTACATTTTGGCCATATTAACCATGAAGACTGTCCAATATGGGCCTCATTGGATTCTAATTCTGCTACAAAATTTTCTTTTTTCTCATCTTGGATCCTCACTTCCCACATCTTTAAATAAAGTAACTGATAACCTGGTGGCTCAACATACTTTAAGGATCTGAATACAATTTAGAAAACATTTTGATTTACTGAGATTTTCTCTTTCTGGTCCTATTTTTCTAATTATTTCTTTAAACTTTCCATGATTGATGTCACTTTTAAAGAATGGTATAACTTAGGCATTAAATTTTTTAAGATTTATTTATCGAGAGAAATCTTGCTTCTTTTGAACAACTGTCACTTAAATACATCTTACCAAACACTCAATTTTTTTCATTTAGATTTTTTTTGCAACCTCAATTACATACGATTCTTAAAAGCATTGATAAGAATTTAATATATGTAATTTTTAATTTACAACCTTTTTTATAATAGTTCAATATCTAACATTTATGACATGTTGTTGGGAATAAGAGAGGCTCGCTTAGATAAAATTTAAAAAGTCTGGGAACAGGACCTATTGCTTTTAATCTCTGAAGAAACTTGAACTGTAATTTTTAAACTACCTCATCTTTATGTGCCCGCAACTCTTTCCTACAATTTAAACTAGTCCATAGGGCTCACATGTCCAAAGTCAAACTATCCTTGTAGTGATAAATGCAACAATGGAGATGCTTCACTAATTCATATGTTTTGGACATGTCTGAGTCTTGGGAAGCATTCCAAACTTTTTCTGTACTTTTTAATGTTAATTTTGACCCTAATCCTTTAACTGCTTTGTTTGTTACTGTTGGAGAGAGTGGCTTATCAAATATTCCATATGGAATTTAAACTGGAGATGGAGGGGGGTGGGGAAGAGAAAGAGAGAGTGTGCTTAAGGAGGAGATTTTTGAAGAAGAAAGATGCTTAATTTAAATTTTCAAACACTGGGGGCCCTTTTTAAATTACTTTCAAATCTGATTTGGTATCAATGTTGACAAATAAGGTAATTTATTTCTCTGATAAGGACATTTTTTTCCTCTCTTTACCAAACAGCTGTTTTTTTTTGTTGTGGGTCAAACAGTGTACTTTATATAGCAAAGATAAACCAGCTTGTCAGGCTTGAGCCCTTCATCAGGGCATGAACAAGATGCATAACCAATGTTCCCAGCTTGAACCCTTCATCCAGGTATGAACAAGATGCATAATTAGTGTTTCCATCTTGAGCCCTTCATCAAGGCATGAACAAGATGCATAACAGTGTTTCCAGCTTGAACCCTTCATCCAGGTATCAACACTGATTATGCACCAAACAGCTGTTTTTGGGCTTAGATTTTCTTTTTATAATATTATTATAATTTATTTGACTGAGAATGCAGGGAACCTTGGATGAACTGATATGATCTAAGTGCAATGTATTATTTTTTTGACTTTTAATATGTATCTATGTACTCTGTATTTTTCAATGTAGAATTTCAATTTCAATAAAGATATTGAAAAAGAAAAGCAAGATAGCAGCCTCTATCCTCAAGGACCACCCCCCCCCCCCCCCCCACCACCCAGGCCATGCCCTCTTCACTCTGCTACCATCAGGGAAAAAGGTCCAGGAGCCTCAAGACGAGCACTCAGCGGCACAAGGACGACTTCTTCCCTCCGCCGTCAGATTCCTGAATGAACAATGAACCATAGACCCCATCTTACTTTGTCTTTTTCTTGCACTTTTTTATTTATTCGGAAAGTGGTTTATAGAAATATTTACACAGAGGTGCTGAAAAACAAGAAATTTTGTGACATGTTAATGACAATAAATTCTGAAATGATGCAGCAAAGTTATCTGGCACCAAGCTCAATGTTAGTTTCCAAAACTGTGGGTGATTCCACGAATGAAAGTATCTATGTACTGTATCATATGTGGAGTATTTGACATCTTTTGGACTGTACTCGTTGAAATTTAGATGGGGGGGGGAGAGAATCTCATTGAAACATTTTGAACGTTGAAAGGCATGGACAGAGTAGATATGGAAATACTGTTTCCTGAGGTGGGAGAGTCTAGAACAAGAGGGCACAATTTCAGGATTGAAGGGAGCCTGCTTAGAACAGAAGTGCAGAGGATTTCTTTTAGGCCACAGGGTGGAAAATCTGTGGAATTTGTTACCACAGGTGGTTGTATTGGGCGCATTTAAGGCAGAAATTGATAGGTGCCTGATTAGCTAGGGCATCAAAGATTATGAGAGAAGGCTGGTCAGGGAAATGATTGAACGATGGGGCAGACTCGATGGGCTGAAAGGACTTTCTTCTATGTCTTATGGACTCTTCAGCTGGTGAATCTTTGAACCTGCATAACTTTTTGAAAGTGACAGGGCACTTTAGAAACAACGTGAAGATCTCAAAATGCGCAGAAGATATTTTGGGAATGGTTTCAAGGATGTGAAATTTCAGCTGCAACTTTATACTGGAGAAATTAGTTGAGTGTAGAGGGTAACGTCACTGATATGCACAGAACTGGGCAAAACTATAGGGGGGGGAGGGGTGTGGGAGAGAATTTAGGATCCAGAAAACAAGGGAAAATGCTGAAGAGCTGGAAGTTGCTGACTGCTTCGATTGATCGAGAGACAGGCAAACCTTTAAGAAGGATAAGACTTCACACGAGTGAGTGTAATAATGGGGGAAAACGGGCCTGGCTGGAGTCTAGAACAGGAGGGGCCAAACTACGGCTCCTTGCCCATTTTTAAGTGGTCCGTTAGAACTGTCTCCAACAATCAATGGCATTGTAGGTACATTGCACTTCTTAGTTTCAACACTAGGTGTCGCTGCCATTTTGAACAACCGATTGTTGCAGTTACTGATAAGATGAAGATGTTTACCTCAGTTTAAAAAAATACATTTTGTAGTTGTTTAGTGGTGAACTAAACTCACCAATCACTGTATTTAAGACCAACTGCCGTACTAAACACTGATGCGCGTTTTTAAAACGTCCTCGCTTCCGACAGCATTTGTGATGCTTGGCCCACAAATGAAGTCATCCCTGAAGCTTGGCAGCAAGCCCAATATTTCAGGGTGTCCTGTTCTTGCGACTCAAACCTCCATGAGCCGGATCGTTGTACAGCGTGTTTACCTCAGGACGGAACAAGACGGAACCAAAATGATGGAAAATAGCAAGGGAACACTTAAAATTTCAGACATAGTGGGAAAATTAAACACCCCCCCCACCCCACAGAAGTCAAGGGGAAGTGAGTTTGTTTGTTTTGCAAGGGATCTGTTAACTTTAAAGCCTATCTACAGGTTTACATGTGAGAGATAATAGAATATAAGAAGTAAAGCTAGTATGAATGAAATAAGGAATACTAGACTAGATTAGAGGAAGTTAAGTAAGTGCTGAGTAGGGATGAATTCCGATAAGAGTGTGAGGAAGGGTTACGCAAGTATAATAGAATAAGGGTCTTATAGTGATAGAAAGAATTAGCAAGTTCTGCATATAGAATTAGTAAGTCCTGGGGGTTGAGATTCGTGAATAAGGACAATGACATGGTGGGACCCAGACAGGACACCCCATGGTCTTTCAAGTTTACAGAAACTGCACATAGGCAGACAGAATTACCAAATGCCAAACCAATCCAGGAGGCAGAAGAATGTTAAAGGGGGCGGGGGGGGGGGGTATCTCAACACTGAAATGAACTGTATAAAAGTTGGGTGAGCCCCAGTATGTGTGTGTATTCCCATGGTACGGGGAAGCACCCAACTTTGCACTGTTGTACAATAAATGTTCTTTGTTCTCAATTTTTGTCTCGAGTGAAATCTGTGAAGGTACTTCTGTTTCTCACAAATGGGGACTCGTCCAGGATCGCTCTCCCTCCACTGACAGAGTGCCCGACGACGGGGGTAGGTGCACCCCGGCTGATTCAGTTGGACTCACGGGTGACGGGTGACTGGTCAGTGGATGAAGCAAGTGATATCCGAGAAGAGGCATTGAGAACAAACGACGGGAGAACTTTAAGGAAGCGTGCTTGGAATAGCTACTGGATCCCGGTAAGAGGAATTTTATTTACCTGCTAGTATGGGAGGAGTAAGTAGCAAGGGAAACAGTCCTAAAGAAGGACGGGAAGATCAGATACCTAAACATATTCCGTTAGGATTAATGTTATCTGATTGGGGTGCGGGGAAAACCCATGGGAAAGATAAACAGACCATGGTTAGGTATTGCTGTCAGGAATGGGTTAAGAATCCGATAAAAGGGAGTTCGGTATATTGGCCAAAGTTCGGATCAGACGAGGACTGGATGTGTCAGGCGTTGAACATCTGGCTCTACCAATATCAAGGAGGTAATACCGAGAGCAGAGAATATGCAGCCTGTTGGCTCAGTGGATCGTTTGATCAAATGATTTTGAGCGAAAAGGAATGTAAGAACAAGAAGGATGAGGAACCTTCTGCTCCTGAAATACAAGGATGGGATGTGTTACATTCCCTTCCTCCACCTTATGTTCCCCCTGTGCCGGCTCCTATCTCCCCTCTCTCACCTACGCTTTACCTTTCTTTACCTTCCCCTCCTCCTCCACAGTTAGAGAAAGAAAAAGAAAGTAGGGGTGGTATGATGACCCACTCACAGACTGCCTCAATTGACACGAGAGGGAGGAGTCTATGATTATGAGGGTCGTTCAGAACAGTGTGAGACCCTTCGGGAGGGAAGGGCAGAACCCTTTGATTTGTCTCCCGGAGGGCAGGAACCTAAACATCATAGAGGAGGGGATAAACCAGAACTTAACTGGATGAGACCTTTACGAGAGGTTCCCTTGGGAGGGGATGTGGGGGGTCTCGGGTTCGTAAATGTGCCTCTGACCAGTATGGAGGTGCGCAATTTTAAGAAGGAAATGGCCTTTCTGATAGAAGACCCTCAGGGATGTGCAGAACAATTCATTTTTGGGACCTAATATATATACCTGGGATGAATTAATGTCTATCTTTAAGACTCAATTTACTTTGGATGAGCGTGGAATGATTCGCCAGGCAGGGATTAGAGTCTGGGATAGGGAACACCAAGGGGGACCAGAGGCCATACCTGGAGAAGCTAAATTTCCCCTGGTAAACCCAAATTGGGATAAGACTACTAATGATGGTCGCACGCGAATGGATGAGTACAGGGTTAATCTAGTAAAAGGAATGAAGGAGTCTGTTCCAAAAGGACAGAAATTTAAGAAGGCATTTGAGGTTCGCCAAGGTCCCGAGGAGACCCCCTCTGCATTTCTGAATAGATTGCGTGCGGCCATACAGCAATATGGGGGGTTGGATATAGAATCCCCAGCAGGTGAACAGTTGGTATTGACGGGCTTTGTTACTAATTCAGCCCCAGATATCAGGAAGAAATTACAAAAGACAGAGAATTGGCATGAACAGGGAATAACACAGCTTTTACAGATCGCACAAAGGTGCAGTGCATACCTTTCGAAAGATTTGGAATGAGCGGGGAATGATAACTGGGAAAGGACAAAAGTTGATCCATGAAAATTTAATTGTTCAATCCTTAGACGCACTTATGTTACCTGAGGAGATAGCTGTAGTTCATGTACGGGGCCATCAAATTATTGACAGTCCTGAAACACAGATGGGCAGATGAAGCTGCCAAACAGGCTGCACTCACAGAAAAAATAGACATGCAGCTGTTACTCCCCACCCCACATGAAGTTCAAAAGACTCCCATCTTCACGGGAGGAGGAGGTTTATATGAAAGACCAGGGAATGCGTCAAACTGCCGATGGGTTGTGGTGGACGGCAAAGGGACGCCAAGTACTGAACAAAGCCTTGGCTCGTCAGATTATTGATCAGCTCCACCAGCAGACACATTGGGGAACACAGGCACTTGTTGATGCCTTTGTACGGTCCTTTAATTGCTCGGGAATATACACCATAGCCAAGCAAAGTACTCGGGGGTGCCCAATCTGTCAGCGAGTGAATAAGAAAGTCATGCGCCAGGTAATGCCTGGCGGTCGCGATATAGCCGTACACCCCTTTCAACGAATACAGATTGACTTCACGGAATTACCTAAGATGGGGGTTTATAAATACCTCCTGGTGATGGTGGTCCATTTTACTCGATGGATTGAGGCTCTCCCGACCCCTAATGATCGTGCTAGTACCGTTAACTGGATATTACTAGAGTCTGTTATTCCGCGTTATGGCATTATTCAAACCATTGACTCAGATCGAGGTACACATTTTACCTCTCAGGTACTCCAGGGGGTGTGTAAAATCCTGGGAATAGATTGGCAGTTACATACCCCATGGCACCCCCAGAGTTCAGGCCATATTGAACGGATGAATCAGACCCTGAAAAATCAACTCACTCGACTTCATGAGGAAACTGGCCTCTCTTGGATTAATTACTTACCCTTAGCTTTAATTAGGACTCGCACAGCTCCTCGTAAGGACCTTGCTGTCTCACCATATGAAATGATGTTTGGTCTTCCTTACATGGGATTCCACACTGATACCCCTATCCCTGAGGCTAATGACCAGTACATATCTAAATATTTACAGGGACTTTCTACTTCTCTATATGACTTAAGACAGAAGGGTTTATGAGCTCAAAACCCACCCCTGGACTATCCTATTCATTCTGTTAAACCTGGTGATTGGGTATATGTAAAAGCGTGGCAAGATCATAAACTAAAACCGATATGGGATGGCCCTTATTGTGTACTTCTGATTACAGACACTGCAGTGTGAACAAAAGAAAAGGGGTGGACTCACATACAACACATTAAACAAGCTAATCCACGGACTAAAGACGTTGATAATATACCCTCCACCTGCCGTGCAGTCTCGCATCCTTCTGGTCTGAAAGTTACGCTACGCTGGGAAAGAGTGCTGTAATGTTATTTTTATTATTTGCTGTATTGTTTTTCTGCTGGTTCCCAATTTTTGGGAAACCACCCAATTGTACACAATGTATTAAGTCCTCCTGGAACAGGGGCAGCAGAGGTGATAATTACTTTGAGGAATGGACAAGTTTACCTTCAGAATGCAGACAGGGCACAGGTATAGAGTGTATTCATAGTGGGGTACCTTATTTAGTATGGTTTAATTTCAGATCCCAACATGGACAAGGGAAACAGAACTGCCCTAGGGGAGTGGATTGGGTTTGCGTCCCGGCCTCTACAGATATTAAAGAGATGAGTGCTAAAAATATGGTACAAAGAAGATGGTGGGAAAATGATAGGGAGAACATTAGTCAGGGCTATACCTGGAGTAGGGATAAAGGGGGTATATATGCTAATGCTCGCAGACAAGCTGCTACTCACAGGTTAGGTAACAATAAACGCACCCCCCCCCCAACTTGGCATCTTGTAAATCATCCTTTGGGTCACGAATACATTCGGAAGGCTAAAGGCCATCACTATAAGGGGATTCCAGTTGTAAACGGCTCAAGCTGCTCCAGAGTACCACAGCTGTTTGGCATTTAAACCGTTTAATCAGACTCCAGGCAGTTTTGGAGATTATCACCAAACAGACAGCGATGGCCTTGGATTTATTGGCTGAAGAACGACAGATAAGAGCTATAGCTTATCAAAACCGCCTGGCTCTCAATTACTTGTTGGCTGCTGAGGGTGGCGTTTGAAAAGATCGATTGATGACAATGGTCACAATGGTCAGGCGGTTGAACTTTTTACTGGTGACTGGAGGTGGATACACACAGCCCTTATATCAGTTGGACTTGTTATTTTAGCCATCATGATACTTCCCTGCCTAATGACTTGTGTGCAGTGTTTAATTCAACGGACCCTTCGTCAGATCACTACAACCCAAAGGATGTATGTTTCCCAAACTCCATCTGATGATGCTGAGATTGCAGTTCGTTTGCTGACTCGCTGGGAAAAAGACCAAGCTTCCAGTTGAGAATTTACTAAGCGTAGCTAAAAAAGTGTGGATTGTGAGAGTTAATAGAATATAGGAAGTAAAGCTAGTACGAATGAAATAAGGAAAATAAGGAATATACTAGACTAGATTAGAGGAAGTTAAGTAAGTGCTGAGTAGGGATGAATTCCGATAAGAGTGTGAGGAAGGGTTATGCAAGTATAATAGAATAAGGGTCTTATAGTGATAGAAAGAATTAGCAAGTTCTGCATATAGAATTAGTAAGTCCTGGGGGTTGAGATGTGTGAATAAGGACAAAGGCAGATTCGTGAATAAGGACAATGACATGATGGGACCCAGACAGGATACCCCATGGTCTTTCAAGTTTACAGAAACTGCACATAGGCAGACAGAATTACCAAATGCCAAACCAATCCAGGAGGCAGAAGAATGTTAAAGGGGGCGGGGGGGGGGGGGGTATCTCTACACTGAAATGAACTGTATAAAAGTTGGGTGAGCCCCAGTATGTGTGTGTATTCCCATGGTACGGGGAAGAACCCAACTTTGCACTGTTGTACAATAAATGTTCTTTGTTCTCAATTTTTGTCTCGAGCGAAATCTGTGAAGGTTCTTCTGTTTCTCACATACACATTGCATCATAATCAGTAAGGAGGACACTTGGACCATGGAGTCTATTCACTGAGAGCTGTGGAGGAATGTTGGAGACGGCCTTATCCCTTTCTTGATCTTTTCTCCTATTCTTATTTTTGCACCCAGATTTTTATTTTGCACAGCTTTTTGAATGGGAGCTTTATTGTATTCATTTAAATTTAAGAGCAGCAGATGCAGAAATGTAACCACAGCAATAAACAGTCTTGTCAACAGTTAAAGCATTTAGTATTGTCAGGTAGTTATTTTGATAGAAAATGAATTTTCCATGGAACAGGGATTTTTGGTTTAAAAATGCCATTTTTCTTGCAATCTAACTAGTTGAAAACTGCCAGGCTTAATATTGTTTGGCCCGTGACTTGTTATATTTTTCCGTGTGTGGCCCACAATGAAATAATGTTTGGCCACTATGATGTACAAGCAGCTTGCCTTTACTGGGTTGCATGGCCATCTTCTGTGCTGTAACAGTTGTATGATTTTCATCACTGCTTTTGAGTGTTTAAATCCCAAATTAAACCAAATAAACCACCCTTGATCCTTGGCCCAATGACTTTCACAGTCCAGCAATCTCTCAAATTATAAAGGTTTTTACCAGCCTAGATCATACACTCCAAAATTACTTTACCAAGGCCCCTTCACCCCCTACATGTTTGCAGATGACACAAGGTTTTGACCGGATCTCAAACATTTTAATTCAATGAACAAATAATGAACAATGCACTTGACGAGACAGGCAGAGAGATAGAACTGGATGTTGTTAACATACACTGGTGTCATTGAAAGGTAGGGTGGAAATGAGGCATAGAAACCATGTCATCACCCAGGAGAGATGCAGGGCCAGTAAAAAAAAAAATAGGTCTGGAAAATTCCTCTACGGCATTCAACCTCGTGTAGGTTAACATTTCACCAGCAAACAAGCAGTTGATGGAACTCACCAGGTCAGCCCACATCCATGGGCAAAAATGTCAATGTTTCAGGTTGTGAAACATGGATTTACAACGGCCTTTCTCCAAGGAATGAGTAAAAAGCAGGCACCAAATAAAAAGGCTGGGGAGAAGGAAAGAAAAAAGCAGGGAAAAGGAGTGCAGTCCATCAGATAAAGATGATAATTGGACATGGATAAAAAATCTCTTGGTGCCTGCCACATTGACCACCGCCAGTGGGCTGATAACGCCTCAAACCGAGCATCTTGGCGCCTCACAGTTTGGCGGGCAGCAACTTCCTTTGAAGAAGACCGCAGAGCCCACCTCACTGACAAAAGGCAAAGGAGGAAAAACCCAACACCCTACTCCAACCAACCAATTTTCCCCTGCAACCGTGTCTGCCTGTCCCGCATTGGACTTGTCAGCCACAAACGAGCCTGCAGCTGACGTGGACATTTAACCCCTCCATAAATCTTCGTCCGCGAAGCCAAGCCAAAGAGGAGGACAAGATGAGAATTGATCAAGGAAGGGGGTAGCTCTGTGAATACAGAGCTGGAGAAAAGGACAGAGAGAAAAGGGGAAGGAAAGGAGAAATAGGGATGGGGCGCTAACAGAAACCAGAGAAGTCAGTTAATGCCACCCAGTTGGAGGGTACCCAGACAGAATAGGAGATGTTGCTCCTCCAATTTGCAGATGATCTCAGTCTGGCATTCCATGAGTCCATGGACAGACCTGTCAGCACGGGAATGCGGTGAGGAACTAAAATGGGCTGTCATTGGGAAATCCACGTTACTGCAGCAGACAGAACCAAGGTGCTCAACAAAGCAATCGCCCAGTCTCTTGGATATAGGGAGCAGCTGATGCAGTAGGATGACCCCCTGCAGATTCACAAATGACATGTTGCTTCACTTGGAAGTACTGTTTGGTGGTGAGGGAGGAGGTGTGGGTGTGTGAGAAACAGAAGTACCTTCACAGAAATTGCTCGAGACAAAAATTGAGAACAAAGAACATTTATTATACAACAATGCAAAGTTGGGTGCTTTCCCCTTACCCTGGGAATACACACATACACTGGGGCTCACCCAACTTTTATACAGTTTATTTCAGTATAGAAGTACCCTCCCCCTTACATTCTTCTGCCTCCTGGACGAGTGGCATTAGGCAATCCTGTCTGCCTACGTGCTGTTTCTGTGAACTTGGAGGACCAGGGGGTATCTTGTCGGTGTCCCATCATGTCATTGTCCTTATTCACACCTTCCCGACTCTCAGGGCTTACTAACTTCTTATATGCAGAACTTGCTAATTCTGGCTAAAAGGCTAGAAGACCCTTATCTTATTCAGACTAACTTTACTTCCTACATTCTATTATCTATCCTTATCCTATTCATACTGGCTTTATTCATTATACATATATCCATACTAGTTTTCTTCATCTTTCATATTTTCATGTTAGTTTTACTCATCTCTCACAATCCTCACTTTTCTTTTAGCTACTCTTTGTGAATTCTCAACTGGAATGTATTACTTGTAAACTTGGACCTTTTCCCAGTGAGTCAGTAAACGAACTGCAGTCTCAGCATCATCAGACAGAATTTGGGAAACATACATCCTTTGGGTTATAGTGTTCTGACGAGGGGTCCGTTGAATTAAATACTGCACACAAGTCTTTAGGCAGGGGAGCACCATAATGGCCAGAATTGTGAGTCCAGCTGCTATAAGGGCTGTGGGTATCAGACTCCAGTTACCAATAAAAAGTCTAGTCCAAGTCTGAACCTGGGCATGGGAAGATTTTCGAACTCCTGAAGAAGTGTCTTTAACCGCCTGACCGTTGTGAGCATTGTCATTAACCAGTCTTTCACAAACGCTGCCTTCAGCAGCCAACAAGTAATCGAGAGTCAGGCGGTTTTGTTGAACTGTGGCTCGTATCTGTCGTCTTTCTTCAGCCCATAAATTCAGGGCCATCACTGTCTGTTCGGTGATGATCTCCAAGGTTGGAGTCTGATTAAACGATTTAAATGCCAAGCAGCTGTGGTGTTCTGGAGCAGCTTACTTCGTTTACAACTGGAACTCCCCTTACAGTGGTGGTTCTTAACATTCCGAATGTCTGTGTGACCCAAAGGATGATTTACAGGAGACCAAGTTGGGGAGGGGTGTTTCTTGTCACTTAACCTGTGAGTTGCAGCTTGTCTGCGAACATTAGCATAAGTATTACTGAACCTGTGAGCTGCAGCCTGTCTGTGAACATTAGCATATGTATTCACTCTATCTCTGCTACATGTACAATCCTGACTAACATTCTGTGTCATTGTCCCACCATCTTCTTTGTGCTATCCCTTAAAACTCCTCTTTTTAATACCTGTAGAGGCCAAAATACAAATCAAATCTACTCCTCTAGGGCTGTCTGTTCCCCTGGTCCATGCTGGGATCCTATATTAACCCATACCCCACTATGACTATACTTTATATCTGTGCCCTGTCTATATTCTAAAGGTAAAAAATTGTCACCTCTGCTGCCCCTATTCCAGGAGGACTTAATACATTGTGAGCAATTTGGTGATTTCCCAAAAATTGGGAACCAACAAGTAAACAAAACAGCAAATGGTAAAAACATTACAGCACTTTTTCCCAGCGTAGTGTAACTTTCAGATCAGAAGGATGAAGGACTGCACGCCAGGTGGAGGGTAGATTATCAATGTCGTTAGTCCGTGGTTCAGCAGCTCGTTTAATTCGTTGGATGTGGCTCCATCCCTTTTCTTTTGTTCGCAAGGCAGTGACTGTAATCAAAAGTATACAATAGGGGCCATCCCAGACAGGTTTTAGTTGGTGATCTTGCCATGCTTTTACATATACCCAATCACCAGGTTTAATAGAATGTAGGATACTCCAGGGGTGGGCAGTAACAGCTGCATGTCTATTTTCTCCGTGAGCGCAGCCTGTTTGGCAGCTGCATCTTGCCTGTCTGTTCCCCTGTGCTTCAGGACTGTCACCACTTTGATGGCTTCGTACATGAACTACAGCTATTTCCTCAGGTAATGTAAGAGCATGCAGAGATTGGACAATTAAGTTTTCATGGATCAACTTTTGTCCTTTTCCAGTTATCATTCCTCGCTCTTTCCAGATCTTCCCAAAGGTGTGCACTACACTAAAAGCGTACTTTGAGTCTGTGTAGATCGTGCCCACCTTGTTCTCTAGACCCTGGAGAGCTCTACAGAGGGCATACAATTCACAAGATTGTGCTGACCAATGACCGGGAAGGTGACCGGCTTCAATCACCACTCCTTCTTTCCCATCCACTACATTATACCCACTATAGCGAGTGCCATCAATGCAACGGGAAGATCCATCAATAAACCACCTTTCACCCTCCTGTAAAGGCTCATCGCTTAAATCCTCTCTAATTTTGGTCTGTAAATCTATTACCTCTAAACATACATGAACATACCATTCATGGTATTGTCAGAATTTGGAGAAACCAAGAAAGCTGCTGGATTGTGTTCTTTATTCGTAATCAGGGTCAAATCATCCCTATCCATTAGGATCGCTTCATATTTTAAAATTCTAGAATCTGTAAGCCACCTTCCAGCACATTGTAAGAGAATATTGCGGACTGTGTGAACTATCATCGGGGCACCAAACGTAATCTTTCGTCCTTCCTCAACTAAAATAGCAGTGGCTGCGATGGCTTGCACACATTCTGGCCAACCACGACAAACAGTGTCTAAAACTTTTGACAGAAAAGCAACTGGCTGTCTACAGCCTGCCCTCTCTTGTGTTAGTACTCCGGTGGCTACACCTCCTTTCGCATTGGTATATAGGTCAAATGGCTTATTTAGGTCGGGTAAAGCCAACACTGGAGCACTAATAAGGCGCTGTTTCACCAAGTTAAAATTTTAATCTCTTCCTCTGTCCAGACAACAGCTTCGCCCCCTAGAATCGTGAGTTTATCATAGAGAAATCTGACCAGGCTAGAATAATTTTCAATCCAGATTCTACAGTATCCCACTAAACCAAGGAATTTCCTAAGTTCTTGGGCATTCTTGGGAGGTGGGATCTGTAGAATACCACGTATCCTCTCTGGACTTATTTTCCTAGTTCCCTGACTTACCAGATGACCTAAGTATTTAACTTCTGATTGAACAAATTGTAATTTGGATTCACTCACCCTGAGACCCTTATTCTCCAGAAAATTCAAAAGTTCAACAGTATACTGTTTAACTAATTCGTACCTTTTTTCCCATAATTAACAAATCATCAACATATTGTATCAACTGGCAACTCTCTCTCTGAGGAGCCTCATCTAGTATTTGTTCTAAGACCTGGCTGAATAAATTTGGTGATTCTGTAAAGCCCTGGGGAAGGACCGTCCACTGGTATTGATTCTTGCGTCCAGTAAAAGGATTTTCCCATTCAAAGGCAAACATGTCTCTGCTCTCTGTTGCTAACGGACAGGTCCAAAAAGCATCTTTGAGGTCAATCACACTAAACCATTTACTATGGGGATCGATTTTACCCATTATTGTATAGGGATTAGGTACAACCGGGTGACGGGTGAGAATAATTTTGTTCAGCTCCCTCAAGTCCTGCACTAATCGATAGATACCGTCTGGTTTTTGGACAGGTAAAATTGGGGTATTAAAAGGTGACATACAAGGTTCGAGTATACCATCTTTCACCAACTGGTCAATTACTGGCTGTAGCCCCTTTCGACCAGCCATAGGAATTGGGTACTGTTTTCGTCTAATTACTTGCTCAGGATCTTTTAAAGTAACTTGCAGGGGAGGAATATCTAACACTCCTCTATTGCCTCTTTCTGTCCATACTCCAGGATTTATTAGTTCCCGATCTTCCTCGCTTAATACATACAATTGAACCCCGATACCCGATTCCTGTGGTATGGTGCCGATAGCCAATTGATCCTGTAAATCTCGTCCTAACAAACAAACTCCAGCTTGGGGAACTAGTAAAATATCCTCTGTTATTATCTTTTCTCCCATTTGTATTCTTACATCCCTTAATACAGGGACCGTAAAGTCTCTTCCTCCTACTCCCGAAATCATCACTGTCCCCTCTATCTTAACATCCTCGGGTGGTTGTAAAATACTAGACCAGGCTGCCCCAGAATCTACTAAAAAGGTCATCTTGTCACTATGGGGTCCTATGCTTAAATTTACCAATGGTTCTCCGTGCAGTCCCACGGTGTGTATTGACTGAGAACCGTGACCCCCCCCTATTCATAATTTGCTTCCATCTGTTGGACTCTGGCTTTACCCTACCCTTAATTTAGTCTATGTGTCGTCTAAGTCCAGCGTGTTCGTTAAATGAAGTGATAGGAGAATCAATTTATTACACAGCACAAGAATAAAGCTTAACAGAGCTCTGGTTCAGTCGTTAGTTCATAGGTCACCTGCACAGTGAGCTATTCCCCAAGACTGACCTCTACTGTCCAGTCTCTACAGTTTATATACTCAAACTTATCATACAGAACAAAAGTTGGCTTTCTTTGCTAGATTTCTTGCATAAGATTTATCAGAAGTAATTTCCTGCTCTGCAGTTATCTGGGGTGTAGAGCTCCCATCTTAATCCTCAAGGTCAGAATATCCTGTTGTTTTGATCAGAAATCATTTCATACCCCAGATATTTCTAATTATTTCTTTCTTCTCAACTGGCCATATTCTTCTGTTCTACTCAACACCTCCTTCTGTCTTAGCCTTCTTACTGGATTCCATTCTCTTTGTTTCTGACAGTCTCTGTCAGGATTTTTTGTTTATGCTAATCAACACCTCCTTTTGCCTTAACATTCCTACTAAATTGTTTCATACATATTCTCTCTTTTGTATCTTGGGAGCAGACAATTCTAAACCTACTGTAATCAGCCAACTTTGCTACTTACTGTGGCTGCCCCTTACTTACATTACTCTTTCCCTTCACCATGAGGTAAATATTAAATTGTTACATAGAAAAGTGTAGAGAACAAAACAAAGGACTCTACATCACCTTTGTTGACCTCACCAAAGCCTTCGACACCGTGAGCAGGAAAGGGCTTTGGCAAATACTAGAGCGCATCGGATGTCCCCCAAAGTTCCTCAACATGATTATCCAACTGCACGAAAACCAACAAGGTCGGGTCAGATACAGCAATGAGCTCTCTGAACCCTTCTCCATTAACAATGGCGTGAAGCAAGGCTGTGTTCTCGCACCAACCCTCTTTTCAATCTTCTTCAGCATGATGCTGAACCAAGCCATGAAAGACCCCAACAATGAAGACGCTGTTTACATCCGGTACCGCACGGATGGCAGTCTCTTCAATCTGAGGCGCCTGCAAGCTCACACCAAGACACAAGAGAAACTTGTCCGTGAACTACTCTTTGCAGATGATGCCGCTTTAGTTGCCCATTCAGAGCCAGCTCTTCAGCGCTTGACGTCCTGCTTTGCGGAAACTGCCAAAATGTTTGGCCTGGAAGTCAGCCTGAAGAAAACTGAGGTCCTCCATCAGCCAGCTCCCCACCATGACTACCAGCCCCCCCACATCTCCATCGGGCACACAAAACTCAAAACGGTCAACCAGTTTACCTATCTCGGCTGCACCATTTCATCAGATGCAAGGATCGACAATGAGATAGACAACAGACTCGCCAAGGCAAATAGCGCCTTTGGAAGACTACACAAAAGAGTCTGGAAAAACAACCAACTGAAAAACCTCACAAAGATAAGCGTATACAGAGCCGTTGTCATACCCACACTCCTGTTCGGCTCCGAATCATGGGTCCTCTACCGGCACCACCTACGGCTCCTAGAACGCTTCCACCAGCGTTGTCTCCGCTCCATCCTCAACATCCATTGGAGCGCTCACACCCCTAACGTCGAGGTACTCGAGATGGCAGAGGTCGACAGCATCGAGTCCACGCTGCTGAAGATCCAGCTGCGCTGGATGGGTCACGTCTCCAGAATGGAGGACCATCGCCTTCCCAAGATCGTATTATATGGCGAGCTCTCCACTGGCCACCGTGACAGAGGTGCACCAAAGAAAAGGTACAAGGACTGCCTAAAGAAATCTCTTGGTGCCTGCCACATTGACCACCGCCAGTGGGCTGATAACGCCTCAAACCGTGCATCTTGGCGCCTCACAGTTTGGCGGGCAGCAGCCTCCTTTGAAGAAGACCGCAGAGCCCACCTCACTGACAAAAGGCAAAGGAGGAAAAACCCAACACCCAACCCCAACCAACCAATTTTCCCTTGCAACCGCTGCAATCGTGTCTGCCTGTCCCGCATCGGACTGGTCAGCCACAAACGAGCCTGCAGCTGACGTGGACTTTTTACCCCCTCCATAAATCTTCGTCCGCGAAGCCAAGCCAAAGAAAGAAAGACATAGTACTGGATTCATGTATACAAACTGAATAGTACATAAGCATATATTCTACATATTTTCTATGATTAATTAACCCCTATATTCCAACACATAAGTGTGTAAGGTCGCGTCTCCCTGGCTCGCGTTGGGCATTCTCTCTTAAAATGTCCCTCCTTTTACAATGGTAGCAAACTAATTCTCCTGTTTCCCAATTCCTACCGGGATTACCACGAGGTTTCGGGAACAGTCCTCGTCCCCGGAATTCTCCTCTATTCCCCTCTACCCTTGCCCCTGTTCTGGTCTCTACTCTCCCACTCCTGGAGCTCCTCCCAATGTCCAGAAGCTGGCACACAGCCCCTACCCTTTTCTTGCTGTCCCTCCACTACTTCCTTGACTGCCTGCATCAAAATCTTAGCCTTTCCTTTCTGTTTATTGGGCATTCTTTCTTAAAATTACGTACCTCCGTACTAGTCAGGGGCACATTTACAAAACTGAGACCCCCTCCCATGGGAACTTCCCGTAAAGGTCTCATCCAGTTAATTTCTGGCTTATCCTCTCCTTTATAATGTCTAGATTCCTGCTCTCCGGGAAATGAATCAAAGGGTTCTGCCCTTCCCTCCCGGAGGGTCTCACACTGTTTTGAGGTGGTAATCTTTCTTCTTTCTTTGGCTTGGCTTCGCAGACGAAGATTTATGGAGGGGGTAAATGTCCACGTCAGCTGCAGGCTCGTTTGTGGCTGACAAGTCCGATGCGGGACAGGCAGACACGGTTGCAGCGGTTGCAGGGGAAAATTGGTTGGTTGGGGTTGGGTGTTGGGTTTTTCCTCCTTTGCCTTTTGTCAGTGAGGTGGGCTCTGCGGTTTTCTTCAAAGGAGGTTGCTGCCCGCCAAACTGTGAGGCGCCAAGATGCACGGTTTGAGGCGATATCAGCCCACTGGCGGTGGTCAATGTGGCAGGCACCAAGAGATTTCTTTAGGCAGTCCTTGTACCTTTTCTTTGGTGCACCTCTGTCACGGTGGCCAGTGGAGAGCTTGCCATATAACACGATCTTGGGAAGCACTAGTACTTTGTGAACAGGTCATCATACCACCCCTACTTTCTTCTCCTTTCTTTAGCTGTGGGGGAGGAGGGGAAAGTGAAGAAGGGTAGAGCATAGGAGAGAGGGGAAAGATAGGAGCCGGCATAGGAGGATAAGGTGGAATAAGGGAATGTAACACATCCCATCCTTGTGTTTCAGGGACAAAAGGTTCCTCATCCTTCTTGTCCTTACATTCCTTTTCATTCAAAACCAGTTGATCAACCGATCCACTGAGCCAGCAGGCTAGGCTGCATATTCTCTGCTCTCAATATTATCTCTGATTTTGATAGAGCCAGATGTTCAATGCCTGACACATCCAATTCTCATCGGATCCGAACTTTGGCCAATATACCGAATTCCCTTTTATCGGGTTTTTTTAACCCATTCCAGACAGCAATACCTGACCATGGTCTGTTTGTCTTTCCCACGGGTTCTCCCCGTACCCCAATCAGAGAGCATTAATCCTAACAGACTTTGCTTAGTTATCTGATTGTCCCGTCCTTCCTTAGGACTATTTCCCTTGCTACTCACACCTCCCATACTAACAGGTAAGTAAAATTCCTCTTACCGGGATCCAGTAGCTATTCCTAGCACGCTTCCTTAACGTCCTCCCGTCGTTTGTTCTCAATGCCTCTTTTCGGATATCACTCGCTTCATCCACTGACCAGTCACCCGCCATCCGTGAGTCCAGCTTAATCAGCCGGGGTGCACCTTGGGCACTCTGTCAGTGGAGGGAGTGGGATCCCGGACGAGTCCCCATTTGTGAGAAACAGAAGTACCTTCACAGAATTTGATCGAGATAAAAATTGAGAACAAAAAACATTTATTATACAACAATACAAAGTTGGGTGCTTTCACTTACCCTGGGAATGCACAAATACACTGGGGCTCACCCAACTTTTATACAGTTTATTTCAGTATAGAAGTACCCTCCCCCTTACATTCTTCTGCCTCCTGGATGAGTTTGGCATTAGGCAATCCTGTCTGCCTACGTGCTGTTTCTGTGAACTTGGAGGACCAGGGGGTATCCTGTCGGTGTCCCATCATGTCATTGTCCTTATTCACACCTTCCTGACTCTCAGGGCTTACTAACTTCTTATATGCAGAACTTGCTAATTCTGGCTAAAAGGCTAGAAGACCTTATCTTATTCAGACTAACTTCCTACATTCTATTATCTATCCTTATCTTATTCATACTGGCTTTATTCATTACAGATATATCCATACTAGCTTTCTTCATCTTTCATATTTTCATGTTAGTTTTACTCATCTCTCGCAGGTGCAGGTGTAGCACTTCCTGCAGCCAAGGTGGCGAATGGTGGGAATAGAGTGGATGAGGGAGTCAGAGGGAATTCAAATAAAAATAGGTTTTCCTCATTCATTATATCACTTCTTAAAAAAAAACTTTAGTCTTGACACAAAACATTAATTATTTCTACCCACAAATGCTGAGTTTCTCCAGCAGTACGCTGTTTGTTCTAGATTCCAGTATCTGCAGTCTGTCTAAATTTTTGGGCAGCAGTTGGCATAGCAGTTAGCAGAACACTTACAGCACCAGCGATTGGGACCGGAGTTCAAATTCTGCGCTGTTTGTAAGGAATTTGTACGTTCTCCTAATGGTGTGGGTTTCCTCCAGTCTCTCCCACCCTTCAAAGCGTACTAGGAGTCGTAGGTCAATTGGGTGCAACTGAGCGGCACAGGCATGTGGGCCAAAAGGGAATGTTACTGTGCTGAATGTCTAAATTATTATTATCATTTCACTAAGATATTGTGGATGAGAAGCTTCAACAAAGTGAAATTCATCTCAGAACAGATGAACCAGCTGCAATTCAAATGTACAAGCGAGAAGGCATGTGGGGGTGGGGGCGTTCACTAATGTAGTACTTCAGATGCTTCAACATCCCAGGGAAGACAAAACTAGAAGGCCACATGTAAGAAAGTCATCAATCGCCTCAGTGAAATGAATGAAAAGACCAGCAATGAGATAAGGAGACCACTTTGCCTCAAAGATGAGACAATAATAATAATATGAATGGAAATTCAGGAAAATGACCTTTATCTTGATTGGCAAGGACACAGAATTAAGAGGGAAGTGATTTACACAGAGCATAAACACCAGCATTGTTCATTAAAATGGCACATTTCAGTGTTGTAAATTCAAAGTTAACCAGGATTTTCTCTTCAAGGAATTTTTCAGGGACACAAAATTGATGGTCAAAACTCAGGGGAGGTTTTGAAATGGCTACTCTGTTACAAAAATAATTTCTAGTGATCAGAAAATTGGGGATAAACATACAGATTACGGCGGACAATGAAGATTTTGCTTCCTGAACACGGTGTATTTTATGGATTTAGGACTGCTGATCACGAAAATCATCTTAAAATTTTTCTGGTAAATCTTCCCTGTACTCTCGCCAACATTATTACATCCCTTCTAAGATAAGGGGCCCAAAACTGCACACATTTCTCCAAATGAGGTCTCACTGGTGCCCCATGGAACCTCTTTACTCTTACACAGTATTCCTCCTAAAATGAAGGCCAACATAGCATTTGCTTTCTTTACTGTCGATCCAATCTGATGATCAACCTTCAGGTTATTCTGCGTGAGGACCCCAAGTTCATCCGAATTTTGAATTTTCTCCCCATCCAAAGAATAATCTGCCTGTTTATATAAAATCATATATAAAAATAACAGCATAGAAATAGGCCAGCTTGGCCCTTCTAGTCCATGCCAAACACTTTCTCCGGCCTAACCCCACTGACCTACACTCAACCCGTAACCCTCCATTCCTTTCTCCTCCAGATACACATCCAACTTCTCCTTAAATGATAATATCGAGCCTGACTCCACCAGTTTGTCTGGAAGCTTGTTCCACACACCCACCTCTCTCTGAGAAGTCACCCCTCATGTTTCCTCTAAACTTTTTCCCCCAACTCTCGGTGCAGGTTCTCTCATTTCTATCTCCCCCCTTTCTTAAAGCCAAAAGCCTCTCCATGTCAATTCTATCTATACCCCTAATAATTTTAAGTACCTCAATCAAATGCCCAAAGAATAAAGACCCAACTTATTTAACCTCTTCTTATAACATAGACCCTGTAACCCCAGCAAAATCTAGAAAATCTTCTCTGCACTCTCTCCAATTTGTTAACATCTTTCCTATACTTTGGTGACCAAAACTGTACACAATATTCCAAATTTGGCCTCACGAATGCAGTGTACAATTTTAACCTAACATCTCAGCTCCTAGACTCAATGCTCTGATCTATAAAGGCCAGCATCCCATAAGCGTTCTTCACCACCCTATCCACATGAGACTTCACCTTCAGAGAACTGTATCATTCCAAGATCCCCGTTTTTTTCCTCTTGCCAAATCTACAACTGCACATTTCTCAACAGTCCATCTCATCTGCCATTTCTTTGTAGTTCAGCTTGAATTTGCCTATCATAATCCCCAATTTTTTTCCCCCCCACAAAGCAGCCTTTTGAATTTTTTGACTAACCAACAGACTGTGGTTAATTTTTAAAAAAATGTCAAGTAAGAAAGAGTCAGAACACAGCATCGTGGATAATGGGCCATTCAAAGAGTGGTTGCATAAGGACAGAATGCAGTTTTCCAGTCTCTCCATGAGCATAGATTAAACCCTTTCCTATCCATAGATCCAAATGTCTATAATGTTGTAATTGTCCCTGGTTCTGCAGCTTCCTTTGGGAGAGGATTTCAAATACAGGCCACCCTCAAGTGAAAACATTGCCCTTTATGTCCCTCCTTCCTTATGCACTTCTGGTTCTACTCTCACTTTATCCATACCTCTCAGGATATTGTACACCTTTGAGGTCACCCCCGAGCCTCGGACACTCCAGGGGTAAAAGAAAATCCCCAGCTTACCCTTGTAGGCAAGCCCTCCAGCCCGGACACCGTCTGATAATGAAAGAGACAATACAAGGAGCAGTGGAAGTCTGAAATGCAGTGCCTCAAAGAGCAGCCAAAACAGATTCAATAGGTTTCAAAAAGGAACTGGATAGATACCCATTGAAGACAAAGAGAAAGCAGGTCTAATTGGAGACCTTCAAAGAACTACATTAGGCACAATATATCAAACATATGTTTTCTGACCGACCAGCATGTATTCAGTTAATAGATTAGATAGGTGTTGAGTTTACAACTACAGGACACTGAGTAAACCGTTTCTCAATCCATCATCTTGGAGGACACTCTGTTGAAATGCATGTTTCATGTTGAAGGGAGGCTTAGGTGGATGTGGATCAATGCTTGGCCATCTAAAACAGTGATTTCTTCAAAGGATACTCCAGCAAGTTTGAAATAATTGCAGATGAGATTATGTTCTGTGTATACGTGAAACTTGTAGGGGCTCACACAGACCCATGCCCAAAGGTGTATAAAAACGGGATGAATACTATGCTTTGAGTGGGGCTCAGTGTAGAGAACGAGTTACTGAACTCTTTCTTTGTACCCCTCACCCCGACTACCATTATTAAGGTTGAATAAAGAAACTGTTGTACGCTTTATTGGTTCTGCTGTGTGTTTTATAACTGACTTGCACAAACTAATCTTGGGGAGCAGATCAAAAGGATTGACATGGGCTGTTTCCACGCTTAATTGGTTATATGGTTAAAATATTAGTGTGCTCGGAGGAATTTTCAGAATATAGGAAGGGTGCCGAAGGCACAGTCACCATTAGTGAATCAATGGTAATTGTTCAAAATTTGGAAAGTAGAGGATTGTTCAGCCAGACGAGATTAGAGATTCTGAGTGGGGGAGTTGTGGAAGAATAAAAATGATAGTTTTAAAGATTTAGGTCATGTGCTTCAACATACGTGAGAAAGGAAGAGAAGATGTGGAGAAAGGGGCAATGCAAGTTGGGGTACATGAAAAAAGGATTTTGATTTAATAAATTTAATTAGTTTTTTTAAAATCTGGAGACTAAACCACAACCCCCTTTTCCACTGGCATCCCAGTTAACTGACTGTTCACTGTCTCAGGATAGGAAGCCCTTTGTGCTGTTTCCATTGGGCCACCTTAACTGGTGCTTTTGCACTGAACACACACACACACACACCTCCAGGGATCCGAGTGTTCTACCCTCTACTGGAAACTGGTGACTTTCTGATGTCCCTTTTCCACTGGTTTTTCAGCATGCCAGCATCACCAAATACTGGGGATACAAGTAGGGGTAGAGGCAGTTAATACCTGGCATGAAATTACATCATTTGTTCAATGTTCCTTTTCCAGTGGACCAGTAAATTCCCAATTAATTCCTCGGACAGGGTGCCAGTGGAAAAGGGGCTACAGAGGCTGGAATCTGGAGCAAAAAAACCAAATAAGTTCCACGTCAGTGATAATATTTCTGTGCATTCACTTAGCATCAAATTTATCTCAAGTTCAATTATCCACTTTGTACCAATGCAAGATCAATTTTGTTATACATATACAGATGAAAGATTCTCTGGACTGTGGTGTGTGCCCACATACAGATAGTCCCAGACTTATGATTTTTTTTTGAAGTTACGATGGTTTGAATCTGTATATTACTTCAAATTTTGGCTAGACTATGACAGCGCTGTTAGTCCCCACACTGATCCTACTGCCTCATGCTCTCCCCACAGCCCCATGTCAGTCCCCACGTTGATCCCACTACCCCATGCTCACCCCACAGCCTCACATTGGTCTCCACGCTGACTCCACTGCCCTTTTTCGACTTACAATGGGAGTGCCATTGATTCACTACTGGTGACTGGGCCTTCGGCACCCGAGCCCTATACTCTGAAAATACCCCGAGCACACTAATATTTTGCTCTGCTCCCCAAGATCAGTTTGTGGAAGTCAGCCCGTGCTGCAATAAAACACACAGCAGAACCAATTAAGCGTACAACAGTTTCTTTATTCAGCCTTGATAGTGGGAGTGAGGGGTACAAGAGTTCAGTAACTCGTTCTCTACACTGAGCTCCACTCAAAGCATAGTGTTCACCCCATTTTTATACACCTTTGGGCATGGGTCTGTGTGAGACCTTACAAGTTTCACACAGCTGACAATTCTTGATTTACAATAATATCCCCCTTTTAGTGTCTGCAGACACTGGGAAATGGGAAATGTCAGGGTGTCCTTACTCTTGGTTTATTTACTTTTATTACATTCTTTGTGGTGTTAATTATCTCTCTACAGCACAGGGAAGGTCAGGTGAGAAGACAATTATATTCTCACCATGTTACAAGGCAACTACTGTATTTTCTCACCTAATTCATTAACCCTTTGTTTTGTTAAGTATATTTATTAAACTTATTCTTTAACAAGTTGGAGTGGTTGGTTTGGTGTGATCCTGTGAAGTGTGTGGTTGGCTTCATGACATTAAAACACACCATATAAAGCCAATTACTTTAAAAAGCAGGCTGCACTTTTAAAAAAATTTACAGCATAGTGGAAGCCAATTCTGGCCATTTAAATCCGTGCCACCCAGAGAAAACCCAAGCAGACATGGGGAGAACAAATTCCTAACAGACAGTAGCGGATTTAATAGTGGGTGGCTGGCACTGTAAGAATGTAGCACTAACCCTTACACTTCAGTTATTTGCCAATTTAAAATGTAAAAATTTCTGGTTGCAAGCAACATCTATACTGCTTATCCCCTGTGCATACATAAACTACTGAAAATCTTGGTAACAAAGCAAACATCAGAAATTCTAGGTCTGAGCTGAGAGGCTGCAGTGATTTTTCAGTGAGCCACATGACCAGTGTTCTGTTAATGCATCAACCATACAGCTCACACCATAACATCTGCATTCATTGAAAAGGAACCCAGATGAAAATTATTTTTTTCTTCTTGTCTCAGTGGGGAAACAATTCCAGGTGATTATCATTTGACATGTGAAAAGGATATTCAAACGTGTCCATTGTAACTCAATTCTGTTCACAAC
This sequence comes from Narcine bancroftii, assembly GCF_036971445.1. Classification (NCBI taxonomy): domain Eukaryota; kingdom Metazoa; phylum Chordata; class Chondrichthyes; order Torpediniformes; family Narcinidae; genus Narcine; species Narcine bancroftii. The sequence continues at coordinate 200,085,402 of NC_091470.1, read as the reverse complement.
GAAGAAAGATGGGGCCCTACTGTTTAAAGTGCCACTGCAGAGTTCCAGTCTGGATGCCCACTGGTTAGATTGCTATTGCACTGCATGGAACTCTAGCCTAGGTCCCCATGTCTTCTATAAAGAACGTGACCAATCAGATCTGGTGCAGGTACTTTATTCCATAAGCATTGTTGAAAAAAAACATGTTTCAGAGTATTTCAGAACGTTTATTGATAATATTTAAATCGAATACAACAAATTGAAAGCCTCTGCTATAAATAGTAAAACCTCTGCTATCTGGCACCTATGGAGATTGTTAGATGCCACACAAGTGAATTTTCTGGTTGCTTGAGATTGAGTGTTAGGTGACTGGTGAACAAACAGCAAGGTGTAATTTTAATAGGTAAATTTTTTACCTATTTATTTTCTGCAATTTTTTTTGTCAGTTGCTTGAATTTTGGATAACAGGGTTTTTCAATATTGTTCAATGCCCTTATTAGGAATAGGGGCAGAGAAAAATGGAAGAACAACAAAATATTAACAAAATGGAGAAGAGTTGAGGCAAATAATACTTGAGTAGCAGGACAATGAAAAAACAGGACAAGAAAAAGCCTGAATTAAATGGGCAGATGATTGTGTTATGTGAACATCGTCAATGGGTTCATTTCTGAAGTACATCCAGAGTTGCAAATGGTGGGATGGTTGTGAAACTTTTGGTAAACTGCACATTTACCACGTTCTCATCTTCCACAAAATAGCTATACTAACTTTGGGAACTAGCCCAGCAGGCCTTGACTGACAAGAACAGCAAGTTACCCACCCCAGATTTGGAACATTCTAGTCTCATATTTCTTCCCAAGACTGAGTTGAGGTCAACACCTGATTCCAGAGAGCATGGAAACTTAACACAAAGAAGCCAGGAGCTGCAAGACAACTGCAACACCATTGCATTACAATGAAATCCAAAATATATTATACACTAGCCTAATTTAAACAAATTTCATGACCCAGCATATGCAAACACACCCAACAGGCAATTACAGTGAACAGTTAAATTAAAATGTATTAAAAATAGTAAACCCTGGGGAAGCTCAGCAGTGCTGGCATTCTTGACGAAGAGGTAGCATGATGAGGACCAAAATGGACACCTACAGCCATTCCCCGACCTGAGTCTGAATTCTGTTCTGACCGACTGATCTCGAAATGGATGCGTATGTTAGCATGGCGTGTAGAAGTCTTACGGCTGCACAACATTCTTTTATCCTACTTAATTTCCACCATGATTATAGCATCCTCGATTTTTACTTCAGGTACCTGAAGACTTGTACTTGGCTGTGGTTCGTCATAGTCTTCATCTCGTTGGGTTGAGGGGCAGGGAGTTGTGGGGGGAGTCACATGTTTGAAGAACAAGCTTAAATTTGTTTGGATGGTTTGCTTCTTTTTTTCCTCATAGATTTGTCGATAGCAATTTAAGGCTTCCTGAATTTGTCGATCTACCTTGGTGAATCTTTCGACATTCTGGTCCATGCTTTCCAAATCGGCAAGGGCTTTATTCACTTGTGAAAATACATTTGCCAACCCCTTTACAGTGAAGTTCCTCTGTGGCTCCTCCTCCTCTTTTTTCCTCCTTTCTTTCTCCGCAATTCTTTCCTCTTCTATTTCGATTAACTCTTCGTCGGTCAATTCCTTCGATTCAAGGTCTAATAACTCTTCCACATCTTCCACTTTCACTTCTAACTCAAGAGTTTTTGCGAGTTTCACAATTTTCTCTCTAATTTCGTCAAGCGCATCCTCTTTGTTGAAGCCTTTAAATGTGTGTACGTAGCGTTTGAGACATTTTTTCCAAATTCCATTCATGCATGTTTTTGTCACATCCTCCCATGCTGCTGTGATATTTTTGATGCACTCAAGAATGTTGTAATGTTTCCAAAAATCCCGCAATGATACTTCATTATTCGTTACCGCTCTGGCTTGAGCAAATGTCGATTGAAGGTAATAAGCTTTAAAAGTTGCTATTGCTCCTTGATCCATCGGCTGAATGATAGAAGTTGTGCTCAGTGGCAAATATATTACTTTAACATCAGGATGAAGGTCATCCAGATGAGGGGGATGTGCGGGGGCATTGTCTAAGATTAATAAAATCTTGAATGGGATACTATTTTCCAAGCAATATTCCCGAACACTGGGAATAAAACAGTTTACAAACCAGTCTTCAAACAAAGTCTGAGTCATGCAGGATCTGAGGTTGGACCGGTAGTGGACAGGCAGGGTGTGCTTATTAATGTTTTTGAATGCACATGGGTTCTCAGAATGGTAAATCAGGAAAGGCTTCAGCTTAAAACCAGCAACATTTCCTCCTAGCAACAAGGTTACTCGGTCGTTAAATGCCTTAAATCCTGGCATAGTTTTAGCTTCCTGATGAATGTACGTTCGTTTCGGCAACCGCTTCCAAAAAAGTCCTGTTTCATCGACATTGAAAATTTGCTCGGGTAGATATCTTTCTTCATGGATTAATTCATCCAAACTTTCAACGAACTTTTCATCAGCACCTGTGACGCGAACCTTGTGCAAGCTATATCTTCTTTTAAATCTATCGAACCAACCATGACTTGCTGTGAAGTTCTCCGTGTAATCCTCTCCTGCTTGCTCCTTCAAAATCTCAAAAAGACTTCTCGCCTTTGCCTGAATTGTTGGCAAGTTTAGTGGTACACAGTTTTGAATTTGATCTTCCATCCACAGCATCAACAACTTCTCCATTTCGTGGATGGGCCCTTGCCGATGCTTCGTTATTATTACAGACTTCATACTTGCCGAACCTTTCACTGCTTCCCGTATTTTTTCTTTGTCCTTTAAAATTGTGGAGATTGTCGAATGGGACAAGTGTAGATCGCGTGCAATCATATTAACTTTTTTTCCTCCTTCATATTGGTTGATTACCTTCATTTTCAATTCCAAATTAAGCACCTTCCTCGACTTCTTGCCAGGTCCATCAGTGGGGGACGGGTTTTTCCTCTTGCTCGTCATCTTCTTTGGGGTTTAATACAATAATGGTTTAATCCAGCATGAAAATTCATTAGATTTACTCGAATAACGTGCACTTACTGAATGGCAACTGAGAGAGATGTACACAATGTTGGGATATCGTCTGACAGTCACTATCGTATGCGCAAGTGCAATTTTTATATTTACATTGTTTTTCCTTTATTTTAAAAAAAAACTTTTTATTTGGTCATACGTATGGATGGTCGTAAGTCGCATAGGTCACAAGTAGGGGAGATACTCTGCATCTGTCTAAAACTTTTAAAATCAGGGTTATCCTATAGAAAGGGTTTAAAATTCTTACCTTCACGACGAAGTTGCCACACCACCACTATCGTCCTGCCAACTCTGACACAATCTTGCACACGGCCCGTTAGTTATTTGCGAAGTCGCAATGCTCCTCCACGGGGTCCATCCGCCTGCTCCGACTGCAGTCAGCTCTGTACAGGCTTTAAACGGCCTGTCACAGGAGCCGACGGTAGTTTATTTTAAAATATACAAATAAATTTAAACCATTAACTGATCATTTGTTAATAAAATATTATGATTAACTTTCAACAGCATCGACTGGTCAGCGGCAAGTGCCACATTTGGGGCCGTCTTATACAAAGGGTATAATTCTAAACCACCATTTTTACGTGGAAATTCTGGGGTTGTCAAATACAACAGCATATGTGGTAAATGCATGTGCTGGAGAGACTCAGCAGGTCCCACAGCGTCCATAGAAGTCATTCTCCAGTTGGATTCAGGCTGCTGAGGAAGGAAAACTGAAGAGTATCTGGCTGTGTGACCTTCCAATCCTCCTCAAAAGGAGGTTGTTCCAGGAATTGCAATGTTGGAACCTTGTTCAAAAAAAAATTGTAAGGAATCACCCTGGAACTGAAGGTCAGTTAATGTGAGTAGAGGTGCTTTTAGAAATGGCAATGCATGTGCAACTTACTCCAGATAGATTAATGAAAATTATGACAATATTTTAAAAAAGAAAATGGGCTTTTTTTGTACGAACAGGGACTTCCAAAGCATCTTTAGCCTTGGCAACGCAGCCTCTGTCTCCACTCATCACCTTGCATGGCTCATCTTCCAAATAACCTCTTTTGTTCATTCCCTTTCATCGACACATCAATCAACTGCTTGTCTGTCATTCTTCACCCTTGCCTGTTTCACCAATCCCCCATGATCCTCTGTCCAACTCCTCCCACCCTGTCCACAATGTAACACACATGGTACGTTTTAAATGCAATAGAGGGAGGGATAAAAAGGGGAAGGGGTGGTATTATGACATAGCGGCAATGAGTCAGCTCCTTGGGTACCATGGTACGTTTTAAATGCAATAGAGGGAGGGATAAAAAGGGGAAGGAGTGGTATTGCTTATCAGGAAAATGTCACAGTAGTGCTCACATAAGACAGACTAGAGGGCAGTTCTACTGGATGGAACCGAGGAATGAGAAAATGATGACCTCATCAGTGGGATTATAGACCACTCAGTCGTCACAGGTATTGGAAGAGCAAATTTGTAGAGGGATACACAGTTGCAAGAAACAAGGTTGTGGTAATAGGTGACTTTTAACTTTCCAAATATTCACTGGGACTCCCTTTACTGTAAAAAGGGTTGGACAGGTTAGCCTGTGAAATGTGTTCAGGAAAGTTTCCTTTATCAATATGAGGTGCCAACTAGAGAATACAATACTGAATCACCTATTTAGGGAACATGACAGGGCAGGTGACAAGTGTGACGTAACGCTTTGAATCTGGTGATCATAATGCCATTAGTTTCAAGGTTCTAAATTGGAGAAAAGCCAAGTTTGAGAGTATAGAATTTGTATGTTCCTGCCAAAATTAGGACAAAAGATTCAAGGAACCTTGATTTGAGAGATATTGAGGCCCTGCTTAAGAACTGAAAAGAGGTGCATAGGAGGTATAGGCATCAAGGAACAAGCAGTACATTCAATTAAAGGAAACACAGAGGAAATCAGGAGAGCAAATAGAAGGCACAAGATTGCTCTGGGAGACAAGGTGAAGGGAAAAAAAAACAAGGGCTTCTACAGATTTAACAAGGGCCAAACGCTACCAAGGGGCAACATTGATCAGAGCAATTACATATGCACAGTGCCAAAAGAGATGGTGAGATCTCAAATCATTTTTTTTAACATCTGCCTTTATTTAGGAGACAGACACGGATCTATAGCGACGTCATGGACGCTATCAGACTATAAAGGAGATGGTGTTTGATGCCTTGAGGCAAACAAAGGATAGATAAATTCTCAGAGCCTGACAAAATAGTCACTCAGACCTTGTGGGAGGCTAGTGTACAAATTGCAGGGGCCCTAAACATCCTTCACCAAGGGTAACAGAACATTACAGCACATTTGGCCCTCTATCTATGTTGTGCCAACCTATATATTCTTACCATAAAAAGTACATCTAAACCCTTCCTCCCTCTTAATCTATTTTTCTTTCATGCATGTGCTTGTCAAAATCTCTTAAATGCCCCCAATGTTTCAGCCTCCACCATCAACCCTGGCACCCACATCACTAAAAAAAAAATACCCCTGACGTCTCCCTTAAACTTGCATTCTTTCACTTTGTAGAGATGTCCCCTGGTGCTTGCTATTCCCACCCTGGGAAACAGGTACTGCCTGTCCACCTTATCCATTTCTCTCAGAATCTTGTAGACCTCTTATGTCTCCTTTCATCCTTCTTCAATCCAAAGAGAAAAGCCCCAACTCTGCCTCACAAGACTTATTTACTAACATCCTGGTAAATCTCCTCTGCACCCTTAACAGAGCTTCCACATCCTTCCCATAATGAGATGGCCAGATCGGAGCACAAGTGGGGTCTCACCAGAGATTTGTGGAGTTGCAACATGACTTCAAGACTCTTGAACTCAATCCCCCTACTGATGAAGCCCAGCGTCCCCTAGGCCTTCTTAACGATTCTATCATGGTGCTGGAGGATTCAAGGATAGTTAATGCCCCATTGTTTAAGAAAGGTTCCAAGAATAATTCAAGAAGTTATAGGCAAAGTGAACTTGACATCAGTAGTGGGCAAGTTACGGGAAAATATTCCAAGATACAAGTGCGTGGTTAGAAAGGGACTGATCAAGAATAATCAACATGTATTTCAGTACAGCAGGTCATTTCTAACCCTTTTCAAGGCATTGGACGATGTCCATATGGACTTCAGCAAAGCCTTTGACAAGGTCCCACATAGGAGATTTAATTTAGACACACTGCAACAGGCCCTACTGGCCCACAAGCCCACACTACTCAAATACATCCGTAAGTTTTGAATGGTGGGAGAAAATCAGAGGGCCCAGAAGAAACCGACACAGGCACAAACTCATTACATTACAGACAGTGCCAGATTAGAACCCGGGTCGCTGGCTCTGCAACAGCAATGCACTAATCACTACACCAACCGTGCTGCCCAAGGTTGGTCAAGAAGGCTCAGTTGCTCAGTATTCATGATGTAGAATTGGAATAGACATTTGCTTTACAGGAGAACCAGAGAGTGGTAGTAGATAATGGCCTCTCTGACTGGTGATGTCCTTCAGAGATCAGTGCTGGGTCCATTGATTTTGTCATCAATATCAATGACCTGTGTGATGTGGTCAATTGGATCAGCAAATTTGCAGATGATGCCCAGATTAAGGGAGTAATGAACATTAAGAAAGCCTTTCAAAGCATGCAGCAGGATCTGAAAAAATGAGCTGGGAAATGGCAGATGGAATTGAATGCAGAATGAGTTGTTACACTTTGGGAGGAAAAAAGCAGGGCAGAACATGCAGTGTAAATGGCAGGGAACTGCAGTGTGGTAGAACAGAGGCATCTGGGAACGCAGACACATGAAAGTGGCGTCAAAGGTAGATAGGGTCATTAAAAAGAGCGTTTTGCACACTGGCCTTCATAAATCAAAATACTGAGTACCGGAGTTGAAATGTTAAAGCTGTATAAGACATTGATGAAGCCAAATTTGGAGTATAGTGTGCAGTTTTGATCAACTACCTATTGGAAAGATATCAAAAAAATTGAAAGAGTACAGATAAGATCTACAAGGATTTTGCCAGGTCTCAAGGAGCTGAGTTACAGGAAAAGGTTGAAATAGGACTTTATTCCCTGGAGCATCACGGAATGAGGACAGATTTGATTGAAGTATACAAAATTATGAGGGGTACAGATAGTGTAAATGCAAGCAGGCTTTTTCCACTGAGGTTAGTTGAGACAAGAACAAGAGGATATGGGTTAAGGTTGAAAGGTGAAATGTTTAAGGGATTGGGGCAACACCTTCACTCAGAGAATGGTGAAAGTCTGGAAGGGATTGCCAGCAAAAGTGGTGGATGCAGGTTCAATTTCAACATTTAAGGACAATTTGGATAGGTTCATGGGATGGGTATGGGGTCGCTAAGACTAGTTGAATAGTTCGGCGCAGACTAAATGGGATAAATGTCCTGTTTCTGTGCTATGTTCTCAGGTTCTAAGATCTTCAGATATAGAGATGAACGCCAACTTGGTTGGCATGGATGAATTGGGCTGAAAATGAGCAATAAAAATAACAGTAGACAGAATGAAGATTTAATTGTTACTTAAAGGAAAAAAACCTACGGGGTTTCATGAAAGGCACCTGAATGATTTACAGAGCTCACACAAGGACTTTCATTGTGTTGCTGCCAGAAGGATTTTAAATCCAAATGCCCACCTGTTCTTCCATTGCTAGAAAATAAATTAAATCCACCTCGCAGAGGTTGGCCAATATAGCAGTCTTAATTATCATTGAACTGCACAGTTTAGTCCATTAAAATATGACAGCTTAGAAGCATAGAACACTGCAGCACAAAACAAGCCATTTGGCCCTTCTAGTCTGTGCCAACCACTATTTCACTAGTTCCACTGATCTTCTCCCATCCATGTATCTATCGAATCTATTCTTAAAACTCAAGATCAAGCTTGCATTCACCACATCAGATGGTAGCTCATTCCACACTCCCACTACTCTCTGAGTGAAGAACTTTCCCCTAATGTTCCCCCAAACCTTTCCCCCTTTTGGCTTAAAACTATAGGCATTTTCAGGTGGCCAAAATCCCCTGATGTAAAGCCGCATATTATGCCCATATGCGGCTGTCGGGAGGCCACTTGAAAGTGCAGGAGGTTCATGTGAGGCGAACTTTGTAACCCTCCTCCAAGAGGGATAATCGCTGGAGCACTGAGGTCCCCCCCAGCACATGAATCCAGCCGTCTGAAAGCACCTTCTAAGGGGATGACAATCAGCTGGCGAGCGCCTGACAGCCCCCCCTCCCAGCTGCCCCTGCTCCCGTGTGGGACGTCAGGGCAGGGGCAGCCAACGCGGGCTGTCCCCATACTGATCCCACTGCCCCGCTCTCTCCCCACAGCCCTATCAGTCCCTGCACTGCGGGGTGGCTGGCGTGGGCTGTCAGCACTGTTAATACGCGGGATAATCATCCCCCTTGTGTTCACTGGTTTCCCCTCTCTGGGGGTTCTGTATCACTCTGAACTGCCACTTTGGGCTGGCACATGTTTTCATTAAACTGTGTCTACTTCTAGCTCCTGCTGGGCCTTGTTTCTTCTCCTCCAGTGGGTTTCTGCATCGTCCAGTGTCTGGCTGGGTCTGCTGTGGGGTTTAACAGTTTGTGTGGGATTCCTGCTTGGGTTATTTGGGGGTTAGGGTAAGGTTGGGTCTGAGTTAGGGTATTGCTGTGATCCCTCTGGTGTGTGCTGGCTTGGGGAGCCTACAATGCTGACAGCCTGCACCAGCCGCCTCAGTGTGGGGACTGATATGGGGCTATTGGGAGAGCACAGGGCAGCGGGATCAATGTGGGGACGTCCTGCTCCAGCTGCCCCAGCTCTGACAGCCCGAAGGGACAGGAGCCAGAGTGCGCTCTGAGGCGCCTCCCTTGAAGCTGTCCCTTTCAGATGGCCAGAGCTGCGCTTTCAGCGCTGCCACCTGAATGACCATCCCACAGGTATGAATCTGCTTCTGTCGGAGCATTCTTGGTGGAGAATGCATCTGAAGAAGCCTAATAACCTCTCATATTTTCCCCAAATCTAAGTGGAAAAAGACTACTCGCAATTGCTCTGTCTATACCTTTTAATCTTGTAAACCTCTATCTTCCCCTCATCCTTCTTCACTCCAAGGAATAAAGTCCTTACCTGTTTAATGTTTCCCTGGAACTCAACTACCGAAGACCCAGCAACATCCTAGTAAACCTTCTCTGCACGCTTTCCTGTAGATATCCTTCCTTTAGATAAGGCGACCAGAATTGCACACAATATTCCAAATGTGGCCTCACCAATGTCTTAAAACAACTTCAGCCTTCCTCGAAGGGAAAACTGAATAAATACTCAAGTATTAGAAATACTCAGCATTACAAGCAACATCTGTGGAAACAAATACTGGATAATACACAAAGGCTTTTCTTTGTTTCCAAAAAAAAAACAACAACCAATCTTTCTTCATATCCTGGCATACCCTACATTTCATGGGCATCTTCATAATCTTCCAGCAATACAGTGACCAGAAATTTAGCTATAGTCTAGCCCTTTAGAGCTCCAACATCATCTGCCTTGTATTGAGCAACTACAGAAAATGCCTTCAAATACACAGATTTCAGCCTCATGCCACATGGAATGTTGAGGTGTGGGCAAAGGTGAGGTGTCGACTGAGGACAGAGCATTCAGTCTTTGAAAGAAAGTCAGAAGAGATAGTAAAACCCAGCAAGGTTTAGAATGGGGGTCAGTGGGCTGGAGGGTGAGAGGATCAGGCAACATAGGGTGGGGAAAGAAGTGGAGGGTTGTGGAAAAAAAGGGGATGGAGAAAGTGAAAGGCTGGGGGAGATCATCATCACCTCTCATCCTTTGTTAATCGCTCTCAAAATATGCACACATTTATGTCTTAATGTCGCTCACTTAGTTTGTCCACATTCCCTCAAAGCCTCTTTGTCCCCTCATCAGTATGCACATCAACAAACTTGGAAATCATAGCCAGGCCTTCAGCCAAAATGAAGGATGGATTGTGAATAGTTAGTGCCTGCACACTAATCTGTACAGTAACCTCACCAGTCACAAATCTTTCAATTTTTTTCTATCGTTTTCTATCAGTTAACCAACCCTAAACCCCCATTTTGAGTATTAACCCTAATCATTGTATTTCGTACTCAAAATTCTTGATATCCAAAGCCAATTTGCAGAGATTTGAGTGGAAACAGATAAAATTACTACAATTAATGGCACCTACTCTTAAATAGGCAAAGTACAGAAACATAATGTACAATCCAGCACTGTCTGTAAGGAGTTTGTACATTCTCCCCACGTCTACAAGGGCTCGCTCCAGGTTCCTCCCACCCTCCAAAACATACAGGGGTTGAAGGTTAATTGGGGCATTTGGGCAGCATGGGCTTGTGGGCCTGATTACAAGATATAGGAGCAGAAATAGGCTCCGCCATTCTAATCATGAGCTGATCCATCCACCCACTCAGGCCCACTCCCACCTTTCTCCCAGTAACCCTTGATGCCCCGACTAATCAAATACCTGTCGATCTCTGCCTTAAATACACCTGACCTTACTTCCACAGCCACCTACGCCAACAAGTTGAATTGTGACCCTTTGACAAAAGAACATTTTTCTGAATCTATTATAAATTGACATCAATTTATCCTGAAGTTTATGACCTTCGGTCCTAGAATTCCCTACCACAGGAAATGTCCTTGCTGCAGCTACTGTCCTGGCCTTTCTGCATTCGAAATGCCTCTAACAAGGTTCTCTTTCCCCCCCACTGCCCCCCCCATCCTTCCGCTCACTAACGAGTACCGTCCAAGAGCTGACAATCATTCCTCAATTAGTGTCCCTTTCATTCCTGGTATCATTCTAGTAAATCTTCTATTACCATCCTGCATATCCAGATTTTTTTTAAATTTAAAAATGAGTGTGGATGGGCAAAAGGGGCGACAGTGGACCAAAACGTCCATTTTTTTTTGCACTGTTCAAATTGGACTGTGTAAATACCCACATTTATCAATAGGATTTTCCTGTCAAATGATTTTTAAGCTCCTCAATATATTATTGATTTAGTATTTACTAACCATCATTAACTTCCGTACTTCAATGAGTAGCCACTGGTAGATGGGACTCAATCTATACTCACAACTCAGACATCAAAGCCACAGAGAAATTCTGGAAGTACTCAGCCGGCCTTGCAGCATCCATAGGAGGTAAAGGTTTGCCAATGAGTTGGCCTAAGGATGTAGGGGCTTCAAATGTACACAAACAAGTGGGCAGTTGCATGATGTGGAAAACAGAAGTTATCCGTTGATGACTATTACCATCGTTAAATCAGCTACGTGTTCCTACTTTAAAATATTGATACGAGTAAATCATCAACAGCTAACACATTTCTTGACTATACAAGAGTTAAAGGGGTTTTAACCGCTAAGATTTTCTGACTATTTAACTATATTGATGAAGGACTGGAGCCCAAAACTTTGGAGACATTGCTACATAAAGGCACTGCTGAGTTTCTCAGTGTTTCCTCCCCCCCCCCCACCCACCCACCCTCCCACCCACTTAACCCCAGTGTCAAAAGAATCCTGTGTTTTACCTCTAACTGACATACTATTGAAGGAGCCCTGACTTGCTACTTAGTTGGATTAAGCCTTTTCATACTAATCTTTGAAATGCAGTCATTAATTTTAACATGCTTCATAGTAAACGAATTCCAACTTTTTTTTTTAAAAGCAAAAGCAAGATGAGCTTTGTTTTATAACCAGAATGGCAGTTGTTCTAGATAAACTGGTTATCTAAAATAATGTTACTCGGTTCACTCCCAATAGGATTTAATTTAAGTGCATCCGAAGGGTCCAATTTAGCTGAACAGAAAGGAATAAAATGCTACGACACTGGGCAGATTTAACCTGGAGGCATCTGGGGGCTTTAAAGGGAGGGGAGTTACCAGCAAAAGCGTTTGAAAACTCCAAGATTAAGTATAATTTAATTAAGTATTTGAAAGTGTGGAGGATAAGGCCTATCTGCCCATTGTTGGCCAAAGGGCTACTCAACAACTTGCCACCATTTTCTCCAGCCGGGCCTTAGCCCGCAAACCCCCGTCAAACGCTGATTAAAGCCCAAACTAATTAGGTTCAGAGCGACCCAACTCCCTTCCCCCCCCAAAACCCTTTACCCTTCGACTCCCCCCCCGGCCTCTAAACAAAGAAACTCACCATCAGGCTTCCACCGCACTTTCCTGACGGACCTCCGCCGGCGGAGGACGCCCCGGGGCCGGCCACGCCGCTACGACAGACCGAGGCTCAGCGGAGGGCGCGAAAAACTCGACGGCACCGGCGTGCGGGCGGCACCGGGCATCAGACAATCGGACGCGGGACTCGTTCGATCCGAAGTCGGCCTTAAGCCCTGGGTTTGAGGCGCGAACGGGCGATTATAAAGCGGGCGGAAAGCGGCGCTTCCGGTGAGCGTAGACTAGGCCGCAAACACCAGACCGCCCCAGCACATCTCGAGACGAACGTCGTCGCTCTCTCTCCTCACTGGCTACGCCAAAAAAAATCCCATTCCCCTTCCCTTCGGGAGTTTCCGTGAAAAGGGGCGGATTTCCGAGAATTAATATATGTAAGGAGCCGAACGGCGCGAGTGAAGCCAAACCCCACCCCCCGCTTCCACCGCCCGTCCAATCGGCGACGCGCTCACCTCGTCCGGCGGAGCCGATTTCCACGCGGCGGCGTCAGTGCCCCTGCGGCGGCAGTCGGGGAACCCCGTGGCCATCTGAAATCTATATAATGCGGCGCGCAAGCTGGAGCACCTTCAGATGCGCTTTGAGCGCACTCGACGCGGGAGGGAAAAAGAAGGGAAAGAGTAGGAAGGCGTCAGGTGGGGCAGGAAGGTGAGGTAGAAATAGAAGCGTGGGCTTCGGCTCCCGGTAGACGTGAGGGTGACTGTCGTGTAGACCCGCGGTTGTTCAAACTCGATTTTAAACCGTTTTTTTAAAGGAGAGAAGGAGTTGTTTCCCCCTCCCACCTCCTTACGAGACGACGCTTGACTGCTGGGAGTTTGAACCATGCAAGGACCTCCTTCCGGAGACAGCGCATGCCCACTGCGCACCATCAAAAGGGTCCAGTTTGGTATACTGAGCCCAGATGAAATGGTATGTCTTGGACTTGTTGTATTTTGTTCTCTAGCTTTGAGAGGTTAGCATTTAACTTTAACAAGACATTAAAATGTTGCATTAATTATTTTGCATTGAACTTTGTTTTTTAAAAGCACTTTTCATTTGTGACACTTTGCTGAACTCACACTTGAGTATTTTTTAAAAATCGGGCATCATTCCTTTTTCAAAAGTACTAATTATGGTTCTAGTTCTGCAAAGTGAATATTTCTTACAATTTTGTGTTTAAAAATAAAAATTCTGTAAAGTGGATTCCAGCCATTTATGAATGTACAACCTGATTTAACATTTTGAGTGCATGGTTGAGTTTTCTATACTTTGTAGTTACAAAGGAGCAAACTTCTTCCCCCCCCCCCAAGAATTTTTCCTGACTTTCATCTTATATGGGGCATTTCTTTCACTCCTTCCCCCCCCCCCCCACTACATTTGGAGCTACCTTCAGCTGATGACTCTTGACAAAGAATAAAGCTGTTTAGTTCACTGTATCCAAGCCTGTTTGTGCCTGTTGTGTTCCAATACATTGGGGGCTTTTCTTTTTCCTCAATGCACTTCAGAAATTACACACAGCTGGAGGAACTCAGTAGGTCCAGCAGCACCAGGGGAAGAAAGAGAATGGTTGGTGTTCCTGATGTAGAGGGGACATTCTTTTCCCACTGAGTTCCTACAGCAGATAATTTTCATAAATCCAAGATTGTCTTCATCCTTTCTCACCATAAACATCTGAACAATGATCCCTTGGCCTTAAATTCCTATCACAATCCTGGTCTCCTTGGGTTGTTGATTATTCAAATATTGACTTTTTTCATTAAATTGTAAACTATTCATCAATGACAACAAAGTCATGCCAAGCAGTCGTCTTGTAGTCTCACAAGCTTTCGTATTCCTTCTGTTAACTTGTGTAGTCATCCTGTTCGTTACAATAGTTTGGATGCTGAGATTTATCAGAAGTTTGGCAAAATTTTGTATTCCAAATCAGAACTTGTCATGAATGTTAAATGAAATTTGTTGGTTTACAGCAGGATCACAGTGCAAACCTAGAAACCACATTACAAAATAAATAAAATAATACAATGAAAAAGTCAAAGTAAGGCCAGTGTCTGTGGTTCATTGATCATTTGGGAATCTGATGGCAGCAGGGAAGAAGCTGTCCTTGTGCTGCTGAGTGCTTGTCTTCAGGCTCCTGGACCTTTTTAATTTCTCCAGAGTGGAGAGGGCATAGCCTGGGTGGTGGGGATCTTTGAGGCTGCTTTCCTAAGATGTCACTTCTTGTAGAGTCCTCTGTGGGGTGAAGTCTAGTAGTGCCTGTCATGTGGCAGGCTGAGTTAACAACCCTTGAGATTTTTCTTGTCCTAAGCATTGGCACCTCTGTGCCAGACAGTGATGCAAACAGCCACCATGCTCTCCATGGTACACCTGTAGAAATTTCCAAGATTCTTTGGTGACGAACCAAATCTCCTTGAAGCTGGCGAGCCTCATCAAGTATAACAAATAATGCTCAAGTCATCTAAAATCCAGCCATGAGTGCTTTAAACTGTTCTATTTAAATAATAGAATTCAGTAGTTGTTGGATGCCTTTTGGATTAACTAAAAGCCAGGTCTGAGTCAGTATCTTGTTGATGATCCTAAATTAGCATTTAGCCATTTTTCACCCTCCTTTAACAAATGTTTCTAGCTTGAACAGTTGGAATGTGTCACAAGGCACCTTCTGTTGTCTGGAGTTGCTTAAATGGATTCATTAGATTCTTTTGGGGCTTCCTGCTGTGACTTTCCCCTTAATTTCTACCTGCTTTGGACAAATGGTCCCAGTATCTCAGACCCCTGGGGCCAGCCAGCAACTTCTGATTGGAGAAACTCAGCAGGTCAAACAATTTATTTTGCATACCAAAGATAAAGATACTAAACCAGCATCTCAGGCTTGAGCCCTTCCTCAAGGTATGAAAAAACGGTGGGGAGGGAGGATATTCAGGTGTCTGGCAATAATTTTCCATAGCTTGATGAAGGGCTCAAGCCTGAAACATTGGTTATGCATCCTTATCTTTGCTCTACATCATACCCTGTTTGACCTGAGTTTCTCCATTGTTTTTACTTCAATCACAGTGTCTGCAGACTTTTGTGTTTTACTTCGACAGATAAGATGTGCTTAAACAGACCGGACTATTGGAAGTGTTCTTGGGAGATTTGGTATTGTTACTATCCAAGGGTGGGCTATACAGCATTGAAAAGAGCTGGTTTGCCTCTCTTGCATTGTACTCATTCCCAGTAATTATTCCTGGCATCTCTTGGAACTGATCACAACAGAAGCTTGACCTTGTGTAGCAGGTCTAGAACCACAGTACCATTGAACATAACATTACAGAAACTAGTCCCTTTGGCCCTTCTAATCTGTGCTGAACCATTTTTCTGCCTGGACCCACTGACCTGCACCCAGTCCATAAACCCTCTATACTCCCAACCATATCCAAATTCTTAAATGTTAAAATTAAGACCACATTCACCACTTCAGCTCATTCCACATTCCCACTGCTCTGTGTGTGAAATTCTGCCGAAACTTTTCACCTTTAACCAATGTCCTCTAGTTTGTGTCACACCCACAGTCAATAGAAAAAGCTACCTATATATGTTGTCTAACCCATAATGATTTTAAATACCTCCCTCCAATCTCCCCTCATTTTTCTGTGTACCAGGGAATAAATAACCTTTCTCTGTAACTCAGTTCCTGAAGTCCAGGCAAACTCCTAGTAAATCTCTGCCCTCTTTCAATCTTACTGCTATCTTTCCTGTAGTTGGGTGACCAAAACTGCACACAATCCTCCAAATTTGGCCTCCCCAATGAAGGATTAATCCAGGACCACATTCCAGCTGACATCACCAGTTGTAACACTGGGGTTATGCAATTGTTTATGTAACACATTCCAGAAAAGGCTTGTTTGCCACTTGGGACACCATATCATTTGTGATTATTGATTTGGTGTATATTGGTTTTGAAAGATTATTTACAATAAAAGCAAATTACTAATAAAACTTTATGCTGTGAGTTTCTCCTGTTATTTTTCTATTCACTTGCCCACCTTCCCACAACAAGTTAGCAGTCAGTTGGCGCCTTGATTATAAGAGCTCAAAACCTGGGTAGACCACCTGCTTGTATCAGATCTGTCTTTCCCTTCAGTGGCATCATGGCTGATCTGATCTTGACCTCAAGGATGCTTTTTGTACCTAACATAGTCCCAAAAAAAAGTCCAATGAATATGTCCTTCCAAAGCTCCCTGGGTGGAGAATTTCAAAGATTTGTGACCTTTGGGATAAATTCTGTCATCTTGCTGGAAAGTGGTTCCCTGGGAGCTTTTGCATAAAATACAACCTGAAGGAGAGCTGGTGGCAGAAGAGTAGAAAACAGTTAGCATCCAGCTTTGGCCAAGGGACTAAAATTTTGTGGTGTGGGCGAGAGGGATTCATTCCAAATTTAACTTTCATTACTTCACACATGCCAAAACGTTACATATTCATTATTAAACAAGAACAGTTCAAAGGACTGTTGCCTGATTGTAGTTTTTAAGGAGATCAATAGGAATGCCCAGAGGTTGTGGCCCAGGCAGCTTGGAGTGACTTTGTCGATTTCCACAGGCTAAGACTGGCGGA
Source organism: Narcine bancroftii (assembly GCF_036971445.1). NCBI lineage: Eukaryota > Metazoa > Chordata > Chondrichthyes > Torpediniformes > Narcinidae > Narcine > Narcine bancroftii. The sequence goes on along the minus strand of NC_091470.1, from coordinate 200,068,565 downwards.
AGCATTGAGGCTTGTAAGACCGGCGGAAGTTTGGAGGCTTGTAAGGCTGGAGAAGATGCTGGTAGGGAGGCAATGAAGGGATTTCAGTGGCCATTGGTGGGAGAAGGTTTGAATTCAGGGTTGTGACTGGGCAAAACTAGGTGACATTAATTACTGCTTATCAATTTGAACTACATTTTTCAGCTCTGTCAAATGCCACGTGGAGGCCTTTGATGTCTATTCTATTTAACCTGTCCCTTGTAGCCTATTGAGTATTAACTTCGTGTTGAATATTATTAGTGAATATGGCCTGACTTAGAAATTGGCCAAACTATTTCCATTTGCTGATAAAACACTGGTGATCACACCCCTGGCAAAATACATGCTGGACTTTCATGAGCTCCATATAAGGTTTTGCAAGTCTCGCTGACTTTGAAGTCAGCCCTGTAAATCTTTGCTTCTGGTGAGGGTCCCCAGGTCAATACTAGGGTGAGGGGTTCTGGGAGGAGGAGATTCTAGGGACAGTGAAGGGGGGGGGGGGGCTGGGATTGTTCAAAATGGGAATGATTTTAACACCACCATGGTAGGAGGGGTGAGTGAATACTTTGAGTTCCCACAGGCACAGTGAGTTGTATGGACCCCAGTGCAGAGATTGTACCACGTTATCTAAAGGTGAGTGGAATAGCTGCAGTTCTGCTTGGGTTGCTTTGTATTGTAGGGCAGAATTGAGGATGTGCATTCTGTCTTTGAATTTCCCCCTTTCAGGAAATTCCATAGAGGATGAACAAGAGAGGGATTGCCATGCCTTGATGCTTGAACTAGCTTACAGGTTACTAAAAATGCAAAAAGTTTCCTGTTGTCATAAATCAGCTTCTACATCATTCATGGGTCAGACACAAAGAGAGATGGGTCTCTAGAGGAAGGGAGAGATTGCGCAGATGTAATTGGTATCCCAAGTTTATCAATTGCCATCACTAATGGCACACTGCAATTGATCTACAGTACTCATGGGGTGCCTGTATGCTGCAACTGAGTCTACCTGCACCATAATCTGATGTGGAAAGGAGCATGATGGTGCTGGCATAAGAATTGGTTGTGAAAAGGATTTGATCAGTTTCATTTGCAGTGAGTGTGGGATAAAGGGTTTTAATTTGGTCACAATTAAGCAGAGGTTGTAAACAGCACCGAGTACATTGGTTTTTCTGGGGTGGAGACCATTGGATCTTCTGAAGAACTTAAATAACTGAGGCAGACAAAGATTGGGTTTAGAGGATGATTTACATTTAAATTTTTAAAATCTAGACACAGCACGGGAACAGGCCATTTTGGCCCATGAGTCTGTGCTGCCCAATTTACATCCCATTACCTACACCCCTAGTTTATTTTGAATGGCGAGAGGAAACCCACGCAGACTTGGGGAGAACATACAAACTCGTTACTGAAAGTGTGGGATTTGCACCCTGGTCGGGTCCAGATTGCTGGCACTGGAAGGGTGTTTTGCTAACCACTTTTTTTTTAAGTATGTTTAGATTTAGATATACAGCACTTGGAGCCATTTCAGCCCACAAGTCCGTGCTGCCAATTTACACCCAATTGACTTACCACCCCTGGTATGTTTCGAATGGCGGGAGGAAACCAGTACCCCTCCCTGGGGAAAACCCATGCAGACACGGGGAGAATGTACAAACTCTTTAAAGACAGGGTGGGATTCGAACCCTCGTCCTGATTTCTGGCACTGTAAAGGCATTGCGATAACTGCTATGCCCACTGAGAAGGTTGGGCGATGGGGGCTGAATGGGAGAATAGATCTGCTTGTGAATGAATAGCGGAGCTTCCTGTGGGAGCAGTGGTTCTCGTCTGCAGGTGTTGAACCCACTATTCAAGCTGAAGGCTATGGATTTGTTGATGGAAAATGTTTCTTGCTACAAGTGCCGTGTCATTTAAAAAAAAAGCAGCCTCTATCCTCAAGTTACCCCACCACCCAGGTCATGCCCTCCTCACTCTGTTACCATTGGGAAGGAGGTACAGGAGCCTGAAGATGAGCACTCAGTGACACAAGGACAGCTTCTTCCCTTCTGTCACCAGATTTCTGAATGATCAATGAACCAAAGACTCTAGCTCACTTTGACTTTTTCTTCTTATGTTCTATTTTTATTTATTTGGTAAGGTATTTGCACTCTGATGTTACCGTAAAACTACGAATTTCGTGACTTGCTTATGACAATAAGTTATGATTCTGAATCATCGAGTGTTCTGATCCTCAATGATCCTCAATGGAGTGAATGAGAAAGTGGCTCAGGTGTTTCTTTCCCTTTCCTCCCCCCCCCCCCCCCCACCCCTTTGTTCCCAGAAACGGATGTCTGTGACTGAAGGCGGAATAAAGTACTCTGAGACCACTGAGGGGGGTCGCCCCAAGCTCGGGGGGCTGATGGACCCCAGGCAAGGTGTCATCGAAAGAACTGGACGTTGCCAGACCTGTGCAGGTAAGCATTTTACTTGAAGGTGGCACACAGACAAGTCTCGAGCTTGCTTTATCAAACTGGCTTTGTTGCCTTAACTCATTTGGCCCTCTTACCAAACCCCGAACTTGATCTGCAGTGAGGAGCCGGAAATGGATCACGTCATTGTTCTGGCTGGTTGGTCTTCATTAGAAGACAGGATCCAATTAATCTCTGTTTATATTATGTAGCCAGAAGGATTCTGATTTTAAACACTCTGTGCTCTGAGGCAAGGCTAGATCTCCAGGGACGACCTTGTTCTGTGCCTGAGTTCCATTCTAATCCCACTTGAAATGCAATGGGGTAATGGGATCATAAATCGTAAACATGCAGCATAATACAGGCCCTTCAGCCCACAAAGTTGTGCCAAATGTGACCTCACCTCCGAAATTACCAGGCTTTCCTGTAGCCCTCTAATTTTCTAAGCTCCATGTATCTACCCAAAAGTCTGTTAAAGGACCTTAACATATTCACCTCCACCACTGTTGCCAACAGCCCATTCCACACACCCGCCTCTCTCTGCATTTATTTTTTTTTTTAAATTGTCCCTGACATCTCCTCTGTATCTATTCCCCCAACATCTTAAACCTGGGTCCTCTTGTGGCAACATTTCAGCCCCTGGGAAAAAATCCCTGACTGTTCACAAGATCAGTGCCTCTCATCATCTTAAACACCTCTATCTGCTCGTCTCTCATCCTCCGCTGCTCCAAGAAGAAAAGGCTGTTTTCATAGGCAATCTTCCTAAACCAAGCAACGTCCTCTGCACTCTTCCTATGGCTTCCACATCCTTCCGGTAGTGAGGTGACCAGAACTGCAGGCGCTACTGCTTTGCATAACCAATATTAATGAAGGGCTGGGAGACCAAGTAAAATTGTGCAATGAAATAAGCAAGGAGCAATCTTAAGGGATATGGAACTTTCATTTGTGATCAAGACAAGTTTGTTATCATTTGATTGCACAAATACAACTTGAAGAAACAGCGTTCTCCAGCCCTCAGTACAAAACACTCAGATGTACAACCAAACATATAACACAAATGGACAAACAATGCTCATGCAGGACTTCACTTATACAGATAAATAATACTGTTTCATGAATACGGTTAGTGTGAGCAGTTCCTTTGGTCATTGAGCATTCTCACTGCCCGCGGTGGGGGAGGGGGGTGGTGGGGGGGGAGAAGCTGCTCCTCAGCCTGGTGATCCTGGCTTTGGCTTTTGTATCTCTTTCCCATCGGAAGGGGTCCTCATTTATTTTGCGCATCTACTTTAGACACTGATCCTGGTAGATCATGTCAGTGGGCTGAAGGAGACTCCAGTGTTCCTCTCTGCCACTCTTACGGTCCTGTGGATTGGCCTCCAATCCATTTCTCTGCAGCAACTGTACCGCAGTGTGATGCAGCCTGGCCAGGACGCTCTTGATAGAGCTGCTATGGAAGGTTGACACAGTGGTGGCCTTGGCAACTTCAGAATCCCAACATTCTAGGATGCTTCACAGAAACTAAGACTGGGAGTTTGAGGCCAGTATTAGGAAGCATCTTGGAGAAATTGATTAGACTGGAATTTCCAGGTGTGTGTGTGAGTTTGGCCATATTAATTGGGGGGGGGGGGGAATCCCAGTTTGTGCACCTGAACAAGAACAATTCACAGATGTGTATCAACGACGGGTTTTTAAAATGTGGGGAATTGGGTCAGTGTAAATCATCGGAGCCCAAATGGAAGTTGGGACAGACGGTGATGATTAAGGATGGAAAGGTCCTTGACCAACCACGAGGGCTTCAGCAGGTACATCAAATCAACTTACCCTGGTCTCCATTGTGTGATAATCAAGCACTCACCCTAATTTTCCTCATTGCATTTTACCTTGCTACCTCTCTTGTTAGTTAAGAAATGTATTTTGCCGTTCTCCATTCTGAAGTCCCTGGCACCTTGAGTTTTCTGCATTGATGAGAAGAGTGAGAGGTGACTTAGTCGACAATATTAGGAGAGGGATAATAGGGCGTACAACCTGTATCTTTTTCATCAGAGTGACAGTAGCAAATACCAGAGGACATTGGTATGAGGGGGGGAAAGTTTAGAGAGACACCAGGGGTAAGATTTTATATTGGGTGCCTGGAATGCACTGCCAGGTGTGGTGGTGGAGGAGGGTGGTACAATAGAGACATTTAAGACATCTAAGAAACTCTTGGACTCATGAATGCAAGAAGCATAGAGGGTATGGGGTGAGGTAGGGTTACACTGGTTTATGTAGGTCAGCACAATATCATGGACTGAAGGGCCTGTTCTGTGCTGTAATGTTCCATGTTCCATTCAGCAGGTTTGGTGGCCTTTGACCACTCCATTTCCATGTGTGGAGCATCATGAGTTTTCTGCATTGATGTTAAGATTCCCTTTGCCGCCCCATCCCTTCTGTTCAAAATGTGCAGCAGGCAGGATGACTCTTAATCTTTACAAGTTTGGTGTTTCTTCCAACTCGGTGGTCATCCCAACTTTAAAATCTATTATAGACCCAGCTCTTCAGAAATCTGGTTCACACTTTGGGGAAGGGAAGTGATTCAGCAGAATACGTGCTGCTTTTGGAAGCAACTCATCAGCATTGATTATGACCTTGGTACATCATCTGTGTCATGTCTTCCCTCACTGGAAACCCCCTGCTCCCAGGCACCAAGTCAGTCTGCTGGCCTGATGCATCTGTGACACTGGGTTTCCCCTTGCGGTGTTGGAGGTGTGTGAGTAATAAAAAATGCTTTCAATTACCAACTGAAACCAATTGCTCACAGTTGCCATTGTCTGGTGTCAAAAATGTAGTTTGATTGGGGAAAATTTCAAGACTCCTTTGAGAGGATATTAAACACAAAGCTCCATTAAAATAATCAATCTGAGATGAAAGTAACAAGTTACCAAGTTGTGGAAAAAAGAGGAACCCAGATCAGTCAGGAACTAAGCTTCCCTCCTCAGGCTCCTCCCCCTCACCGTGTGATCTGTGCTAAGCAGAGGCATTGCCCAATGCATTGTCTCCCCTCTATGGCACTGGGAGGTGCAGTGATGTGGGTTGTGGACCATTTCTTGATCTTGTTTCTCTTCACAGGTAACATGACCGAGTGCCCGGGTCACTTTGGACACATTGAGCTGGCTAAGCCGGTTTTCCATGTTGGCTTCCTGACGAAAACTATGAAAGTTCTGAGATGCGTCTGTTTCTTCTGCTCCAAACTGCTGGTGGATTCAGTAAGCAGTGGTTTGCTCTTTCTATCTGAGCCTGGGGCACCTATGCCATAGTAAGGGATTACTTAAGGTGATATGTGAGTTTGGGAAGGGGGGTGGGGGCAGGTTGAGAACACTGGTCTAGGTGGACATGAGCTTGATCTCCCAGTCTGCTGGATGTCGCAGTGGTCAACCATTTAAATTCTGCGTCCCACTCGCACCTCATGTCTGAGTATGGTCTCATACTATCCCTCCAAGACCACCTGTAAATTGGAGGAACAACACTTGATTTTCTGACTGGGCACTCTATAACCAGATGGCCTTAACATAGACTTCTAGTTTTTGCTAACCCACCCTCCCTCCCCCATCCCTGTCTTCTTTCTTCCCGCTCTCTACTCACTTCCCTCTCCATTCACAGAGTCATCCCCCCTCCCCCTATTTGCAGGTACCATCCTTCCCTTATCCACCCATTACCTCCTTCCTCTGGGACTGCTCCTCCACCGACCCTCCATCTTCCCCCACCATTTTGTTCAAGTGCCTGCCGACATTTTGCTCATGCCTTGTTGAAGGGCTCAAGCTGGAAATGTTGGCGATTTATCTTTGATATATAAAGGACATTGTTTGACCTGATTTCTCCAGCGTCGAGTTTTCACTTCAACCATGGCCTCTGCAGACTTTCATCTTTTCTGACTAGACTTAAGCAATCATCATTGACCCATTCTTTGTGCCCTCTGTTGAAATGTTTGGTGTGGCCAAGATTCAGACAGGAATGAGACCATTTTGAATTAAATTTATTTTAATTTAGACACGTAGCTTGATGACAGGCCCTTCTGGCCCACGAGGTTGTGCTGCCCAATTAATCTACACCCCCGGTACGTTTTGAAAGGTGGGAGGAAACCGGAGCATCCAAAGGAAACCCACCAGACATGGGGAGAATGTGCAAACTCCTTGCATTATAGTTCTACTTTTATTCCCACCATGATCCATATCCCAGGTAATAACGAGCCAGTTTGGCACATCCCTGCACGCATATCTTGGGTAATACTGGGGTCAGCTTGGCACATCCTGGCACTGTGCACCCATATCCTGGGAACATCCCAGCATCCCGCCATCTTGATGCCAGTGGGAGATTGGTTTATATTGTGCAATGCCGTGATTTCATCTGGGAATCTGGGCCTCTCTCCGGTCTACTGTTTGTGGATCCTGTTTTCAGAGAATGATGATATTCAACTTTCCCTAACTGTGCCTGAAACGTAGAGGAGATTTCTTGGGGCGGGGCTGGGGGTGTTTCTGTATGTTTATTTACAGAAATTAATTTTTTTAATCTCCCTGTAGAATAATCCCAAAATCAAAGACATCCTGATCAAGTCGAAAGGCCAGCCACGGAAACGTCTGACTCACGTGTACGACCTGTGCAAGGGCAAGAACATTTGTGAGGGAGGCGAGGAGATGGACAATAAGTTTGGAGTGGAGCAGCAGGAGGGGGAGGAGGACCTCACCAAGGAGAAGGTAATGATGGTCACGGGATTGGGCCCCTGCAGTCCTCTAGTCCGTTGTGGAGGCCTATAAAGGTAGACAGCCAGTGCCTTTTCCCCAGGCCGGGAGTAGCAAACACAAGAGGACACCTGTACAAAGTGAAGGGAGGGAAGTTTAGGAGAGAGGTTTTTTTTTTTTTTTTTACACAGATGTGGGTGCCTGGAATGCCTTGATAGGGATGGTGGAAGCAGGGACATTTGAGTCATTTAAGAGACTCTTAGACAGGCACATGGGTGAAAGTAAAATAGAGGGCTACAAAAGTAGGGAGGGTTTCGTTTTTAAAATTTTGTTGGAAATGTGTAGGTCAACACAATATTGAGGACCACCAGGCCTGTATTGTGCTGTCATGTTCAATGTCACTGGGTTGCTGGAGCTGCTTTTAATTGTGTTCCATTCTGGAAGTTTTCCAATTGAAGCAAGCAGCAAATCCACGTTTTAGAAGCTGCTGTTGACCATGAGTTTGCAGATTCCATTCATTCCTAGTAGTGAGCTGCCCTCCCTGGTTGCCTAAGGAAGTCACCCTGGATCCCCAACTGGATCTCCCAGTGACTGGCCACACCTTCTCACATCCTCTGCATTTCCATTGCCTCATTTTCCTTTTTTATTTCTCTCCTGCCTTCCCAGGGACATGGGGGCTGTGGTCGGTACCAACCTCGCATTCGGAGGGCAGGGTTGGAGCTGTACGCCGAGTGGAAGCACGTGAACGAGGACTCACAGGAGAAAAAGATCCTGCTCAACCCGGAGCGTGTGTATGAGATCTTCAAGCGCATCACGGATGAGGAGTGCATGATTCTGGGCATGAACCCAAAGTACGCCAAGCCAGAGTGGATGATTCTGACCGTCCTCCCAGTGCCGCCGCTCTCTGTCCGTCCAGCTGTCGTCATGCAGGGCTCTGCCAGGAACCAGGTACCCCTTCCATTGGGTATACTCCAGCACTAGAGATGTAGCAGGGCCTCAACACCAAGGAGTAAAATACAAAAGTCTGCACACTCCTTGGTTGAAGTAAGATCACAATGCTGGAGAAACTCAGCACGTCATACAGCGTCCTTTATGTAACAAATGTAAAGATACATAACCAATGTTTCAGCCTCGAACCCTTCATCAAGGCATGAGCAAAATGTAGGCAGGCACCCGAACAAGATGGTGTGGGGGGGAAGACCGCGGTCCCACAGGCAGGAGGTAACAGGTGGATAAGGGAGGGAGGACACAGCAGCGAAGGGGGAGGCGGGATGGCTGAGTTGAGAGCTGGAGGAAAGATAGAGGGATGGGAGAAGGAAAATGGGGAGAAGGCTAGCAGAAGCCAGCCCTCTGTCTTTTTTTCCTCCAGTTATCTACCCCCTTTCCCCTTCATTCAGAGCCATTCCTCCCCCACCCACCTCGACTTGCTGGTGTGCCCTCCATCCCTTATCCACCTGTTACCTCCTGCCTGAGGGGCCATGCTGCCCCTACCCCTCACCATTTTGTTTGGGTGCCTGCCTACATTTTACTCATACCTTGATGAAGGGCTCAGGTCCGAAACATTGGTTATGTATGTTTGCCTTGTCAAATACATTGTTTGATCTGCTGACTTTCTCTATCATCCTGTATCAAGCATATGGGGCATTTACCACCCCCACCCCCCTCCTCCCCCCCAGACCCACCTTGTAGTGTGAAGCCCAGAGATTTCCTTCCCCTACATCCTTGCTGGCCAATGACTAGGAAAACTGCTCTGAGACTACCACTACGGCCTGGTCCCCAGCACTTTCCAATCTCTGTCCCATCCTCCAATCCTGAGATTCTTAATGTTAGAAACATTCTTGAGCTGAGAACTTTTCAGCTCTCCCAAGGAGAGCAACAGGGGTGGTTCCAATTCAGTCCCATGTCTAATCTTTCATTCTAGGTTCCTTTAATTGTCGAGTAATAATACATGAAATGTAGTGTACGCACGATATACTTCAACTTCTGTCTGCTATAAGGCAGACAGAGCATTGCCTGGAGCCCCTAACAGACGCAAAAGAGTCTCCAGCCCTCCTGCAGCCATACAGACTCCCTTTTAAACCATTGGCAGCCCGAGCTCCAGGTCCAAATCCCCGATACCTTCAGGGAGCCCTTCTTGCCCTCGGCACCCTCTTAAATGCGGCTCCGACACGTGGTTGCCACGAACCTGTGTGGGTCACCTGCGGCATGTTTGGGTCCTTCAGCCACTGAGCCCCTCGCTGGTCTGCTGCTATGGCCACCTTCCCTGTAGGGTCGGTTCCCTCTGCAGCTGGCACAGACTCACACTTAATGCTGTAAGACCCCAATAAACTGGTACATTGAAGAGCCAGACTAATCATGTCCCAACATACTTCAAATCCATTGCTTTTAGAAGGGGTCAAAGTGGGTCAGGGTCTCAGCCATGGAGATTTTTGAGTGGTTGGGTAGTGGAGAATCGGGATGTTGCAGCAATGTTCGTGCCCTGTAGCAGTTGTGTGAGTTTCTCCACCCTTCTCTGGAAGATTAATGTGAAACGCTAGCTCTTTTCCCTTTCTGCTATGCTAGCTATTTCCAGCATTTACTGTTCATACTCATGCAATCATCGATGCCACGTAATGGTCAGGACCACCACCCCCGGCCCAAAAAATCTGGTGTCTTTGTATGACCTGTGTAAACGTTGACCCACCTACTTTTGGCCCTGCCTGCCTGCCCATTCGAGGTCCCGACGCCCCTGCTGCGGACAACCCCCGTTTCCGGCCGTCCGAGCTCCCGACGCCTTGAACAGCACAGATGAAAACTTTGACCCTTGTAAAACTCAACCTCCCCCATCCCAAAAAAAGGTCCAAATATTTTGACAGTTACACAAATATATATGGTTTATTTGCTCGCCTTGTGTCTTGCACCAACCTATCCATTTTGAGTTGGGCAGGTTAATGTGTGTGGCAGAGGCAATATCCAAATCGATTGCAATGCCTCTAATGAGGCATCAGACCTGTTGCCTGGCAAGGTTCTAGGCCTCTCTGCAAATCGGAGGAGAGAGAGAGCACAGGGTAACTCAGGCTTGACCAGGATGTAAACCTGATCCGTATCTCACTTGCAGGATGACTTAACGCACAAACTGGCTGACATTGTGAAGATCAATAACCAGCTGCGGCGCAATGAGCAGAACGGGGCTGCGGCTCACGTCATTGCTGAGGACGTCAAGCTGCTGCAGTTCCACGTGGCCACCATGGTGGATAACGAGTTGCCTGGGCTCCCCAGGGTAAGTGGAAACGGGGTTCACTAAGTGTTGGGCGAGGGGCAACCATTGTTTAACCAAGGCCTCAAAACCAGTTGCTTGCTGCAGTCTGCAGGATTAATCGCTATCAGAATCCCCAGATAATCCACAGTTGGGAACCTGCTTTAAGCATTCTGACAAATGTGTAAATGCCAATTTGTTCTGTCACTGCTCATTTTGCTGCAAGGTCTGGGGGAGCCTGTGCATTCGACTTCTGTTGTGAGTTGGGGCTCATCTACTGCACGATTCTCAATTTTGCTTTTTCTTTTGTTCAGGCAATGCAAAAGTCTGGCCGTCCTCTGAAGTCCCTCAAACAGAGGCTGAAGGGGAAGGAAGGCCGTGTCCGCGGTAACTTGATGGGGAAGCGAGTAGACTTCTCAGCACGTACTGTCATCACACCTGACCCCAACCTCTCCATTGATCAGGTTGGCGTGCCCCGTTCGATCGCTGCCAACATGACCTTCCCTGAAATTGTCACTCCCTTCAACATCGACAGGTGCGTTTGAGACTGGCAGTGGCCAGGCCTGGTCTTGGTTTTCGCGTTTAGCCGAAAGGCTCAGGCTGGGTTGGGAGGCTCCCTCACGATTGAAAGCAGCAGCATAGCTCTGTTCGAGTTTGTAGAATGTCCCATTGGCACTCAATGTTAACAGGGTACAGGGAGTTGAAATTCAGCTCTGATCTTGCAAGGTGAGCAGAATGTGAATGATAGGTGGAGACGTTTTGGTGATGTGCCATTGGTGTAATGCCTTAGCCAATCGAACTTCAGGATACAGCAATAAAAGGGGGAAGCACAAATAAGTGGGGTTCCAATTAAATTGAATCGAATGGTTAAGAAAGATTCCATAGTGAGAAAAGTAGGAAATATAAATATAATTTTTAAACTTCACGAATTGTCAGCAACACAGTTGAGGTAGTTCAGACTAATTTGTTTCCTCTCAAGGACTGCTCAGCTTTTAACCAAATTCACATTGTGTGCAGATTGGTAATTGAAATTCACACAATTGCAGTGGGAGTTAATTGACCAGGAACTCCATAAGAACATGGAGGAGAATAGGGCCATTTAGCCTATCGAGTCTCCTGCTATTCAAATTGTGGCTGATGTATTCTTTCTTTCAACACCATTCTCCCTGCAACCTTTGACACCCTTTCTAATCAAGAACCTATCACCCTCTATTTTAAATCTACCCTCTGAGTTGGCCACCACAGTCGTTTGTGGCAATGAATTCTGCAGCTTCTCCTCGTCTCTGTTCTAAAAGGATGCCCTTTAGTGGGAACTCTCCCACTACTGGAAACATCTTCTCCATGTCCTCTCTATCCAGGCCTTTCAGTATTTCCACCACCCACCCAAAGAAAACCAGTCATCCTCCTAAACATCAAACTCTCATCATCTGTTAACCCTCTCATTCATGAGGTCATTCTCATATACCTCTGCTGGCCCCTCTCCAACACCAGCCCAGATATGGGGCCTAAAACTGCTTGTATTAATGAAAATGTAGTCTGACCAATGCCTTGTAAAGCCTCACCATTACACCTTTGCTTTTATATTCTAGTCCTCTTGAAGTGAATGCTAACATTACCAACTCAACCCAGAAGTTAAGTTTTAGGGAATCCTGAGTCCATTTGGATCTCTGTTTTCTAAATTTTCTTCCTATTTGGAAAATATTCCACTTCATTTCCTTTTTCCAAAGTGCAGGTCCATATACTTCCCTACCCTGTGTTCTATCTGCTGCTTGTTTGCCCATTCTCCCAAATTGTTCTGTACACTCCCTGATCCCTCAATGCTACCTGCCCCTCACAAACTTGGCCACAATCCTAACATCTAAATCAGTAGTTTGCCAACTTTTTTTCGCACTCACATACCACCTTAAATAATCCCTATGCCATAGTACTCTGATTTAGTAAGGGATTACTAGACCCAATTGTTACTGAAATATTTTGCTTGAGAAAAATAGTCTTTGGCCCATTTCCTCTTCTAGTTATAAAACTGTGCACATAAGTCAATTAGGTACGATTAAAAACAGTGGTTTTCAAACTTTATCTTTCTACTCACATACCACCTAAGTAATCTCTATGCCATCGATGCTCTGTAATTAGTAAGGGATTACTTAAGGTGGTAAAAGACAAAGGAGGAAAAACTCAACACCCACCCCCAACCAACCAATTTTCCCTTGCAACCGCTGCAACCGTGTCTGCCTGTCCCGCATCGGACTTGTCAGCCACAAACGAGCCTGCAGCTGACGTGGACATTACCCCTCCATAAATCTTCGTCCGCGAAGCCAAGCCAAAGAGAAGACTTAAGGTGGTATATGAGTGGAAAGAAAATTTTTGAAAACCAATGTTCTAAATTGACCATCCTCAACCTTTTTTGCCTATGGCTCTGCTCAAAGTTTCTGGGTTCCCTTCCCTGTGAATTTAGTTTATTCTGTATTTCTCTCCTACTGACCACAGTCCTTGGCCTCTCTAAAATGTACTTTGGTCCCTGTGGGCTGATCTAAATCATTAAAACAGTATGAAAATCAGTGACCCCAACACTGGTTATCAGCAGCCAGCCAGATAGACCACAAGACCTAGGAGCAAAAATAGTCCATTCAGCCCATCGAGACTGCCCTTCTATTTGTCCACTAGCTGATCCATTTTCCCACTCAGCCCCACTGCCCATCCTCCCCATAACCTTTGGTGTCCTGGCTAATCAATCTCAGCCTTAAATGCACCCAATGACCTGACCTCCACAACTGCCTGTGGAAACAAATTCCACAGATTCACCACCTTTTCATAGAATTTACTACCTTTGTGTTAGAATTGTGGCCAAGTTTATGAATAAGATGGGCAGAGGGCGGTTAATGTTGAGGGAGCAGGGAGTCTGCAGAAGGAGCAAAGAAGTGGCAGATGGCCTACAGGTTAGGGACATGTATGGCCATGTACTTTGGTAAAAGACCCCCTTTTGTTCCCACTCTTCACTTTCTGCTGGTCCTGGGGCTGTAACATCCTTATCTCTGTTTGTGCAGACTCCAGGAACTGGTGAGGAGAGGCAACAACCAGTATCCTGGTGCCAAATACATCATCCGAGATAACGGCGATAGAATTGACCTGCGCTTCCACCCAAAGCCCAGCGACCTCCATCTTCAAATCGGATACAGGGTAGGTGCCAAATGCCAATGATGTTCGGGTACACGGTGAAAATGAGAGGCCGCCAGTGCAGTTGTCCATTCTGACACTGGGTCTATTGCAATTCAGATTCCATTTTAAGACCACAAGACAGCGGAGCAGAAATGGGCTATTCAGCCCATCGAGTCTGGCCTGCCATTTAATTAGATATTCAATTGATTGTCAGAGTACATGCATAATATCACATTCTACCCTGAAATTCTTTTTCCTGCGGGCACAGCAGAATTACCACTTATTGGCATGCAAAAATCATGAGCTGGTCAATTTTCCTACTCAGCCCCACTGCCCGGCCTTCTCCCCATAACTTTTGATGCCCTGGCTCATCAAGAACCTTTCAATCTGTCTTAAATGACCTGGCCTCCACAAATTCCACAGTTTAACCGCCCTCTGGCTGATGAAATTCCTTCGTATTTCTGGTCTAAGTGGCCGCCTTTCAATCCTGAAGTTGTGCCCTCCTGTCCTAGACTCTCCCACCGTGGGAAACCACTTTGCTACATTTTTTTGCTCATATGGATCTCCTGCTGTACGTAGCTTTCCCACTTTTACTTTTTAACTTGTCAAGTTTTGGTGGTTCTCATTGCCCCAGTGCCTCTCCCTATCACTGCAACCTTCAGTGCCCACCAGCTCGATCCAGTGCACCATCACTTCCTCTGCTTGTTCGTGGTGAATTTGTGTGTGCTGTTCAGGGGAGAGCTGAGTCTGTGGGCAAAGGAAAGAATCTCCTTGCTGCTGGTTTGTCTCTCCGATTGGTGGTCTTCAAGTGGGTATAAACAGTGGCATGGTGTAATTGACTGGCCTCTGCATCGGGCTGTTCTCTGAAATTACATAAGGCACCAACACTTTGGCCATGGGTGTCCTGAGATGGCATGGGAGCTACTGAACAAGGTGCAGCTGGTTAGGTTTGCTGCCAAGAGTTGCTAAATATTATAACTGCATTTCAAGGAGGGCATATTGTCCTTTAGTCTGCTGCTTTCCCCTTACCCACCCCAAAACCAAACACCACTCTTCCATCCCTTCCTCGTGTTTAATGTGGAGAACAGAGCCCCTTCCTGGGTAGACAGAAGTGTGCTGGGGGGAGGGGAGGCTCCTGGGAAAGGTTGGGTAGAGGGTGGGGGGTGGGAGAGGAGGCTCCTGGGTGGAGGAGTGGGGGGAGAGAAGACCTGGGCAGGGGAGGTGGCTGGGGTGGGGGGTGGGTGAGGTTACTGGGCTGGGGAAAGGTGGAGGAGCCTCCTGGATTCGGATGGAGGGGGTGATAGAGGTAGCTCCTCTGCGTTTCTCGGGGCAGGGGGCTGTGCTCTGCCTCACCTGCCACTTACAACATACCTTCTGCTCCAGGTGGAGAGGCATATGTGTGATGGTGACATCGTCATCTTCAACCGGCAGCCCACACTGCACAAGATGTCCATGATGGGGCACAAGGTGCGCATCCTGCCCTGGTCCACCTTTCGACTTAACCTCAGGTTAGTGCCAAATCCTTCTCCCATTGTGTTCTGCCTGCCCATTGCGCTTTCATGGGGAGGGCTTAACTGTGGGACACTCTCCATGCAGGGGCCTCTTGACTTTGGACACAGCGTCCATTGTTCAGCACCACTATTTGCTCAAGACACAGGTGCCTGATGTGGCCCAATTGAATGGGTCTGTGGGGCAAGAAGATTCTGCTCAGTTCCTGTGCAAGGCACAAGGGGCTGAATGGCCTTGAGTATAATAGGGAGGCAGAAACTAGGTGCCTGTTTACCATTTGAGAATGGGTTGAGTAGGTGAAGCTGGGAGGTGGGAATTGACCAAGTGGCTTGGGCATGCTGGGTAAGGATGCCAGGGCAGTGTGCTGTTTGTAGTGTGGGCCTCCAGTACCATATGTTGTCAGAACAAGGTGGTGACACTTAGTACCCTAACAACTGTCTATCCTTGCAGTGTGACAACTCCGTACAACGCTGATTTCGACGGTGATGAGATGAACCTCCACTTGCCCCAGTCCCTGGAGACGCGAGCAGAAATTCAGGAGCTGGCCATGGTCCCCAGGATGATCGTCACCCCGCAGTCCAACAGGCCTGTCATGGGCATTGTGCAGGACACGCTGACTGCTGTGCGCAAGTTCACAAAGCGGGATGTCTTCATGAGCCGGGTAAGGCCAATATTTGGATGATTTCAGATTTATTGTCAGAGGGCATACATAACATCACATGCAACCTTGAGATTCTCATTGCGGGCAAGGCAGTGCAAAAAAAAAAAAGATTCTACGTGTACACAAAATAAAGAAACGTAAACTGTGCAATACAGAGAGGGAAAAAAATCAGTCCTCAAATGAGTCCCTGATTGAATTTGTTGTCGAGGAGTCTGATGGTAGAGGGGGAGCAGCTGTTCCTGAACCTGGGGGTGTGAAACTTGTGGCCTCTAGACCTCTTTCCTGATGTAACAGAGCGTGTGATGGGAGGTGGGAATCCTTGATGATTGCTGTTGCTCTCTGATGGCAGCGTTCCCTAATATGTTTTTGATAGTGGGGAGCGTGCCCTGGGCTGTGTCCACTACCTTTTGCTAGATTGAATACTTCTGGCTTCCCCTTCCTGAAGTCAACAATCAGCTCCTTGGTCTTGGTGACGTTGAGTGTGAGGATGTTGTTGAATCCTATGAAAGCCTGAGCTTAGATGGGACACATTCTCTTCCTTTCCCCAATTTCCCCAGAAACTGACTGCCCTTGCCCCCTTGGGGTCTTGTGGACTTCTGAATTAAAGTGGCTACTCCACATTGTGATCTGGTGATCCCAGGGTGCAGAAACTTCGGCCCTGAGCCTGCACTGACCAAGCATTCACTTGTGCAAAGCCCACGCTGATCCCATATGTCCACCAATCCCCTTCTTGCCCCTACCACAGGATCCAAACAAATCCCCACACACTTGGAGCAATCTGCAGTAACCTACCATCTGCATGTGCCTTGGATGTAGGAGGAAGCCTGATTTACACCTGGTGTGACAGCCTGGGGCTGTGCGCAGAGACCAATGTAGAGCAGGTCAGAAACCTTGTACCACACTTTTTGGATGATCAAAAGATTCTACAGTGTTGGTGGTGAGCCCAGTGTATGGGAGCTAAGTTGTTCAAAGACCATTCAAGGAAGACCTGATAAAGGCAAGGGGAGAAACCTGGATCTCTCCCCCTGAAATCTTGGACTAGCCATGTTCTTGGCTATTGAAGGCACAGCAGATGCATCCCAGGGCTTCAAGGGCTGTACTTCAAGATGCCATGATAAGATGGTGACCTGCTCCTGGAGTTGATGCGTCAGCTCGCAGAGAGGTTGGCAGCTTGTAAAATTCTTTTCTTTGGCTTGGCTTCGCGGACGAAGATTTATGGAGGGGGTAAAAAGTCCACGTCAGCTGCAGGCTCGTTTGTGGCTGACCAGTCCGATGCGGGACAGGCAGACACGATTGCAGCGGTTGCAAGGGAAAATTGGTTGGTTGGGGTTGGGTGTTGGGTTTTTCCTCCTTTGCCTTTTGTCAGTGAGGTGGGCTCTGCGGTCTTCTTCAAAGGAGGCTGCTGCCCGCCAAACTGTGAGGCGCCAAGATGCACGGTTTGAGGCGTTATCAGCCCACTGGCGGTGGTCAATGTGGCAGGCACCAAGAGATTTCTTTAGGCAGTCCTTGTACCTTTTCTTTGGTGCACCTCTGTCACGGTGGCCAGTGGAGAGCTCGCCATATAATACGATCTTGGGAAGGCGATGGTCCTCCATTCTGGAGACGTGACCCATCCAGCGCAGCTGGATCTTCAGCAGCGTGGACAACCGCCCAAGTCTCAACGTGGACCAGACAAAGGAGACGATTGTGGACTTCAGGAGGATGAAGGTCAAGCATTCTCCACCACACATCAATGATTCTGTCATAGCACAAAAGTTCCTTATAAAGGACGACCTGTCATGGACCTACAACAGGCACTTCCACTTCCTAAGGAGGTCAAGGCTAACTGGCCCCGTCTTGATAACATTTTGCAGGGATACAATTGTGAGTGTCCTGTCTGGCCACATCATTGTGCAGGACTTCAGCTGCCAAGCATTGGACTGGAAGTCGATACAGAGGGTCATCAAGAGGGCTGAGAAAATCACTGGGGTCTCCCCTTTCCTGTATTGACCACATTCATCGGGAGAGTTGCTCAAGTTGGGCTCAAACAATTATCAAAGTTCCTTTCCCTCCAAGCACACAGTCCCCTTGACCCACTACCATCGAAGAGAAGGTACAGGAACATCAAAATCAGGACTGCTAGGGAGGAAATAGCTTCCTCCTGTAGACTGAGACTGATGAACAGTATCCTATAACCAAGTAAATCATCCCAAAATATTTAAGTTGTATCTAATCATGTACTGCGTGCGTGCGCGCATTGTCAGGTTGTACATGTACAGTCAGATAATAATGAACGACCTTGAACAGCCTTTCTGCTCTGTTCCAGGGAGAGGTGATGAACCTGTTGATGCATCTCTCCACCTGGGATGGTAAGGTGCCCCAGCCGTCCATCCTCAAACCTCGCCCCCTGTGGACCGGCAAGCAGATCTTCACCCTGGTGATTCCAGGACACATCAACTGCATCCGGACGCACAGCACCCACCCGGACGATGAGGACAACGGCCCTTACAAGCACATCTCACCAGGGGACACTAAGGTCAGGCATTTCAGAGCAGGGTGTGGTTTGGGTGTAGGTCCCCACCGCTGTGTCTCTTCTTGTGCCCGTGTTTAACCTCTCTTTCCCCCACCACCCCTTGCAGGTGATTGTGGAGAACGGAGAGCTGATCATGGGCATCCTGTGCAAGAAGTCGCTGGGTACTTCCGCTGGATCCCTCGTACACATCACCTTCCTGGAGATGGGCCATGACATCACGAGGCTATTCTACAGCAACATACAGACTGTCATCAACAACTGGTTACTGATTGAAGGTAAGGAAGCGGACCCACTCTTAACCGTGACTGTAGGGCCTCCGCTGGCTCGCGGATAAAACCTGTCCCATACAGGGCCTTACCCCTGCTGCTGGAGGTTGGGGTGAGATGCCCGTCATCTGACCAACACTGGGTCTGTGCAGCCATCCGGCTGGACTGGAGGGAGCTTCCTGTCCACAGACAGTGAGGGGGATTCCATCATTGGAGTCTGGCCAAGCTCGTGATTAAAATGTGTGCTGAACTTAAAATGTTACAGGATAGTAAGGGCCCTTCATCCCACGATGTTGTTCCACCAAAACAAAACAGCTAAACCCTCCCTACCTCATAACTAACCCTGTATTTTTCTTTCATCCATGTGCCTGTCTAAATGTCTCTTAAATGCCTCTCTTGTAGCAGCCTCCACCACCACCCGCCAAGGCATTCCAGTCACCCACAACTCTGTGTAATTAAAAAAAAAGTACCCCTGATTTCTCCTCCAAATCTTCCTCCCTTCACTTTGTACGATTGTCATCTGGTGTTTGCTACTCTCACCCTGGGAAAAAGGTGCTTGCTGTCTATCTTGTGTCCACCGCTCATAATCCTCTTAGACCTCTAGGTCACACATGTCAAACTCAGGCCCGCGGGTCAAATTTGGCCCGTGATATAATTATATTTGGCCCGCAAGATCATATCAAATATGTATTAGAGCTGGCTCACTGGCCACCGCGCCAGTATAGCACATGCACAGCTAATACTACAAATCCCAGAATGCTTTGCAAAGATTGGTGCCGGCCCGTCAGCCCACTAATCGCCCCCACCTCCTCTGTTTACTTTCATTAGCCTCTGCGACCTGTCGCCCAACTCGCATGTAATAAACCCCTTACGAAAAATGGCCAAACGAAAGACAGAAAACAGGACCTTTCAAGACAGGTGGGAGGCAAAAACTCTGACCCCAGAGTTTGATGAACTTGCATCTAAGAAGAGATACCAAGTATCAGGTTTAGACCCAGGTGCATCAGAGTAAATCACAGTGTAGCAAGCTAAGCTTGGATTCATATTTTCTTTGGTTAACTTTGGACCGTTCATAGTTGAAAGATTGGATTTTCATTGAAGCAAGTTGTTATTTTTTTGACTTGGCTTGTGAAAAAAAATACATTTAAAAGGAGCTTAAAGGCTATAGAGAAATATTATTTATTGAATATTTTATTTCTCATTTCTTAATGCTTCTTCTGGAAAGAGTTTAACCAAAACTATTATTAAACATTTATTTTAATAAGAAAAAGTTTAACATTACATATGTTGAAAGAAGAGATGTTGTTGAAAATTTTCAATAAATATTTAGTTTGGCCCACGACTTAGTCCAAGTTTTTAATTTTGGCCCCCTGTGAATTTGAGTTTGACACCCCTGCTCTAAGTCATCCTTCTTTGCTCTACCCCCACTTGTGGCATTCCAGTCATCCACAACTATTTTAAAAAAACACTTGCCCCTGACGTTTCCCTGAAGTCACCTCTCAACTTCTTCGCTTTAAAGAGGAAAGCCCGTGCTCTGCTCACCTAAAATATATAGGTTAGCACAACATCGTGGGCCGAAGGGTCTGTACTGTGCTGTTGTGTTCTATGGACGAAAGTAGGTGGGATTGGGCCAGGAAGGGGCTGGGTTGTGGTGTTTGAGGGGGATGAAGGTGGTTCTGTCCTTGCTTTCGAATGCTTGGATGGTGCGTGGTTGGGAAGGAAGGTGACTCGGCAGGACAGAGATTTCAGAACGATCTTTCAGGGGTCTCGGAGTTACTACCATCCCCTCCTTCCCTCACATGGTTGTGCTCTCATCGCAGCTGTGTAGAATCATTCTGGAGGTAGAGCAATGCTGGGAATGGGTGCTGCTACTCCAGGGGTGGCCCCCGTCCTCAAGCAGTATGTCCTGACCCCCACACAATTACACTGTCATGCCACCATGTCCAGTCCGAGCGGGTTTTGTCTCACTGTTCTGCGGGGCAGAGTGAGGACTTTGAGTTGCATCAGTGGAGGTGGCGAGCAGGTAATGCAATCCTTGAGCAGCTTGTCATCCTCTGCCTGGAACACTTTCTCACCCCGTCCCTGTATGCCTTGCTGTTCCAACAGCCTTGAATGTAGCCGAAAGGTGGCCCTTGGCTCTCTGGGAGCAGAGGCTTATGCCCATTGAAATTTTTTTCCCTTATCTTAGTCTAAAATACAGTGAAAGTCCTAAAATCCAGACTCCTCAGGCATTGGGTCAGTCCAGATTCTCAGGCAGTGCTTTTAAAATTCAAATTTAAGGAGAATAAACAGATAAATCTTGATATTATTAATGAAATATTTTTCATATAAAACTAATATTTTTTACATTTCCAAGACTTCTGCATGCTCATTTGTTGCCGCTGTACATCTGTGGCATTTACACATCCACGTAAACGCCAAGAGTTTTCGAGAAGTCTGGATTCTCAGGTGGTCCGGATTCTGCCATATGGAGTTTCGGACTTAACTGGAACTGATACACTATCCATTAGACTGATCCAGTTCCAAACTCTCCTGCCTTGGGAACAAACTTTCAGCATCTACAGTGACCATCTTGGCTCCTAATCACAGAGCACCCCTACATCTTGAGACTGAGGCAGAGCGCCCTTCTCCAGTAGCTGAGCGGCCAAAACTTCCTACGGCTATGGCAAGTGTCGTGCTCTCTGATCCAATCCCTGGATTCCACTTTTGATGCTTTGAGTTGTACTGAAATGGACCACATTAATCTGGTCATCCCTTTCGTAGATGAGGTGCTGCAGATCTGAAATTTGGGGAGTGGCTTAAGTTTGAGCCAGGGACAACCATTGTCAGAAGAACTGTTGTGATGCAAGGACTTTGATTTGAAACGTCCATGGCTTCTCTCTCTGCAGATGCTGACAGCCATGCATTTTGTCCGGTTATCCCTCTGGCTGAACCCACCCACCTACCCAAATGCTGCATTGTCCCTTCCCACAATCCCAGCCCTCTGAGACTCCAGCTTGGTTACAGAATGGGCCTTGTCCAGATTTAGATCAACGCTGTGAGGAGGTGTGGAGCTGAATGTTGGCTTGATTAGTATAAAGCTAAGGTCAGGAAGGATCAGTCAAATGCAGAATGGGTGAATAATGTGGTCCTGTTCTTAATGTCTGTATGAGTCACGGTGACCCATGTGGGAACTGGCATGGAGCTAAGGTTTCCTGACTGATCCTCCGTGGGGCAGAACAGCACTAGGGAAGATTTGCCGGCAGTTCAGAATTTTCTTTTGAGGAAAAGTACAGTAAGATGTGGGAATAGAAATAGGCCATTCAGCCCATCAAGCCTGGTGCATCATTCAATCATGAGCTGATTTATTTTCCCACTCAACCCTACTGCCTGGTCTTCTCCCCATAACCTTTGATCAAGAATTGATCAATCTGTCTTAAATACATCCCATGACCTGGCCTCCACAACAGCCTGTGGCAAGAAATTCCACAGATATACCAATACAAGAGCATTGAAGCAGGAGATTGTAATTTGGCCCCTTGTCTACTCTGTTCAATTAAAAGCACAACGCTGGAGAAACTCAGCAGGTCAAACCGTGTACTTCATATAGCAAATATAAAGATGCAGAACCAACAGTTCAGGTTTGAGCTCTTTAAGGTATGGAAAAATGTTGGCAGCACCTGAACTCTTAAGTAAGGACAAGGGGAATCCTGTGTTTGTTGCATCTGGGGGCAGAGGGGGCCGGGACAGATGAACGGGAAATGGAGGAGATGTGGGCGAGGGCTGAGTTGATGATGTTGGAGGGGAAGCCATGTTTGTGGAAGAAGGGGGATATTTCAGATGATCTGGACTGGAAGTCCTTGCAAACTGATGCGGCACAGACAGAGAAATTGTGAGAAGCAAATAGAATCTTTGCGGGGGACAGGGCGAGAGTAAGTGTAGTTGAGGAAGTTGGTGGGTTTATAAAACACATTGGTGGAAAACATCTCCTGAGATGGAGACCGAGAGATCATGAAAGGAGAGGGTGTTGTCAGAGATGAACCAGGTGAATTTGAGATCAGGGTGGAAGTTGGCAGTGAAGTGAATGAAGTTGACGAGCTCATCACGGGTGCAGGAAGCAACCCTGATGTAGTCATCAATGTAGTGGAGCCGTGTAGGCTCGTAGGATGGATTGCTCCACAAACCTCATAAACAGACAGGCATAGTTGGGACCCATGCTCCACTGCCATCAACTCCCCTTACCCGCATCTTCTCAATTTCCCACTTGTCTGCCCTCAGACGCACAAATGCAGGATTCCCCTTAGCCGGTCAAACAGTGTCCTTTATAAAGCAAAGATAAAAGCACAACCAACATTTCAGGACAAGTTTCTCCAGCATTGTGTTTTTGCTTCATCCACGGTGTCTGCAGACTTTCGTGTTTTTACTTTTTTTTCCCCTTTCCTCCTACTCTATTCAATGGGTCCAAGAGCGACTTTTCATCTGTCCTGTCTTGTAGGTCACACGATAGGTATCGGTGACTCTATTGCTGATGCCAAGACTTACCAGGACATTCAGAACACCATCAAGAAGGCCAAGCAGGATGTCATAGAGGTGAGGCCTTTGGGAACTTGTTCTGGGTGGCAATGATCTTCCCATTCCCTAAGCTATGCTGCTTGACATCCTCCTTACATTGCAGGTTATTGAGAAAGCTCACAACAATGAGCTGGAACCCACACCTGGTAACACACTGCGACAGACCTTCGAGAACCAGGTGAACCGGATCCTCAATGATGCCCGTGACAAGACTGGTTCCTCTGCCCAGAAGTCCCTGTCTGAGTACAACAACTTCAAGTCCATGGTGGTTGCAGGCTCCAAAGGATCGAAGATCAACATCTCACAGGTGAGCTTCAAAACACTGGAGAGTTGGTCACCTCCTTCCCCGTGAGGAATCCTGGGGATGGAATTCTCCAGCAGCAATACCAATTGTACAGGTGCAAGCCAGACATGGAGTCCAGCTTGCTTGTACATTGTCCCTTCCCGCAATCCCAGGACGGAGAACCTTTGGGTTAGATGCAAAGTGAAGCGCTCTCTACGCTGTGGCGTCACACACAGGAGAGACACAAGAACCCAGGAAATAGGAACAGGAGTCTGCCATCTGGCCTGTCGAGCCTACTCTGGCATTCATAAGGTCATGCCTGATCTGGCCGTTGATAACTTCCCCTATTATTCAAAAATCTATCTATCTTAAATATATTTAATGAGGAAGTCTCTACTTAATTCCTCAGGCAGAGAATTCCACAGATTCCTGACTATTCTCTTCTCTTCCTAAATCTACTCATGAATCTTGAGGCCATGTCCCCCAGTTCTAGTCTCACCTACCAGTGGAAGTAACTTTCCTACCTCCATCTTATCTATCCATTTTCTATATTTGTCTACAAAATACTTTTTCATTGTTCTGGATTCCAGCGACTATCCTGCCCATTTTTCCAGGGCGGGAATAGCAAACACCATGTACACATGGTGAAGGGATGAAGGTTTAGGGGAGACACCAGGGGGTAAATCTTTGTTGGTGTCTGGAATGCCTTGCTGGGGGTGGCAGTAGAAGTTAGAATATTAGGGGTGTTTTGGAGACTCATTGACAGGCTCGTGGATGTAAGAAAAATAGCGGGTTACAAAATGGGGAGGATTTAGCTTTTCTTTTGGTAGGATTATATATAGGTTGGCACAACATCGAGGGCCGAAGGGCCTGTGCTGGGCTATAGTGATCTACGTTCTTGTATCTGGAATCAACATGATTAGTGCCCTTTGCACCACCTCCAAAATCAGTTGCTCAATTAAGGAGACCAGAACTGCACACAGTAGCCCAGATGCGGCCTCCCCAGGACTCTGTACCATTGCAGCAGAATCTCCCTGCTCTTAAATTCAACCCCACCAACAATGAAGGCCCACGTACCATGGAAGGGTTGGATGCAGAGTAACCGGTCTCTTTTCTCCGCTCCAGGTTATCGCAGTGGTGGGGCAGCAGAACGTGGAGGGTAAGCGAATCCCATTTGGCTTCAAGCACCGCACTCTGCCACACTTCATCAAGGATGACTATGGCCCTGAGAGCAGAGGGTTCGTGGAGAACTCTTACCTGGCTGGCCTGACCCCCACTGAATTCTTCTTCCACGCCATGGGAGGCCGAGAGGGTCTGATTGATACTGCAGTCAAGACTGCCGAGACTGGTAACTCTTTATGTAGTGCTGTCCCCTCATTGCTAATGGGACACTGTGCTCCAGGGATGCATGGGAGCCCTTCAGCAGAATTAAACATTAGAGACATGGGATTACAGATGTTCTCCACCCCTCCATATCGGGACTCCCTCAAATCACCCACACTGATGGGTTTGTAATCAAGTTGAAAAATCCCTCAGATCTGAACACCATGTAAGTGGGGAGTGGAAATGTGCACTCACCAGCTCTTGCAAGGTGACACCAGGTGTGTGTGTGTCGTCTCCTCCCTCTCTCTGTGTAGAATCTGGCACAACCTCTGACCCTGTCAAAGCCAGTGAGTTTTGTGGTCACTTGCGCACAGTGTGATGACTAACTAGGGGTGGACTTTAGCCTGGGACATCTGGGGCAATGCATCCGCTGTTCATAATGGAGACTGTGGGAATAGCTTGCAGTAAAAAGGAGGCTCTGTTCTCCTGTTGGAGGGAGTCCTATGGTTCTCCTTCATGTGGATTTTGGTTGGTCAAATCCAGAAAAAATTTGTTGTAAGTTACAGGACCCTTGTGCCAAGGGATCTTGGAAGTGTGAGTCTGTATCTCCCGGAAAATGGGAGCATGTAGAGAGAATGGTAAAGACCATCGCTGGGCAGAGCACTGAATGTTAGATTTGGAAGTTGCTGTTTAAAAAAAAAAATATATATATATATATTATATATATATATACATACACTAATTGGGCCACATAGTGGTCACTGCATCACAGGAAGGATGTGGAGCCTTTGGAGAGGACTGCTGTGTGGAAAGAGATGTAAGTTGAAACCTGGATTTTCTCCAATCCTGATAGGCGACCTGGTTGGCGTAGAAGTTAGCACAACGCCTTTACAGTGATCGGGTCTGGTATTTGAATCTCTGTGTCTGCATGGGTTTTCCCCCAGGGGGGGCTCCAGTTTCCTTCCACCAGTTGAAACGTACCAGGGGTGTAGGTTAATTAGGCGGCACAGACACATGGGCTGAAAAGACCTGTTACTGCAATGTATATCTTTTTAAAAATATAAAAAAACTTTAGTGAGGCGTTGATTGGGTTGACCAGCCATTCTCAACCTGTTTTTGGCTATGGCTCCCTCAAGTTTCTGCTGAAAATTTATGGGGTCCCCCTTCCCTGTGAAGCAGTGAAGTTTAGTTGGTTTCTTCCTAATGACTGATTTTTTAAAATCTGTGCTGCCCCCCCCTTAATTATTTCTGTGGCCTGTTTTTTTGGGGTGGGGGGGGGCATAGCCACTGTTGAGAATGGCTGGGGCTGATGGTCAAGAAGGGAGTGAGGTTTAAGATGAGTGGGGGAAAACTTCCAGGGGACTTGCCAGGCAAGTTACTGTTTTGAGTGGTGAGGGGCTGGTTGTGCTGCCAGGGGCGCTGGTAGCGGCAGTTACTCACCGGAATAGGCTGGTGGGAGGGGTTTGCACTCTGTGCAGGCAGAAGGAAGTAGTTTAGGCTGTCACAGTCGCATTGGGTCGAAGGGTGTGGAGCCAGGCTGCCTGTTGATGGTGTTCCCTCCTGCACTGCCCAGGTTATATCCAGAGACGTCTGATCAAGTCCATGGAGTCGGTGATGGTGAAATATGACGCCACTGTGCGGAACTCCATTAACCAGGTGATCCAGCTGCGTTATGGGGAGGACGGCCTCGCGGGAGAGAGCGTTGAGTTCCAGAACCTGGCATCAGTGAAGCCATCCAACAAATCCTTCGAGAAGAAGTAAGCAAGTTCCTGACTGTTGGCTTCCATAGTGGTGTCTGTACAAGATGGTGAAAGGTTGGGGGTTGGGGAGCTGTCAAAGTTAGATAAATTCTGTTCTCTTGTCCAGCTAGGCCATGTAAATGGGAGGTCATCATGCCTGATGTATGTGGGCGGGGACAGGGGTCATATCCCGGTCAGGCTGTGTGAGCAGGAGGGATGTCATGCTTAGGTG